>NW_024100837.1:322326-644652 GCF_016161935.1 Mauremys reevesii
GATAATGAAAAGTAGAAACAACACTTCCATTGTAATTACTGTAAGGGTCTGGTGGTATCTCCCTAAACTAGTACACCATTCTACAGTGTAGTGCATCAGCTTATGGTGCAGATTGGTAGATCTGTCCATTCTCTGTATATAGCCTCTGCCAATCCAGACTCCAATACTAGGTGCAGGAGTGAGCATGTTACCAATGCAAGCTCTGTCTTTTTTGCAGTGAGCACAGTCACTAAGTATTGTTTTCAATTATTTATTTTGTGGAGGAGGGTAGGAGGGGGGAAATCCACATGTAACTTTTGGGTTTTGTAACCCACAAGTTACAGTGTCTAAGAATAGATTCTTCCCCTGCTCCTTGTGCACTGTGCGCCCCATCTCATTACACCAAAATCCATGTTTCCTGTGCTTGCCACTGCTGCCAGATTTTTAAAATTATTTATGAGCGGCAAATGATTTTTAATTTGTACTCCGTCCAAATCAGGGAATGATTCAAACTCGGTGCATCAATGGCGTGATGAGGGCATTATAAAAGGATTAGAGTAGATCAGATTAAATGGAGGGAAAGTAATACGGATTGGTGGATGAGTGGCTTCTATACCACGCTACTAAGCCTTCAGTTAGTTAGGCTGGTTCCTTTGAAAAGAGGGTAGTCCTTTCTCTTTAGAACTGCCTTGTATTTAGCAAGGTAAGGCTAAGAGACAGGTGAGCTGCTTTTAGGGAATAAGAACCCTCTCAAACTCTCATCCATATTTAGCAACAAGTTTAGAGAAATGGTTTTCAGAGTTCTGAAATGCTAAGGTCAGGTTTGTTGGGTTGCGGGGGCAGTGCTGGGAGTGGAGGGTTAAATTCATATTTTCTGGTCAGACCCTACTTTTGGATGATTCTCCAAACAATTCCTGAGCCCTGTATCTTTTAGTGTACATACATAGCCATCCATGATAACTACCATTTATCACCATCATCTGTCCTAGTCTGGTAGGCAAACAGGCAGGTGTATTCTGTACATGGGAGTGTGGACACCTGGATTCCATACACGCTGTGGTAGATCAGTATTGTCTCATGTGTTTCATCAAGCCAGTCTCATAAGAGTTTAGGTTGGACATATTAGGTCAAACTCTGGTTGTTCTTGGGTGGCTGTACTGGTGGTGTACAGGGATAAGGGGCAGATTGGTTCTAGAAGCCAGGTTCCTAGTATTTACATTCCCTAGTTCTTCCAGAATCGTCTGGTCCTCAATTCCCAAACTGTAAAACAGGGATCATAGCACATTCTTTCTCCCAACCTTTATCAGTCTTGTCTATTTAAACCATAGACTCTTTGGGGCAGGAAATATCTCTTACTCTCTATTTGCACAGCACCTAGCCCAATAAGGCTCCAGTCTCAGCTGGGACTTCCAGTCACTACCACAATACACAAAACTAATACATTCTTGCTTGACAGTGTTTAGATCACCAAAGCAGCACAGCAGTCAGCACTGACCTGCACCATTGTTGGCAGCCTGACAGAGGACACAAGGACTCAGTGGCTATGGAGACTGGATTGTCCTCTCATCTTGAGAGCTGCTCCGTCCAGAGCAGTGGTGTGCAACCTGCGGCCTGCAGGATATTTGGGGCATTTTCTTCTATAGGCACCTATTAGCCCCCACCCCTTGTCCCAATTTTTCACACTTGGTGTCTGGTCACCCTTGGCCACTGGGAGCTGCGGGAGGCTGTGCCTGCGGACAGTCAATGCAAACACTGTCTCATGGCCCACCAGCGGATTACCCTGACAGGCTGCGAGTAGCCCATGGGCCACAGGTTGTCCACCACCGCTCTAGAGCACAGTTGAGGCTCTTTGGCAGGCTGCATGGAGAACCTTTCACTGCTGCTCTTGCTCCTGTTCCATTTTCCCTTTGGATAAAAGATTTCAGTCTCCAAGGGCATCGGCACAGAGACATTAACTGGACACCTTATCCAAAGCCCATTGAAGTTTGACTTTAGTGCACTTAGGATCAGGCTTTCATTATTTTTAAAGAGAGGAAAACAAATAAAATTTGGTCAAAATGTACCCAGTCATAACCTCCCATTTGAGCTTAATACCCTACAGAAAGATACAGCCCTAACCGCACAATGTACTTAGCCCACACAGACGCAGATCCTCTCACCACCAGTCATGAGCACCCTTTAAAAAGCAGGGTTGCTGACAGAGAGAGAGGGAGGGGCTATTGCCAAGTCTGTGGAGTTTGACAAAGAACATGAGTTTCACCTCCAGCCCACTGGACTGTGCAACGTGCGACTTCTCATCTGTGTCAGCTACCTTACATCAGGTAATGTCTCTTCTTGAACATCACCTGCCTCTTGCGAAAAAACATTTAGTACAATTAAGATAAGTGGACTTTGAAGAGGTGTCACATGATTATCCCATCAGTCTGGCTCAAAAAAAAAAACCGAGGCAACAACAGCTTAATGTTCCATGCAGTGATGAGGCAAGATAAACAGGAGGCTATTCCAGACATGCATTTGCAACTCTCCTGGCTTCTTGATTTTTAAGTCCTTGCAGCTCCTTCAGCACTCAGACGCTGATTATGAGGATTATGATAATTTAGGTAATAAAGCCAGACATGCAGGTTAATGTCACAGCAGGAGTTTGTTTCTTCCACAGAAATCAGCGAGCGTAGCTAGTCTTCCAGCCACTGGGCCCCATTTCTGAAGCAGTCCTCAGCAGACTGGGGCAATTTCATGCTTAATAATTTATTCTTTTCATGCTGCCAGTGGACTTGTCACTGGGGAAAATCCAGCTTCTGGTACCATGGAGTTAAAGGAGAATTTAGTTTGAAAAACAAGTTCTATTTTTTTATTTAAATGAACAGCCAGAGATACCCAGAGCTCCTGTCTTACTGTAGGAATTAGAGTTTTATCAAGCTAACCTTACCATAAAGGTGTCACTTCCCATCCCAGGAGGCTAAGGCAATTCGGAATAGCTGGATTCAAGATGTACAGAATAAGACGGTTTTATGTGCCTAACTATGAAAGGTTCTAATCTCTTCTCAAAAGATGCTGAACATCTGTGTGTTTAGCAGGGCTGGCTCTAGACCCCAGCGTGCCAAGCACGCGCTTGGGCGGCATGCCGCGGGAGGCGGCAGGCGGCTCGGTGGACCTGCCGCAGGCATGCCTGCGGAGAGTCCGCTGGTCCCGCGGCTCGGTGGACTTCCCACAGGCATGCCTGCGGATGCTCCACCGAGCTGCGGCACCAGCGACCCTCCGCAGGCACGCCTGCAGGAGGTCCACCGAGCCGCGGGACTGGCGACTGCCAGAGCGCCCACCGCGGCGTGCCGCCCTGCTTGGGGCGGCACAATTGCTAGATCTGCCCCTGGTGTTTAGCCCTCTCTGTATCTGAGCCGGATACACGTCAGACAGACTTTCATTGTCCTATAGAGGGGGTGTGGGACAGGGAGAGGGTGTCTGGATTTGATTTTGCCCTTCACCCTTTCCAGCTAGAGGATCTGAATTCCAGGATGTAGCTGAGTGTCAGGAGTCTCCTGCTGCTCAACTCTGGTGTCAGCTGATAGAACCCAATAAGGAGCTGCAGGTCAATTGCTGCTTGCCCACGGTGGCAGGTTTGACTCATTAGACCCGGTCCAGAGTGAAATGGAAGTGGAATTCAGCCTTTGGGGTGGGAACAACCAGTCCTCACAATAAGGAAGCCTAGGAGCAGCCAAAGCTGGGGATAAGCATTACTCTGGGGTTCAAATACTGTTATTTGGAATTACCTTTGTGGTCATCAACCCATGGGACTGTGACTTTTTGATTCCACCACTTGCTCGAACAAATGCAGGTTTCAGTTTGTTCTCTGAATAAATCTGAATCTAGTTTCTTCAGTCTGAAAGTGAGTAAAAACCCTGATAAATACACACTACAAAGTTATGCCAGGAGAGGCAGACACCTGGCCTATTACCCTCTATACCTTCTCAAGGAACTGCCTCTCACGTCTGCTTCTCTCCTATCCAATTTGGAGATGTCACATTCCCTCTCTTCTGTTCTTCTGGTGTAGTCACAGCAGCCCCATTCCCCACTGCGGTGATTCAGGGCATGTGTCAGCCACATTGCTCTTCTCTAAGTGACAGCCTGGTCTGCCTACTCCCGGCAGTGCAGTTTGAGAGCAGCAGTCCTACTGCCCCGTTTTGGAGCAGTGAGTCCCAGAATCTTCTGCACAAGGCCCCAACGCTCAGACCTTTTAAACACTAAATCCCAGTTGGAGCGTCACCCTCCCTTTGTGGAGACTCCAAAGTGGTTTCCACATTTTTAAAGGTGCTTAGAGACTCCAGCTCCTCCTGTCTCTCCTCCTCCCCTCCCTGCTCACTAGAATCTGCATGAGGTAAAATGAGCCATGCTGGGGCTGTGGGCGGTGACTTGTAACTACCACTCTAGGAGTAGGGGTGACAGCCCTGACCTCAGGGGAAAGAATGTCCTTTCTTTGAGCATTGGCTCCTCACAGTAGGGGGCTACCTAAGTGACGGTTCAGCTGACAAGCTGTGAGAAACCAGCGGGAAATAGCTAATTGGGAAAGAGCCAGTTTTACTTAGTCACAGCTCCCCCGTGTTTCGTTCAGTTTCGTGTCTTCACAGGGAAAGGAACAGGAGCTTGAGAACTTGGCTGCATCTCTCCGCCTCCCATGTAAGGACCTAATTAGAAGCAGGTGCTCTTGGGCACTTAGCTTACTCTGGTGGCCTAAGCAGGAGAGATAAGAAGAGGAGAAAAGGGAACAGGAAAGTGAGCACAAAACGGAAGAGCACCAAGGAACAGCCCTTGTAATCTAGCCCAGCAATGGAAAACACCAAGCCAGGGGGAAGACTACAGGTTGGTGGGTGAAAGGGTGGGTTAGAGTGAGGCACATAGTCACCAAGAGCAAAGTGAGTGGAGGTAGAAAATGGCCACGCCTGGAGGGAAGTGAGTGTGAACAGCCCACGTTGGTCCCCATCAGGGAGAGACAAAGTGCCTAGCTGCCAGTGAGAGCAGATACACCCTGTGTAGGGAAGCCAGAATTGAATAGGCCAGAAGAATTTTCTATCATTAGTAGATCCACTCCCGGCACTCCATAAAGACCATCCCCAATGAAATTTAGATGGAATCCCCTGAATCCTTGGAGGTCAGGTGTGGGCTGCATATTTATAGGGTAGTTAATGATTATTACTATTTATTAACTATATCATGGTAACATCAAAGGGCTCCAGTCAGAAGGATCAGAGGCCTGATTGTGCTAGGCAATGTAGAAAAAATGTATTAAAAAGTCACTCCAGAACAGCTTACAACTAAGTTGTGACTTTCTATGAATAGGGCCCTACCAAATTCACGGTCATGAAAAACACGTCACGAACCATGAAATCTAGTCTCCCCCAGTGAAATCTGGCCTCTTGTGTGCTTTTACACTATACTATACAGATTTCAAGGGGGAGACCAGTGTTTCTCATATTGGGGGTCCTGACCCAAAAGGGAGTTGCAGGGGGGTCACAAGGTTATTTCAGGGGGTTGCGGTATTGCCACTCTTACTTCTGCTCTGACTTCGGAGCTGGGCCACTGGAGAGTGGCAGCTGTTGGCCAGGCGCCCAGGTCTAAACATCTGTTAGTCTATAAGGTGCCATAGGATTCTTTGCTGCTTTTACAGGTCTGAAGGCAGCGCCCCGCCAGCAGCAGCGCAGAAGTAAGGGTGGCAATACCATACCATGCTATTCTTCCTTCGGTGCTGCTATCTTCAGAGCTGGGTGGCCGGATAGTGGCAGCTGCTGACTGAGGGCCTAGCTGTGCAGATGGCAGCACAGAAGTATGGGTGGCAATACCATACATGTCATCCTCACTTCTGCACTGCTGCAGGCAGCTGCTCTGCCTTTAGAGCTGGGCTCTCAGCCAGCAGCTGCCTCTCTCCAGCTGCCCAGCTCTGAAGGCAGCACCACTGCCAGCAGCAGCACAAAAGTAAGGGTAGCAATACTGCAACCCCCACCCCTACAATGAGTGTGTGACACCCCCCCAACTCCTTTTTGGGTCAGGACTCCAACAATTATAACACCATGACATTTCAGATTTAAATAGCTAAAATCATGAAATTTACGATTTTTAAAATCCTAGGACTGTGAAATTGACCAAAATGGAGTGTGAAATTGGTAGGGCTTCATTTGTTTGTATCACTGCATTGTGATGTCTGAGAAAAATGAATCATTTATAATCTTGGAACCAGTAAGGGGAGGTCAGTGAAGAAGGCTTGATTTGTAAGTAGCTTAGTTAGTACGCAACAAAAACCAGATTGAGGCCTCTTGCCTAGGAGCCAAGGAAGTGAGTTAAATATTATAAACTTGACTATGTGACATATACTAATGACTTGATATATTAGAATCCAGAGGTGTTCCAGGTATTCCCGTAACACCATGAGAATAAGATACCTACACCTTAGCTAGATGTAGCTAGAGGCATGTTTATCAATTCAATCTAAATGTTATACTCAAAGGATAATATTTTGTCAGTTAAACGGTCTGCTGTGATATGACTGTCACGTGAGTGTTTAAGCCATGTTGGAGTGGTTTCAGGTTTTGCTTTGAATGGGGGTGACTAGGCAACTTGTAGAGAATTGCCTCTTATGATTTACATATTCATTTAATTTAAAGGGATAGAGCAACAGAATGAGTAGAACTGGGGTTGGCTACCTTTCAGAAGTGGAGTGCCGAGTCATTTATTCACTCTAATTTAAGGTTTCGTGTGCCAGTAATACATTTTAACATTTTTAGAAGGTCTCTCTCTACAAGTCTATATTATATAACTAAACTATTGTTGTATGTAAAGTAAATAAGGTTTTTAAAATGTTTAAGAAGCTTCATTTAAAATTAAATTAAAATGCAGAGCCCCCTCCCGACCGGTGGCCAGAACCCAGGCAGTGTGAGTGCCACTGAAAATCAGCTCACGTGCCACCTTCGGCACATGTGCCATAGGTTGCCTACCCCTGTAGTAGAAGAATTGCTGGTTGAAAAAATAGATAAAGATTCAAGCAGTTCATATTTTCCAAACTGATTCCCCCAATCCTAGATAAGAGAGTTTTACAATTATTTAGATTTAGCTAAAATTAGGAATCTGGCATGTTGGACTCAAGTTGCTTATTTATATGTGCTAATTTTATTAAGATTACTATTATTTTATTTGTGGTGATGTCTATAAAAGTCTAACAACACGTTGCACTGAGGCCACTGCGTGTCATGCTGGCAACTATTGCCTCATTGTTTCCTTTTCCTTTCCTGTCTGTATTCACCTGTTCGCTCTTATTTTGTATTTAGATTTTAAGCTTTTGGGGGCAGGGACTGTCTTTCTGTTCTATGAGTGTACAATGGGGCCCTGCCCATGTCTGGGACTTCTATTGCAATAATAATAATAAATAAAATAATAATAATAATAATATAGTCTTTAAAAAGAGTGGAGACTATGAATGCTTTTTGGAGTGAGGCTACTCTTCAAAATTCTCTTTTCCAAGTAAACTTCTCATTAAATCTCCTTCTGAAAAATTAATTCAAACCTTGAAAAGCAGCATTCTCATGCATAGCTTGAAGGTTAGATCTGTTTTGCTGAAGTGCCAGAGTTTTAATATAAAATATTTAACTGGAACTCTAGAGGCTTGGGATGTTGTTTCAATCCTGGTGAAAAATGTTTTTAAATAAACTTAGCAAACCAGTGTGCAACATCTGTCATTCCTCAGGAAACCGCTTAAAAATAATGTAATTTATTTTCAAGTGCATAAGGATATTCAAGGGCTTTAAATGCTGCAATAAATGCCTGGACGGTGGTGTATTCACCATATGCAGCACCCTTTTGTGTCAGGATATCAGGGCCGGCTCTAGACCCCAGCCGGGAGGGCGGCAGGCGGCTCCGGTGGACCTCCCTCAGGCATGCCTGCGGAGGGTCCGCTGGTCCCGTGGCTTGGGTGGACCTCCCGCAGGCGTGTCTGCGGATGCTCCACCAGAGCCGTGGGACCAGCGACCGGCAGAGCGCCCCCTGCAGCGTGCCGCCCTGCTTGGGGCGGCGCAATTGCTAGAGCCGCCCCTGCAGGATATGATGCTGGAAGGGGTCCTCCAGTGCATCCTGCTGGCCAAGGCCTCTTAGTGGGTCTTCTGTGGCTCAGCCCTCTGGCCAAGTCACATAAAGTTCAGTCCCCATCTGCGGTAAGGAAAGATCCAAGCTAAACATCCAAATAATAATTCTTCTGCCCCTCTCAGGCACCACTGAAGTGTTCTTAGTGGCTGTCCCTCAGCCCCCACCTCTCAGGAGCCTAACCTGCTTCTGCAGTTGTACTGGCATGTCCCTTGCTCTTAGGTTTGCCAAATCTCCAGGACTGGCCTGGAGCCTCCCGAATCAGCATCAATCTCCCGATGACTATTCAAAGCAATCCGGGAGATTTTAATAGGATATTTTAAGAAAATGACATTATGTCATGTTGGGAGGAAAAAAATCTTCCAGAATAGCTTCAGTCAGAGCTGGCAACCTTACTTGCTCTGTGGCTGGTAGGGAAACCCAGGCCTGCCCTGTACTCTGGGTTCTAGCGCAGGGACGCTGTAGTAAGCAACTAGGTCTGCATCTTCAGATGTGCTGCTGTTTCCTTGGGCCACTTCCAACCTCAAAGTCCTGTTGTGCTGCTCCCCCATAGCCTGTGCTTAACATGGCCTCCCTTTGGTTCTCAGACCTCTGGAGTATCCCTTCTCTGCTGAACTAATACATCTCCTGCACCCCTCAGGCTCCATGGAGGTGCTTTTACTGACCCTACCTCAGGCCTCCCACGCAGAAGTCTAACCTGCTCCTAAAGGGTTCTTTCTTTGCTTCTCCTTATCTTAGAAAGTTTTCTCTCACTGCCTCACTTCCCCAGGGACTCTGGCAGTGTCCCCTAGGGATCCCCCTGCCCCTTGTCAGCCTTAGCTCAGGGGTCCCCCTGCAGGAGCCTGACCCTGATCACTGTGATATCTCCTATCTATAGGACAGTCCTGCCTCCTTTGCAGTCTTTCCTGGCCTGAGTTCTTCATTCTGTTTGTAGTCTTTTCCTAACCCTTTCACTACTGGGGTCATTAAGTTGCCATGACACCATCAGATGGAGAATAGCTGCTAGGTCATAGGTAAGGTTAAGCCTGGCTTGTCTTAAAGAGCCAGCCAACCTGTGACACTGCCCTATGTAAAATTATAC
The DNA here is from genome assembly GCF_016161935.1 of Mauremys reevesii. Classification (NCBI taxonomy): domain Eukaryota; kingdom Metazoa; phylum Chordata; order Testudines; family Geoemydidae; genus Mauremys; species Mauremys reevesii. Next base: position 331,502 of record NW_024100837.1, read on the forward strand.
ATTTTTTTCCACATGAAGACTGCACTACATTTGGCTCCAGGGCTTCTCTTATCTCCAGAATCTGAACTAGAATGTAATAGAACAATCATAGTAAATGCTAACCAGTACTCCAAACAATGCATATCAAATGTGAGGTCATGGCACCAGGTTACCTAGAAGGAAGAAAAAGATATATCTGATCTTGGTAGGGCTGCCAATGATGTGACTTATTAAGCTGGACCCTGAAAAGAGAATTTCTGCTTCCACAGAAGGTAAAGATTCTCAATATCTATTATTTCCAGGAACACCTGCACCCAGAGAAAAAGCTGTATACCTTGTTTCACATGTTGTGTGTTGAGTAATGACAAGAAGGAACCTCATTTTTCTAAAACTAAGCTGGTTCTTTATTAAGAGAACCATTTACAGCGGTGCTGCAATTCTGGTTAATATTCTAGCCATGTGCGCACAGACCGACTTCCTGGTGTCTCCTCCAAATTCTTGTTTCCTGAAAATTGTGTTCCTCCTACCAAGCATGTTGTTATAGACTCTCTGACTGATATGTGAAGAAGAAAATGTGGATCATACCACATGTCATTGGTGTGACGCAGCTTGCAAGGCCCAACCCCATACAATGGTACTGGCTGAAAGCACAGAGTATCCTGGAGAAGATGTTGTCCATGCACTAGGTAATGAACCTTGAATCTCTCATGGACTGACTGTAATTGAGGTGAGTGGTGCTGCAAACCATGGGGCTGATCCCTTAGTGGTCCATAGTTAGCATCATTGGCTTGAGTGGTTATGAGCACAGGGGTGAAATTCTCTCTGAGGCTGAGGGCCTGTGCAAACTCTTCTATATTACTTATGTCCTGAAGGATGACTGCACAGAGGAGCCACTGGACATACAGCTATACTGGTGGCCTCCACACCCCTTCGCTCAGTGGAGAGAGTCTGGCACCAGCCTCCCATTATCTGGTGTGGAGGGAGATGATGAGGGAATGGATCCATGGCCCTTAATAGAGCTGCAACCACTATTCCACCCCACTGTCTGGAGTAGCAGCTGCATAAGGCCTGGAAAAAGGGAAGTACAGTGCAGTTCTCATAACTGGGCCCCAAGTAAGGGGTGGATTTTACCCAGCTCACACGGACTTCTGCCTCATAAAGACTGATGGCTGATAGGCTTCAGGTGGTTGATGTGTATGCAGCCATGGAGCAGCCACAGCGTTACAGCCAGTAATGTGTAATCTAATGAAGCTGTGAACAAAAGAGACATTAATAATCAGATCATTGCCAGGTGTGGAGGGGTATATGCAAAGGGTAGCTCAGTGGAGAGTCATCTTTTAGATGAAGTGGAAAAAAAACCCAGAAAATAGCATAATGAGAGTCCTTGAAGGGACTCTCATCCATCATCCCCCCAGCGATAACCTTGTGGAAGGTCCTGAATGTCCCATAAATACTGATTACATCCCAGGGGGCTGTTGATCAGTGCAAGGCCAAGTGATACTGTTATAAGGATCACAGCTTCTCAGAGAAAGATGGGGTCATCAGGAAAGCCAGACAAGTAGAATACTGCTCTTATGAAGGAAATAAGTCAGTTATTAATCTCCAATCTGACCTTAAGAAAATGAATAGACTTAAAAGAAAGTGGCAGTTCCTTTCTGGCCTGAGGGAACATAATACAAACAAGGGGGTTTTATTTAAAGTGACATTTCAACCAGCGGGTCATAATTTCACAGTAAAAAAAATACTAGGAAGTCCTAGATGCCCTGGCACATGGAGACACCACAAGAAGATGAAGCTGAGAACATCCAACAGAAATCAAGGAACAAGGGGGAGGCAGCCAGTTCTGAATATATGGCACAACGTGAAACGCTACAGAGGAGTCACTGGGGAATTCAGATCAAGGAGAAGGATGGCTGAGAGTGAGCTGGAGAGATCAGAGACAGACACTGATTCTTGAATCACATTAAAACATCCCTTTTATTTCTATCAAAGCATTTTTTCCAATTCTAATGGTAATCTATGTCACAGCCAAGCCACAAAGCTGTATTGCCACTTCCCATGCCTGAAAAGTTAGCTTAATACTAATTTTTATTATGTTCTTTATAGTTAACACAAATAATTTGGTGTATATGGTTCAAGGGAGGAGAAAAACCTTTTTTCCACCCTATATAAAAACACAAAGGATGTTCTGTTAAAAACACATTAAAACTTGTGGCATCTTTCTTTCTGGGGGAAATCCTGGTATATTTTATAAACGGAGAGTGTTATTTGATAGTGTTATCTAAGATGGGATTAAAATGCATTTCTATTAATGCCAACAGGCTTCATTACTTAATAAACTGATTTAATTGATGATAGACACAGAGGGGAGTGGATACGTAAGTGCTTGCATCCGAAGAAGTGGGTATTCACCCACGAAAGCTCATGCTGCAAAACGTCTGTTAGTCTATAAGGTGCCACAGGATTCTTTGTTGCTTTTACAGATCCAGACTAACACGGTTACCCCTCTGATACGTAAGTGCTGTAGGAGGATGGATAAATAGATGGAGGACAAGAAGACCTCATCACTGTAATATCTAAACATGGTTAAGAGTGAGCAATGAGATGTTGCGTTTCTTCTAAACTGTTCCTCATTTGAAAGATGGTGATAAAACAGGAAAGAGATGGTGTATTATATTTTGTTCAGAAGCCTGAGGTGCACAGTATCACTTTGGTCTACTTTACTAACATTAAACAACCTTCTTCCTCACAATCGATCTAATTCTGGTTGTTGATCTTGGTGTGAGGTGTCCGGTTGGTGGCCTGTGATATACCAGACCAGGCCATCCTTACTTCTGCACTGTTGCTGCCAGCGGCGGCGCTGCCTTCAGAGCTGGGCTCCCAGCCAGCAGCTGCCTTTCTCCAGCTGCCCAGCTCTAAAGGTGGCCTGCGATATACAGAAAGTCAGATTAGATCATCTGATTTGTAGCTCTGTGTGTCTGTTATTTTCTATTGGTATTAGGTCATAGATTAGGGCCCTTTTGTACTAGATACCAAACAAACACATAGTGAGAAGCAATTCCTGCCCCAAAGACTTGAAGCACATCAGACCGGTGAAAAAGAAGTATTATTATCCTAGTTTTACACACGGGGAACTGAGGCACAGAGAAATTAAATAACTTGCTCAAGTGTCACACAGAAAGACTGATAGAGCTAGGAATTGAATGCAGATCTTCCAATTCACAATCCAGTTCCTCTACCACACAATCTTTCCCGCTATCTTCCTTCTTTCCTTCCATCCCCTAGGATGATTATTTTAATTTTCTGAGAGAGAAAACAACTCCAAACTCCTGAACTGGTACTGACAATATTACAAGATTTGACCTTATGCCTAAGTGTATGTTATTAAATCTTATAGATCAGCCTTTGGTAGAAGATTATAGAGGCTCAATAACTTTCCTTATAGAGACCTTCTACTAAGTCTACCTAAAATGGAAGCAAGAAGTTTAAAGAGAATCGTGGGAGGGCAAAAAATGCTGTAATGTGGGTTTCAATTAATGCAGTCATGAGGGGACCATTTATTTACACTTAACGTAGCCAGGGCAGAGAAAGAGGAGTAGGCTCAAGACCCTAATATTTTCTTATCCTATATCATCCCCCTATCAGACAAGCTCCATTAGGGAATGCCAGGCCTCACTTGGTATAAAGGCAGCCTTGGAGCCGGTCAAGCCACTTAGAGAATATAACGCAATATATGCCAGAACGATGTTCAAACAAGCTGAGTAGGTCTTCCTGGGACAGATCATGCATTTGGTAGGATTCAAGGTGCAGTCTGATGAATAGATTGGAAGTTCACCAATGGCCTTTGTGAACATAAAAGCGCAGGTCCTTTCCCTTAAAAGCTTACATAGTCTAGGAACACACAACAGACCAAGAGAGGATAAATGAAAAAGGCATGACAAGCAAGTTGAGTGGTGAGGTGGGATTAGCTACATCTTGATGAATTTACATCAACGAAATTCATATTTCCTCCCCCCAAAAAGATCTAGTGGTCACATTCAGGTTGGCATGTCAAAAAGAACTTTTGGACTCCTTAGAAGAACTCGGTACTGGGCAATAACAGGAAGCATTGATGTTTATGAGACATTTGATACACCACTGAGAGGGTGAGAAGAACCTTATAAATAGTGTACGCGAGTAACCATCCATGAACCTAGAGAACTCAGAATGCTGCTGGCTCCACTTTTATGAGGCATTCTGTTGGGCCTAATTGGGTGTAGTAATTGGATGGCTACATAGACCTGTCGGCCATTTGGGTTCTGCTTGCAATTATAAAAGCTTTGTGTGAGAGCTAGGGGGAGAGACAGACTTATTAGCAGGTTGTCAAAAGAGGCAGTATTCCTCAGATGTTTTCCCCCTGGTCTTTAGTAGAGAGAGACTTATTTATGGAGTAATATTTTTGATGAGTTTTAAAGCCATATTCTATTTCTCCATGATTTGTAACATCTTTTGGGGACTACTCAGTTTGCTCCATGCTACATGTACTTGATCAAATGCCACCTTAGAACAAAGGGCAAATTTTATTTTGTATCTTATAAACTACAGTATTAGATAGGAGGAATGGACTGGTTGTTGGAGCTCTAGCTTAGGGATTTGGGAGACCTGATTTCAATTTCCAGCTCAGCTGCTAACTTTCTGTGGGACCTGGGCAAGTCACTTAGGTCCAGATTTTTAGAAGTTATTTAGGTGCCTAAAGTTGTGGATAGGAGCCTTGTGGGACTTTGAAATCAGGATAAAGTACTGTCCTACTTTACAGGGGTGGTGCGAGGATAAATACCTTAAAGATTATGAGGTACTCAGATAATGTGGTAATGAAGGCCAGATAAGTGCTTTAGATAGATGAATGAAAACTGAAGGCCTCCTGTTGATCAATTCTGATTTTAAAAATCAAGCAATTCTTTAAAAATAGCATTGTGGCAACTGTTTTATTGATGGCTTTACACTAAGTTAGTTCTGGCTTTCACTGAATTCCAAGGAGCAGCCTCTGAGCTTAAAGTCACTTTTATGGTGACCTCTCAGGAGATTGTTCCAGTAATGACCTCATTTCTGTGCTGATGGGTCTGTACCCCCAGATAGCTCTGCAGTGGTTTCATGGTATTGCAACTGTTCTCTGCCCAACCATTCTGCACTTAATTTTGAGCTGATTGCTTGCTTTTTCCATGACTTCATTTCCCCCTCAACTATCAGAAACTGTACGCTCTTGTGTCTAATGCTAGGTTATACGCTTTGCAACATCAGTAGTGCTATGATCACTGGTTTGCTGGCTAAACAGTTTCGCTTACAGATTGGGTAAGCAAAGAGTGGTCAGGAGTGGCTCCTTTAGAGCCATTTTAATAAGGGGAAAGGCGTTTTTGAACACTGTCTTGTGGAATCATCCAGTTAATTAAATGCACGGCAGTGCTCCACAATTTAACAACAATCAGGAAAGAAGCAAGCTGTCTACCATAGATTTGAGCTCTCGAGAACAAGTATCCTTGAAACGTGCTAGCTCATTGTCATACATCTTTAAGTTTGCCTTTACATCACCAAACAAAAACACCGTTCGTCTTCCAGGCAGCCAATGACGAGTGGAGCCTAGGAAAGCAATCTGCCCAAAACCATGTCCACTGAGCCACCAGCAAAATCAGACTTACCCAGCTTGTAGGAGCCAAGAGGCAATTTGAAGTTGATTGATTTCAGACTGAAGACATCACTCAGGACCTTGAGTGAATAAAGTCTCTTGGAACAGCTGGGAAGAGGAAAGTGGAGAAATAGAGAGGCCAAGTAGAACTGAGTGGATGGTAGGAGGGCTTATTATTATTTATTTGTTTTACTGTAGTAAACCTAGGAGCCCTGACCATGGATCAGGACCCCGTTTTGCTAGGTGCTGTACAAATACAGAACAAAAAGACAGTCCCTATCACAAGGTCTTTACAAACTAGAGTTGATTCTAGTAGGCTTCCAAAGGGAATGGCAAAAAAGCCAATGACCTAAAAGCCCTACCAGATTTCAGAACTCAAGTGCACATATGAGTTCATTAGGGGTGCTGCAAAGTGATGTGATGGCCTAAGGCACGACTGTCCTGTAACAATCTATTCTTCCTAAAATTTTATACAACTTCAGTTGATCTACAAACTACACACAGGGGGTCACTTACTCTGCCACCAAAATGCACTTTTGTCTGGGTGAAACACTTTTCAAACATTGCCCAAATGATGCACTGAATAGTTTAGCAGCCAATTGCAATTACACAAGCTTAATTGTGGCCAGGATACCGAGGTTAACTCTTGTGCCCCTAATGGTGAGAGTCTCTGACCAAAAGATGGCACCTTTATCACCATAGTGGCCCCTGCTACCATGCTAGGGAAATGGGTCTGTAGTGACTCAGAGGAACAGCTATTCAATCATCAGCACCACTTACTGCAGTGTAGGGGTCCAGAATCAGGAAACCATTAAAGGAAGTGAACCAAATCTGATCAAAGATGATAGCTCAGATAGCATATAGACCTGTATCCCTCAGGCACAATTGTCCTCCTCTTCCTCCTCTCCTCTCTCCAGTGCCACAATATTTCTTCTCCCAACCTCCCCTCTCCCTCAGGTATACCCACATCCCAGGCTTTATTCCACCCTGGATTCCTGCACAGCACAATACTCCCCACAACCTGCTTTTGTTCCAGGAAGAACCAGAGCCTCCCTTCCAACATCCGAAAACTCCTACACAGCCTCTCCTCTAGCCGTAGGAACAGTGTCTCACTCAAATGCCAGCCATCTGAAGTTTTATACCACACTCATTTTCATGGTCTTTGAGCAACCTACTCCTCTTGTTTCATGCCACACACACCTTCCACGTGCTTCTATCCATGGTCCCACTCTCTTGCTTGCCAGGTAGCATTACTTGTACCACCAGCTCCACACTGCGTACAAATTGCATGTCCTACAGCCTCTCCCTCAGCCCTCACACAGTATAAAACACCCTCCCTGTCCCCACCAGAAAAAGCACATTCACTGCTATCAGATGAAAAGGGGGCCAGTAAGCTTGCTGTGTGAGCCTGGTGAATACTTAGCAGCATAGCAAATTACAAGCCTGATCCTGAAAGGTTCTAGTCTCCTCCCCAACAATGCTGAGCATCCTCAGCTCCTGCTGAAGTCAATGTGATCTTAAGATGATCAACTCCTCATAGGCTCAAGCTGGAGAGAAGCACAAGCATGCAGCTTTTGACCCACAGGTTCCCTGTTGCTTTACTAGTTGCTCATTAGTGTTTTCTACCTAGTGTGATAGACCCAGGCCAGTTGGGTATAGCAGAAGGCAGATATACTGGTCACTGGATTAACAGTTTTCTGTTCCCTGACTGACCAGAGCTGGGGCTGCTCCAGGCTAATGAGAACACCTGACTCCAAAATAGCCAGCTAAGAGTCAGGTGAGGCCATTAAGTTAATGTGACCACCTGACTCCAATTAAGGCCCCTCTGATACTATAAAAGGGCTCACTCCAGTCAGGCAGGGGGAGCCAGGGGAAAAGAAGTGCAGCTGAAGGGCTGGTTAATGAAAACACCCTCGAGTCATTGGTAAGGGTGAAGAAGAAAGAAGCAGGAGAGCTGTGGGGAAGGAGCCCAGGGAAATGTAGCAACTCTGGCAGTGAAAGGTTGGCTGCCAACAGCTGCTACCATTAGGGTTCCTGGGCTGGAACCAGAGTAGAGGGTAGGCCTGTGTTCCCCACAACCCACCACTATAGAAACATCTCCTGGGAGGGGAAGACAGGCCCCTGTCAGGACAGGAGGCAAAACTGTTTTGGTATGAGGCTATAGGAGCAACAGAGACTATAGGAGTTCTCTCACCAACCTCCTTGCTAGATTATGATGAAAAGGGCTCAGTAGACTGTATCCCTGGCCCTAGAGAGAGAGAGGCTATGTAGAGGGTTGAAATGAGCCTCCGAAGCTGGCATAAACTGCCTAGAAGTGGGGGGATCCATAGGGACAAGGTCAGTGCTCTGCCACACTAGGTACTGATCTCCTTAGCTGTGCCATCTGAGTCAGGACAGCAAACAGAACCACTGCACCCAGTGGTGAGGCTGCAGTCTGTACAGTGTGTGACATAGTATTTCAGAGTTACTAGAATATTGCATGTTGCTTGAAGTTTGAAATAAGGACATAGCTTAAAAAGAGGGATATCTGATTGCAACAGTATCACAACAAATCAGAAATGAAGAGCAATGTTGTATCTTGAGGAAATTTTGTCAAATTTAATGTTTTCACATATTTTTCTCTTTACAAAGTTTTCATTTTGTATTAAAGAGAGTCATTTAGGAAGTAGGATGGATGTATCTAGAGTATGCAGAGGAGTCAAAATATAACACAATCATAGTACAAGCTACTCCAAAGTAGAGAGAACTAAAGGAATGAAACATAATATGCACTAATAATAATTGAGGCACTGTGATTAAATCCACTTGATTTTCTTTCAAATAATAAGAGATCTGATGTAAATTTTCCCATGCTGGCAGATTCTCTATACTTAAACCTTTTGCTGACTTTCCCACTTCAATTTGTTTCATTTAGTAATTAATGATTTTTGAAGAAGCTCTTTCAAATCTTAAGATACTCTGAGTCTGACAATATGCACATTCTCAGCTCACTTTGGATATTGCTGCCTAGACTGACAATTAGATGTTTCAACTTCACTTGCAGTGGGAATTCAGAGGTGCTATCATGGGTTTCACAAATTCTCTTTAACTGAGTATATAGGCAGTTAGATCTTGGAAGAAGTGCTATGCTGTTGTGGTGTCATTATTTTTGGAAGCTGTGCACATCAACAGTAAAGTTTGTTCACTGCCTAAGTGTCTCTTTGATTGGAGTGATTTTCTATGTGCAGAACTGCTGCCTACAGGAGACACACACAACACAAAAGCATTAGAGGGAAGTAGTACCTGTGTACTCTAGTCATTGTATTACATACTCCCCTAAACTCATCCTTGGGCTTCTAGGGCTAATATGAGTTTGAATCCCACTAATACACCAAGGGAAGACATCCTGGGATTTTGATGGAAAGCAGTGGCATACATTATAATGTACCAGCACTGAATAGTTTCCTGTCCATGGGCTGGCCTGCTATGTATTCCTAGGTATTTCTTCAGCTCAGATGGTAGTTATGACTTGTTATTTTGATGCTCTATTCTGTGTTATATCCATGCTGTCAATCCTTGTATTTAAAGGGTGTTACACCTTCTCAGCATAATCTACTCCAGCAGTTTTTACTTCACCTGTTCTTTAGGAAATTACCAATTTTCTCTTGGAAAATTTTTTAAAAAATACCACAGAAGACCTACTAAACAGTCAATATTTTTTTTTTTTTGCTTTTTGCCAAACCAACACATCTCGTCTCTTGCCGGCAGTGCACAATGTTTTTTCATAGGGTATGAACTCCGTCCCCTCAGATCCAAACACCCTCAAACTTTGATCATATTTGGATGTGGATCCCACTTCTACAGTTTTACACCCTTTTGAATTTGTCCTATGAGATTATGGGGTTGTGGATATTTTTAAAGGCTAGTCACATACATTTAAATCATACTATTTTGATATATTCTCCCTGTTCCACAAATCAGGGAAATCAAGTCAATCTTGTGTCCAAACCAGAGATGACCCCTTGTAGCCTTTATGATGTGTTCATTTTACTCCTGTTGGGCAGCACTTTTGAGGCAAGAATTAATCATTGCACTAATAGAAAAAAAAACTGTAAGAAACCTCTTTGTATATACCTGTATTAATATGAGATACTAGCTGGCTCAAATGGCTTGTAGCTGGATCTAGTGTCTTGCTTCTCAAGTAACTGCTTCCAATTTTCCTTGGATAACTAGTGATTGAGCTTCACTATTGGAAGGGTATTCTGGGAGGTTTGTATATCTCCTTCCTCTGAAGCACTAGGAATGGCCATAACTGGAGATGAGACAGTGGGCAGGGTCAGGGCTCGAGTGTTTGGCCATCTCGTTCTTGCTTATATGATCCCATATGTAGAAGGGAAGGAAGGAATTTCCCCCTGGCCAAATTGGCAATGACTTTGCGGGGGAGGGTAATTTTCCTCTGCAGCATGTGGGTCACTTACCAGGATTATCTGGGCACATCTCATTTAAGCATTTCCCTGCCATTGCAGGAGCTTGGAACACTGATGCACCTCAATCCCTCCTACTCTCTGCCTGTAGCACATAATGGTCTAGTTTCATGTGGGTCTCATTTCGGTTGTTGGTTTAGTGTGTGGGTACTGGGTGGTGGTGGTGGCCTGTGATACACAGGAGGTCAGACCAGATGATCCAGCCGTCCCTTCTGGCCTTAAACTGAGCAGTCCCTCTGATTCCTCTTCTCAGCCGCTCCATCCTGTGTCTGAATCCCAGTGCTTCAGCCACAGGCAAGACATAGCCAGATCCCTCTTCTGGCCCTTGATTGCTATGACCGGGGTCCTTGTTTTCATTTAGCATTGTCAAATGGTTTCAACACAGGCCTGGAAGTTAGGGTTCTTGTCTCATCTCTGCCACTTCCTTTCATGTGATCTGTTACCATTTTCCTAACCACGCTGCACCTTAATTTCTTTATCTGCAAAATAGATTCCGTTAATTTCACAGGTTCTATGCTTCTATGAAGCATAGAAGTATGAAGTATTATTATTACTGGGAGGAATGGCCCTGTAAGGAAAATGAATTTAACCATAACACTCTGTCCTTATTACCGATACTGGAACTTGCTTATCAGAGTTCTCTCCTCATACGGGAAGAGGCAGTTTAAATGTAATCCTGCAACATGGCACTTCCATTCAATAAGCCACATGGAATTGCCATGTCACATGGTGGTGATATGAGAACAAAGCACAGCCACAGGGAAATGGGATGGTCCTCCTGGGAGGCCGAGAGAGGGTATTTATATTACAACATCAGTCTTTGCATTTAGCAGTTTGTGTACATGTGCTGGTCATTCCAGGATAAAGGGGAAATATTTTCTTTTTGTCCTATTTAATGTCTCTTAATGATCACCCTATTCCCAGCAAGATGGGACAGGACTCACCAGTAGATGAGTTTACTGCCAAAGTCAGAAGGCCTCTACAGACATCCTTGATGCACACAGGTAATATTTTGAGCATCATCCTGATCATGAGTGGATATGCATAGCCGGAGTGAAGGAAATGAAAGGCATGTCTCTCTGAAATGTATTTCCTTTCCACACCATTGGCATTTTATATTATAACTCCTACAAATGCAGAGTAATAGGCAATCCAGACACAGTCATGATGTGGCTTGTAAAATTTGATTGGCTGAACATAAGATTAATAATTTGCTTTAACCTTCATTACTTTCATTCTTTGCTTTAAAGAAACAGTCAATTTCTCTCTCTATTGCATAAAGGCAAATCTGGCCATGACAAAATACCACACAGATGATTTTAGCCATCTCGGGTTATCTGCAAAACTCCCGGAACTAAGGTTGATCCTTTTTATTGCTTGATCATCAAATAAAAGGGTCTAGAAAAGTTAATAAGAGGAGACAATGCCTCAAGTTACAGGAACCCCAAGATTTTTGGGAGGCAGTGTGGTCTAACCGATGGGGGGATGGCTTATGTGTCAGATACATCTGAGTTCTAATCCCAGGCCTGATGTGTGGTCTTGCAGAGTTACTTCTCAGAACTACAGAGAAAGGTGATTCCACTTCAGAGAGGATTTTGAAAGTTGGTAATCTGAAGTAAGCCATGGAAGTCCAAGGGTTCTGGGGCATTGCACCTGGCAGGCCACTCCTGACCTGTGGCTCCAGGGTCCCCAGCAGCCAGCCAGCTGTGTGGGTGAACTGGCAGGAAACCAGGCTTACTGGGTTCTAGTGGAACTTTTGTGAAATCAGACTGTCCCCGCGAAATGTTTAAATTTTTGCCAAATTGGTGAAAGCTCTGAGCCCTTGTTTTCCTTCCCACGCTTTGTCTGCCTTGTCTATGGAAACAGTGAGCTCTTCAGGGCAGGAACTGTCTCTTGCTATGCATTTGTATAGCATTTAGCACAATGGCAGCCCTCCTCTCACTGGGGGCCTATAGGCACATCTGCAAAACAAATAGACAAGAAGAGGAACGTAAGCAGATGCACATGGTGGCCAACGTTTGCAAGCATGAATGCCTAGCGTTGGCCACAGAAACCAATATTTAGGCATGGAAGTAAACAGCCTGATTTGCTGTGGTGCCGAGCACCCACAGAAGTGGCCGAGAAAATCCAGCTATTTGTTCAGGTCCCTAAATATTGGTTTTGGTGCCTCACTTTTTGCCCTCCGGTCTGAACGTGTTGGCCACAGTGTAAAATAAACAGAGGCGAGCTCACTGCCAAGAAGATACAGAGCCATCATCTGACATGTAGGCAGGACCTAGGTCGGTGCCATCCACCAAGGTAGGAAGAGTACTCTTAAAGGGGCAGATTGTCCCAAAGATGGGCTAGAGGTGGTTGGGTTGGAACAGTGTCTGCTGATTTCCCCCCCTCCCCCTCCACCAGTGCTTCTTCCCCTACCTCCTGTTAAAGGAGTAGGTTTCCCTTTCCACACCATGTGGCGTCCTGGCTGGTAGGGATATGGCAGCAGAGGCAGTCTGGAGCCAGTTCAGTAGCTTCCAGCTTATGTTGCTGTTCCTGGTGGTGTAGAGAGAGGACACCCTTTAAGTTCAGTCCCTTCCTGAAGTTGCCTGGCTGAGCATCTAGGGCCAGTTATTCACCCTGATACACCCATATTTGGTCTAATGGCTAGGGAAGGTAGGCATCAGTACTCCTTTACCCTGTCACTGGCCCATTGTGCCACTCTACCCTCTCTGTGCCTCCATTTACCCATCTGTATAATGGGTACTATAAACACAGCACTGATTAAATATTTTATTGGGGTGTTGTGCGGCTGACTGACTTTTTGTAATGTGGGAGCTCCAGAACTGCAAAATATGATAATGTTATACATTAATTTTGTCTGTAGAGCATGATGCACATCAATGGAGTAATGTTAATAGTAGTATACAATACAATATGATGAATTACCACATTGTACAAATTATCCTACGCATAAGCTAAGTATTATCCCATAATAATAATAATGACGCTTCCAATGCATATTTAAAATCTCAACTAATGCTAGATCTTTTTTTACTGCTCCTGCATAATATGTGAATGCATTAGAAGCTCTCTCACCATAATCTTAAACTAATTTACATAGCTCTGATATCTGGTGCATAGCCCTTTGAATGTAATGTTTTCTTGCTGTATATTACATACAAGTGGGATCCAACCTAACCTGCCCCCCCTTTTTATTTGAATGAAACAAGGAAAATCCAAGGGCACTGAAATGTCTAGGATTAAGGGATCTCAGGTGAATGAGAGAGACAAGCACGCTGGGGTGGTGGAGATGGAATAATAACAAATAAGCATAAAATGCTGTGATAAATTCTTAGTAGCGGTTATCACAGCTCTGTACCTGCCTTGTCATTCTGAGGCTGCAGTTTACTGTCTATGTTATGGCAGCAGTGAGTTTTGAGGAGACCACAGGGGTGGCTTCGTGGCTTTAGATGGAGTGTTTTCACACTGATGCAGGGAGGCTTGCGAGACAGTATGAAAGTGCTTGTCAGAGAAATGGAAAATATGGCAATGAAGGCTATCATGGATAGAGTGAAGGTGGGAGCTGACTTTGCACTAAGAGTTTGAAGATAGCACAAGAGACCCCGGTTTCCTCTCTTTTTTGGCGGGGAGTTGATAAGAATCGGTTTTGCCTTGTCTCATTTATAATTTGAACAGCAAATGTATGGGGCTGCAGATACCTCACATTAAAACAAAATTCTACTGGGGGAAAAATCCAAATATATTTCCCTGAGTGCTTTCCTGGTGGGCTTTATTCCCAGTGAAAGCTTGCCACTGTGGGGACCACCAGAAGGTAGCTCCAAGAATCTCTGCTTATAACAGGTGACAAGGAAACATTACGCATGAACGGGCAGAGGAACTAGATGACCTTGCTCGTTTGCATGGCTCATTTCTGTTTAGATGTATCTGGTGAATGTGAACAAACTACAACTAGGGACATCGCTATTAGATTCCTGGATACCTGGCATGCTGCCAGAGCTAGTCATTGATATTGAGAAACCAGACGAATGATCATGCTGTGGGTATCGTGACCTAAACAGATGATAGCATATGATAGTCGGATTAAGATAAAATATTGTCTAGTGCTAGAGTATTGAACACTCATCATACCAAGGCCATGAATCAGGTCCAGCTCTGAATAGAAAGACCTGCTTTCATGTGTTTAATGACATCCAATACATTTTAATTGTATTTAATGAAGCTACTGTATGCTATTGCCAATGTGCAGATCCAGGATTTGGCTAACAGATTATAGTTTGCTTTGTATTGTCAGATCTGCTCAGTGGAAGCTTTGTCATGATTCTGCTTTGGAAGAAGTTGATGAAGAAAGATTACTGCTCCTCGCCTTATCCTCCATTTTCAGTCCAAGGAAGAGCAATAGATCTGGCAATATATTTCAAATTGGAATAAACTTTTTAAGTGCACGCACTAAATAAGAATATTAGTGTGACAAGATCGTGTGGGTAATGGGGCCTATGGGTTAGGCCAACCCTGTCATGTAAGTGGCCTTTTAAGCTTTTGAGAGTTATGAGGTACACAAGGACCTAGAAAATAGGAGATTATGGAAGAGAGGGTAGTCCTGGAATAAATAGCATTTGGGAAGAATACCCTTTACTGTCACTTTAAGGGCATGGGTCCAGGAACCTTGAAGAGTGGGTGGGCAAGGCTCTCCTCTCTCCCAGAAAATTGGAATGAACTTTGGGAAGAGGAACAGCATGTATTCTGCCTCCTACCTGCCTCATAGCAAGGAGACACCAGCAGGAGAAGGCCAGACTGCCTAACTCTCCACACTCGAGAACTAATTAGGGGAAAGGGGCCAGCTGGAGGAGTAGCTGACTAAGGCTTTACAGATGGCATGAACCAAACCCCCAGCTTAATGGGGGACAGCTGGGGAGATTCCTGTCTTAAGGAAAGAGAGAGACTGCCTGTCTACGTGTAACCTAACCTCTGTCAAAAAGCCTCATCCTGACAGATACAGAGGAATTGATCACAGAACTAAAAGCCAGTGATTGCTTAGGGGCAAGTAATCACTACTAGATTTTCTGTTAGCAATTAACAAATGTCAAGTCTGAACTAGAGCTGTGTGGAGGGTAGAAATTCTGCTTGACAAAGGTTTCACAATTTGGATTCATTTCAAATTAGAGCAAAACCAAAAATACTTTAAATTTTCTGAAGAAAAAAATCAGACTTTTTTTTTCCATTTCAGGTTGATCGAAACATTTTTGTTTTGACAAAACTGAAATGTTTCATTCCCATGCTGACTCTTCACATTTTATATTTGATTATTTACAAATCGACCTGATTTTTTTTTAAAGCATTTTGATTTCAACAGAACTGCACATTTGCATGGAACATAGTTCCATCTAAGCTTGTCCAGCCAGCTCTTCTCCCAACCAGAATATTTTTAATGGTGCTTTAAAAGGACCAACGTCACAAAGCTCTCCTTTCACTGGCGGAAGGTATTGCCATGTGAGAAGGTACTGTGTGGGCTGCCTGAAAGGCCATGGGCTGCTACTGGGACACAGCAGGCTTTGGCTTGTCCTCACTGCATTGCAAGCTCGAGATGTAACCCAGTTTTGCCCCAGCCTAATGCCCGTCCACATCTCTAACTCGAGTTCAGGAGGGCTTTAAGCTCAAGCTAGCCGGGCTGTTGGGAAGGTGGGTTGAAACTTGAATGATACTTATGCTCAAACTGAGAATGCAATGGGGATGTGGCAGCTTGAGTTACAGCTCACCAACTGCTAATCCAATCTCTCCATAGTCTGGCTGCTGCTTTGCAGTGAGGCCACTCTCACTCAGCTCTCACTAGGCTAGTTCGAGTGGAGCAACTCAAGGGTACTAACTCAAGCTAAGTGGTTCAGAGGCCTGGTTCTGGCTATCTGCAGATGGGTTGAATTTCACTCAGAGATGATTTAAGGATAGTTTCAGCTTCGGATAGTTTAGACTAGTAATTCCCATCACTCGTATGTGTATTACAGTAGCACCTAGAATCCTCAGCTGACAAGATCTCCACTCTGCTCTGCCAGGTACAAAAAATAGATATAGGAGTGAGGAGGAACAGAAGGGGGAAAGTGGGAGAAATAATAATACATAACTCTTATGTAGTGCTGTCCATCAGTAGATCTCAAAGTGCTTTACAAATGAGGTCACTAGCATTATCCCCATTTTACAGATGGGGAAACTAAAGCACAAAGAGGGGAAATGACTTGCCCAAGATTACCCTGTGGGCAAGTAGCAGAGTTGGGAATAGAACTGAGCTCTCCTGAGTCTAGTTGCTCTGGTCTCTTGGCCACACAGCCGCCAGACAAAGGTGGCGAGTAACTGAAAGCAAATGTGGGACTGAGGAAACAAGCTGCGGGGGTTGGGTTAGAGCAGGGGTCCCAAACGCAGTGCCCGCAGGCACCATGGCACCCACGGGGGCATCTAAATGCACCCGCATCCTGGCCGGCAGTCGAGTATCTGCCGAAATGCCACCGAAATTCGGCGGCAATGCCTCTCGATGACGCCGCTTGCTGCTGACAAGCAGCGTCATCGAGAGGCGTCACCGCCGACATGCCGCCGAATTTCAGTGGCATTTCGGCGGATGCTTGACTGCCACCACGGTCCTTCGTCTGGCACCTGCCAGACGAAAAGGTTGGGAACCACTGGGTTAGAGCTATGAAACATCACCATAAATGATGGGGAAGAGGAGAGGGTGTTTGAAGGATGGGAGAAGGGAGATGATGGAAATCAGGGTGTGCGTTTGTAGTGTTTTTCTTTCAAAAAGTCAACAAGATCTTGCACAGAGAGGAAAACACAGCAGGGGAGGGAGCCAAAGGTAGTAAAGAAGAGGACTGGATTATGGGAGTTAATGTGGCAGCAGGAACGGGCAAGGAATATAGCAGCACTGAATGTGGAGAGAAGATGTGGAGTGGAGGAAGTAATTGTGATGGTGGGATGATTGACTGTAAGGGAGGAGTAGAGGATGTGGATGTTGGCATGTGTCATAAACAGATAGTTAAGGGTTAAAGTCTCTTTTACCTGTAAAGCATTAACAAGCTCAGTAACCTGAGGAACACCTGACCAGAGGACCAATCAAGGGACAGGATAATTTCAAATCTCTGTGGAGGGAAGGCTTTGTCTGTGTTCCTTGTTTGCTCTGTGTGCTCTCTTTGGATCTAAGAGAGGCCAGACATGTCTCCAAGTTCTCCTGGAGTATTTCCTACTATCCAGTATAGTGAGTATTAGAAAGGCGAATTAGTCTTATAATTTGATTTCTACATTTGCAATTGTGTGTTTGCTGAAGGAAATTCTTTATTTCTGTTGCTGTTACTGATTATTCTGAGGAGCAGGGAGGGGGAAGTCTCTCCAGTTTTATAAGTTAGACCCTGTATTTTTGCATCCTGGTAATACAGAGAGAGTGTACTTTTTTCTTTCTTTAATAAAATCTTTTCTTTTTAAAACTTGATTGATTTCTTCCCTTGTTTGGATTTTCAGGGAAGGGAGGGGGAAAGTGAATCCTCTTTGTTTGATTCAAGGAGTTTGAATCAGGTATCTCTCCTAAGCACTAGGAGGGGAGGAGGGAAATGGTTTGTTTCCCTTTGTGTTGAGA
Source organism: Mauremys reevesii (assembly GCF_016161935.1). Lineage (NCBI taxonomy): Eukaryota > Metazoa > Chordata > Testudines > Geoemydidae > Mauremys > Mauremys reevesii. Next base: position 349,212 of record NW_024100837.1, read on the forward strand.
TTCAGGTTTGAATCTGTGTTCCCCAGGGAAGTTTTGGGGGGAACAGGGAGTGTGTCAGACACTTAAAACTGACTGGTGGCAGCGAGAACCAGATCTAAACTAGGATTTTAGTTTAGAGGAGTCCATGCAGGTCCCCATCTTGGAACCCAACAGCTCCAAGTGGGGGGAGAAACCTATGACAGCATGAGAGGAGGAAGACTTTGCAATGTGGGAGAGGGGAAAGAGTTGACAGCAGAGGAAAGTGTGGGGTAGAGGAATTCAAGAGCCAAGTCAGATGAGGAGACTTTCAAAACATCGAAAATGGGACAAGTGGGGGTGGGAAACATGAAAACCATCTAAATGGTGAGTGTATTCATATCTTCAGTCCTGCTTCAATGGGTGGAGGGAAACCAGCAGAGAATCCTTAGGTAGTCCTACCTCATATTTGATTTCAATCACTTCCTTTAGAAACTCTCACTATCTGGCACTGAGCAAGCTTGTCCTTGTCATTTCAGCTTCTTCTCTATCATGTGGCGTAATGTCTTTGGAAGGAGTACAATACTTTGATTGAAAAAGTCATCTTTACAGTTGGGACGAAATAAATGAACATGGGGGAGGATTCAGTTACGCTGAGAAGAATAAGCAGGGGACCTTGACTGAAGTGTTGTCCTCCCTTCCCCCCCCCCACCCACCCCCAAATGTGGGGAGGTTAAAAGCTAAGGAGATCTTTAATGCAGAGATATGGAGTCAACATGCAAAGCTGTTTTTCTGCATGCACACTATTATGCAGCTGGGTGATGGACTTGAAAAAGGCAAATGTCTCTCAGTTGATAGGACTGAATCCTGATCTGAACCTGAACAGCACAGATACAATGTTGTTTAGAATCCAAATAAGTTAGCATACAGAAGTATTTTGTTATTATGTTTTAAATGTCAGCAGAATTACTGAAGGGCAGTATTATCATTTAAGCAAATTGTATTACAAGTTCATGGGAAGCACATGCAAGGAGACATAGCCAGACACGTTTTCCTTCCTCCTCTTCAACCATCCTCAACAGAATTGGAATAGAAGAGGTGGGCTACAGTGAAGGCATGATATCAGCCATGTGGCCCACAAGTGACTACTTAATACTGAATTATATCAGATAGATACAGGGGAGACCCTTTGGAGCAGGATCCAAGGCCAAGGAGCATTGGTTTGCCCCTCCAAAATACAACACTGAATGCAACTGAACTCAGACTGACTTCTCTCTAGCAGTGAAAGGCAACTACTGAACAAGTCAGAGCTCCAGGTCATATAAATGTCTGATGCTCCTCCCAAATTTTCCAAAACCAGATGGGTCAGTAAACTGGGTTTGCAATCTCATGAGACAGGCCCTCTCACAGGACTTCTAGTGTTTCCTGCTCCTAGCTGAGCCCAAAAGCAGCTTCTCTCACAGACCTTTCTCTCTCTTCTGCCTGCATTTCCAGCTAGAACCCAGGCTAAAAATATAGTCTAGTGTGGTCTAGTTGTTACAGCTGAAACTGGGAACTAGGAGTCAGCTTTACTGAGGGTCTGGTCTGAGATTGTAGAATGACACTCAGCCAGCCACCCAGGAACTAAGGCTCAGCACAAACCACACCACCTTCCACTCCAAGTGCAAGGGACACTTCAATCTGTCTTCTCCAGTATGCATCCTGTACATAAAAAAAAAACCCCACCAAAACACTGCAGTGCACACACAATTCTTCCCTTGAGGATGAGAGAAACATTGAACCACATGTGAAAGATTTTAGTTACAGTGTTCAATTTACTACTAGAAGGCACTCATGGAAGTTAACAGCCTAAATTCCTTTGGAAATTTGGGCCTCAGATGCTGTGGTGATGAGGGTGGTACCTATACAGAATAGAACTTATTTTCAGGTCTGACCAAGGTATGCTCAGCACAAGACCTTAGAGAGTTGAGCCAAAGGTAGCTACAGTAAAATGAAGACAGAAATATGAGATCTTCCTGTAGATTTGAGAGCACTCTCTAGTGTGGAGCTGTGTTCTCTTGAAGATTCATGAGAGGGAGGCACAGTCCGGACTCTTGGACATAATGCTTTATTAGAATTAAGACCGAATTACATAAGAGAAGGGGGAGGCAGGTTGTGTACTTGGTGAAGCTACCACTAGACTGCTTCCAACTCATTCTCTCTAGCCCCAATTCAGTTCCCTCTAAAATACTCCTAAATGGAGTGATTTAAATCAACAATTTTAAACATGATTTAAATCAGCAATCAGGACACATTGATTTAAATCATCAGTTTTAATCAAGTTTTGCATTTGTACATTTTAGTTATTTTCCTAAAGAAATGTTGTTTCTTTTTGGTTGGTAACCATTAGAACATGCTGATTTTCAACTAAATACAGCCTTTACACTAAAAATGGTCCTTCTTTTTGCTAACCAGGAGAAAACACTATCTATATACATTTATTTAAGCAATTCTATAACCTGACATATTTATTCAGATTCTTACTGTTTGCATTTTCTATTTTAGAAAATTGTGAATGATGAATTTCTTATAGAATCATAGAACTTAAGATCAGAAGGGACCATTATGATCATCTAGTTTGACCTCCCGCAAAATGCAGGCCACAAAAGCTGACCCACCCACTCCTGAAATAATTCTCTCCCTTGACTCAGCTGTAGAAGTCCCCAAATCCTGATTTAAAGACTTCAAGTAGCAGATAATCCTCCAGCAAGCGACCCCTGCCCCATGCTGCGGAGGAAGGCGAAAAACCTCCAGGGCCACTGCCAATCTACCCTGGAGGAAAATTCCTTCCCGACCCCAAATATGGTGATCAGCTGAACCCCGAGCATGCGGGCAAGACTCTCCAGCCAGACACTCGGGAAAAAGACTTTCAATATCCCAACATTGACCCTCGGTACTAATTACCAGTGGCTGCACGTTATTGACCTATTGACTAAATCGCGTTATCCTATCAAACCATTCCCTCCATAAACTTATCAAGCTTAATCTTAAAGCCAGAGAGGTCCTTTGCCCCCACTGTTTCCCTCGGTAGGCTGTTCCAGAATTTCACTCCCCTGATGGTTAGAAACCTTCGTCTAATTTCAAGCCTAAACTTCCCGACTGCCAATTTATATCCATTTGTTCTCGTGTCCACATTAGTACTGAGCTGAAATAATTCCTCTCCCTCCCTGGTATTTATCCCTCTGATATATTTAAAGAGAGCAATCATATCTCCTCTCAACCTTCTTTTGGTTAAGGAAAACAAACCGAGCTCCTCAAGTCTCTTTTCATACGACAGGCCTTCCATTCCTCGGATCATTCTAGTGGCCCTTCTTTGTACCTGTTCCAGTTTGAATTCATCCTTCTTAAACATGGGAGATCAAAACTGCACACAGTACTCCAAATGAGGTCTCACCAACTCCTTGTATAACGGGACTAGCACCTCCTTATCTCTACTAGAAATACCTCGCCTAATGCATCCCAAGACCGCATTAGCTTTTTTAATGGCCACATCACATTGCCAACTCATAGTCATCCTGCGATCAACCAGGACTCCGAGGTCCCTCTCCTCTTCCGTTACTTCCAACTGGTGCGTCCCCAGCTTATAACTTAAATTCTTGTTAGTCATCCCTAAATGCATAACCTTACACTTCTCACTATTGAATTTCATCCTATTACTAATACTCCAGTTTACAAGGTCATCCAAATCTCCCTGGAGGATAGCCCGATCCTTCTCCGAATTGGCAATACCTCCCAACTTCGTGTCATCCACAAACTTTATCAGCCCACTCCTACTTTTGGTTCTGAGGTCAGTGATAAATAGATTGAATAAGATCGGACCCAAAACCGAACCTTGAAGAACTCCACTGGTAACCTCCCTCCAACTCGACAGATCACCTTTCAATACGACCCGCTGCAGTCTCCCCTTTAACCAGTTCCTTATCCACCTCTGGATTTTCATTTCAATCCCCATTATTTAGTAGATTGTTTGTTTGTTTTTAACTTATGATTTGTGTCAAGCTCTCTTTGGATGGAAATTCAGTTAAAATGCACAAAATTAGCATTTTAAGTGTTTGTTACTTGTTTTTTACTAAATAAACTACCTTAAAGGTGCTGGAAACATTTAAATGTTTCATATAAATGTTTAGCAAAACATTTTTTGCATTAAAATCTAATTGATTTATTAAAGAAAGGAAGTACTATTCATAATTAGTAAATTGAACTGTTTCTGGTCATCACGTCCTTTGGGTTTTTAGAACTAGTAGATCTCCTCCTCTCACACCTAGTTTTAGTTCATAAACTGGAAGAGGAAAACAAACTTTTCTGCTTTTTCAACTCAGAATTGATTTGTCAATTTTGAGTGAACTTGTCATTGAACTGCACTAATTGAATAAATGGAAATAAAGAAAATATTTTTCTCTGAACCTGCAGAAGAGGCTAATGCTGTCAAAAGCTAGTTCCTCACTTCAACAAGCTCTGGTTCTAGGTGCTTAGCCAGTGACTTCCATAAGTTCAATGGTTTCACTTTCTTTAAAACTTGGTAGCAAATATGTACTAAATATTGATTTTTGCATTTAATTTAAATTATTTTAATAGATTATAATTGTAGGCCTTAGCATAAGGTGTCAATTTAATTTTAATTACATTTATTTTTTTTAGGAATCTACATTTAATTTAAATTTCAAAACCCTGTTTCTTTTAAGAAAAACCACTGAATTTTATCCATTCTGGTAATCTCTCATATTTAGATACATGATACTTGGCATGCACTTTATGCAACTTGGTTGACACTTTACTTACTTTCACAATGTTTTGCACCTGTTTCCTACTTTTTTACTGAGTTAACCCCTGCAACCTGTTTACATTACTCAACATCTATTTCAGCCATGTGCTGTACAGAACTGTATTTTTTGGTACTTAATGTACATCCACGCATAAATAAAAAAGCAAATGCAATAGGATTTACTCATCACCATCGTCAGAGGCTGCAGAAATAAATAACATTTAATTGCTTCACTGGTGAAGAACACACCACTATGGAAGAAAGCCTTTGCCAGGGGAATAAAGCAGAGGAGTCGTTTCTATACACAGAGTGAGTCAGAAACAGAACTAAGGGTTTGAGCAAGTCACTTTACTTCTCTATGCTTCAGTGTCCTATCTAGAGAACTGAACTAACAATGATACTCACTCACCTTAAAGGGACATAATCACTGAGATTCAAAACCTGAGTTAGAAATAGTTTAGGATATTGCACCTGCCTTAGTTCCCATGCCAATTGCTGTTCTTCTGCAGTCATATTCCCTTGTTTAGAAACATGTCATTCTCTCCCCTGTGTAAAAGACCTACACAAACAGGGGGGAATGACTGACTATACATGAGAAATCGAGTAACCACCAAGTGTTGTCACCCCAGAGAAACATATTTTTCTCTCGCTAATATTAGGTGTCACTTGTAACAATAGTAGATAAGCAATTTTCAGGCCTGGCGTGAGTATTGATTTTACAATATCTCTTTAACTTGCCAAATCCTGCCTTTGACTTCAGTCCTTTTCACTTGAGTAAGGACTGCAGGCTCCATGTCTGGAAAGCAGGTTGAGTGTTAATAGCCTATTTGTACATACAGGGGCAGGAAACTTCATGAGGTTCCCTCTCAAAGAGTTTCCTCCACATTTTCTTTCAAGGCAGCTCCAGGGGAGACTCCTTGAGCCAGCCTCCAAATCCCTGGATCCCCCATCTCTGCACAGACCTGCAGGCGCACAGGACTGTCCACTACTTCGGCAAGAGCTCTAACCCCATTTCCTGGCAGCTCCATTAGATCTGAGCTGTTGAGAACTCCCCTGGTGAAGGCCACCTCTGAAGCCCTTCTTTAAGGGAACTGCTGTGCCTTTGTACTCTCTTGTGCATACTGGGTAGTGGGGGCAATATGTCTCCTCCACAACCCTGCCCCTGCCTTATATACTCCCCCAACCATTGCCTCCTTCCTCATATGGGAATGTGGGGAACCCTGCTGTGGTGGTACCTGACTCCCATTTCCACATAGGAAATATACATGAAGAAGGTTTCCCCCGAGCATGGACTGTTGGGTCACAATCCATGTCAGGCTGTTCTGCAAGTGGCTCTCTAGTTCGTGAGTCTGTAAGCATGTGACTTACCAACCGCATGCCCCTGCTGGTGGGTCACAGTGTAGCAGGCTCTCCTCCTTCAGCGCCCCAGCTGCTCTGGCCCCATGGTGGTCTGCTGCTTCCCGCAACTCTGGCTGGATCACATCTAGTTCCATCCTTTCTAGGGCTAAACCATTAGTCCAACAAATAATAGTGTTTTGACCTCACACTGGGCCCTTGGTTTGACTCCACACTCACTAGTCTTTACCCCTGGTATTGGGGGCTTTCATTGGTCCTTACACCTTGTCGGGGGGTTCTGCTCCACCTTCTCCATGGGCTGGTAGAGGAACCCAGGCCTTCCTTCTCCTCTGGGTTCTGACCCAGGGGCCCTTGAATAGACCCCTTGCTGCCTCCCTGGACTACTTCCTACCTTTCCCCATCATAGGCTTTTGCCATAGCTTCTTCCCAGGCTCCCAGTGTCCCAACTCCACTCCCCCTAAGTGCCTTCCATCAGCACACTGCAGAGCTTCTTAGCACTTCCTGCTACTCAAGAGTTTTCTGGACTCCCCTGGCAGTGCAGTCCCTGACTCAGCAGGAGTCTAGCTGCTAAGTCTACCTTCCTTCAGGGAGGCTTTGTCTGTCAGGTCCTTCATTTTCAGTTTTGTACTGAATTTTACTTTAAAAAAAAGTCCAAATTTTACAGCAGCTATAATGTGTTTTTTACTGATTTTTTTCACCCAAGGTTGGGACCAATCGAGTACACGAGAATGCTGATTATGTCTCAATAATGACAGACAAAGGGAGTGCGTCCTATGAGCAAATAGTTCTAAGCAGAACTGCTGCTTCCCCTACTCCGCTGCTTTTTTTTTTTTAAATGCTTGAGCAATATGCAAATTGGTTCGCATACCAGTGTCTGGTTTTGTTTTCTCAGGTGAGTGGCGGCAGAGCAGACCATGGGCCAGGAGTACCTTCAGCCTGCTTGCAAGCCAGTTTATATCTCCTAACTGCCGGTATCTGAACTACCATAGAATGTTCTTTATATCTCCATAAGCAATGTGAAGATGAATCTATTCTACCAGGTCAGGTTAAATCTGCTGTGATACCAGCAACTGAAAACACAAGACAAAAATTAGAAAGCAAGGCGTCATTGGCCCAAAATTAAAGGGGTGAAAGGCTTAGAAAAGTTTGACTCATTTATGCAAATAAAGTTCCTAACTACCTCCCTCTAATGCAGGTGATTCACTGCCACTCGACTTTTCAGCACCATTAATGCCCAGTTTAAAATATCCACAAGATGGATTACTGTACTAAATACTTTACGGTAGTGGCTTTATGGTCAGGATTTAGTGGAATGCTTCCTTCTCCTATAAATCATGCTATGAATATTGATTGTGGTGCCCTCTACTTAGCTAAAAGTTTTATGTGGCTTATAAAAAATATGTAGTGAATCTGTTTCGGTAGGAAGGAGCTTTTCTTGGAAACAAATCTGAGGAAGAGCTTTAATATATGCTAGTACAGTGTTTATATAGTGAAGAATGACTTTATAACAAAGTGCTGCCAGTCCAGGCCAATTTATTATATGCTATACTGGTGTTAAACTGCCTTAAATCAATATTTAAGAAGACAGGGGAGTGCTGGGGTGTAATAAGTCATCATTTTAATGAAATATAGATTATTCCAAGACTATTAAACAAGTGGTTGGTGTCAGAAAAATTGTTCACTTTTCCAGTGCTAAACAAAATCATCTATTTTAGTGGAGTAAAATCAATAAGCAGCTGAGACCTGCCGTGGAACCTGAATGCGTAAGTAAATGTATAGCCGGAGCTGCCCATTGATAAGCAGATAGGTTACACTTAGATGCCCTGGTTACTGAATCTGGACGAATTCCATCTATAGGGAATTGGAGGAGGAGGGAAGTTGTGAAAGAAAACCCACTGTGAGCCAGTCCTGCCTTCTGCTTGCATGGCACTTTGTATGCTCAGATAGCTGCTGAGAGAGAGAAAAAAATCCAGCTTTTATAGATAAGTTTCCCCCCCCACCACCACCTATTTCAATATGAGAAATGAATTGGAGGAAACTCTAGAACCTGCAGAAGAAAGTCATTTAGCTAAATTGCCTCAGGTTACAAAGAACTGGCTTTCAGTAGTAAGCGTTGTTTTACTTAACCTTTCCAGGATTTGTTAAAGGCGAAAAGTGCTTCAGCTCCCTTGCAAGCTGTAATGTTAGTCACACCGCTCTACCAGCAGCCTGGGGGGCTACTAGCCATTCAGAGAGAACTTTCTGCAGCCAAGGAGCCAGGACTTCCAATCACCTGGGGAACAGCTATGAGGCCATCAACTCTATCTGGGCCCACAGTAACTTATTTATATCACCACAGTGCACTGAAACCCCAGTCAAGGAACAGGGCCAATTTGACCTGCCCCAAAGAGCTTATGATCTATACAGACAAGAAGGCATTATTATGCCCATTTTACAGATGGGGGAACTTAGACACAGAGAAATTGTGACATGTCCAACATCCCACAGGGTGTCTGTGGCAGTACCAAGAACGGTACCAAGCTCCCAGGAGTCCCAAAGCAGTGCCTTAACCACAAGACCATTCTTCCTCTCTGAGGAATCTCCGGGGCAACTATGAATAGAGAAGATCAATACTGTCAGCCCCAAAAGTTCAAAAATCGTGAGTCAGACTCCAAAGAGTCCTAAGTGCCCCCCAAATCATGAGATTGGAAAAAAAGGTTCTATCTCTTTCTGGTCACTTTTGAACTCCCACTGCCACCTCCAGTGAGTTTATGTGGCAATGAGCAGTGCCATTCTCCCAAATTTCGAGAGGAAGGTGATTTTGGCCCCCTGCTGCAGGAGCTTTCTGGCGCTCAGCTGAGATCACGTTACACAGATATGTATAAAATGCTCTATTGAGCTGCCAGGCTCTTTTCCCATCTCCCCAGACACTCCTCTTGGCTCCTGAGATGTGGAGGTGGTGGAATGCTACCTGCCTCCTACAGCAGCCCTGATTGGCTGCCCTTCCCCAGGTGGCACAAAAGTGGGAAAGGCTCAGGGAGGGTTTCCCTGGGCAGGGCTGATAATCAGGTCATGAGTCACTGACTCCATCAGGGACCAAAATTGCTTGGTGAAGCAGACAATGCTGGCAGTCTCTGGCAAAGAGATGACTATGGGGCTCATGCAAATAAAGGACTAGGTTGTCTCAGCCTTGACTCAGCTGCTCAAGTGAGAGGAGCTGAAAGCCCTTTCACCCATTTACTCCCCTGCTCAGAGGGCAAAGTATATTCATCCAATGCTCCCTTTGGGAAGAGGTTAGTGGAAGCTGCAGGGTCTTTGGCTCCACCCCCTGGCACTCAACAGCCAGAGCAGCTGGCCAACATGGAGTGAAGCAACTTGCTCCTCCAACCAGAGCAGGGGCTCAGATATTATGGAGATTAGCATGCTACAAGAACCTACCTCAAACAGAGAAACAATGCAGTGGAGCCACACCGTGTTCTGTGGTCTGCTCCTTGGCCAGTGCAGCTGTGTGCTGCCTGTTACTTGGTGCAGGCTGTACATTTACAGTCTGGCCCCAAATGACTCCCTAAGGAGGAAGGAGAGAGAAAGACACCAGGCCCAGACATGTGCAGATCCAGATGGTTCCTCCCCTCAGAGCTTCTAGCCCTCCTCAGGCAGATATGGTCCATAGCACAGCACTTCAAGCATTCTCGGTGCTTGGACATGAGTGGAGAAGATCAGGACAAGAAGGCTTCATGTAAGAAGAGGATGTGAAGGAGTTTGGAAGAGGAGCGGAGTGGGGTGGTTGTGTCCCAGATGGCTGGGAGGACTGATTCTCTGTTATATGTTAACATAAGTTTTATTGATATATGCACAGCATGAGTGTAGCCTCCCAGTGCTGTTGATAGTATTGCCAGCTCCAAGTTCAAAAATCATAAGGCAGGATCCAAAGTCATTACATTGGTGTAAAAATAATGAGAGGGGTTTTTTTTTTAAAAAAAAAAGTGTTTTGGTTTTTTTAACTTACCTTATGGTTTCTGAGCCGTTCGTGTATACTTGGTTCATGTTTTCCTTCAGAACCATGAAGGCCAGAAGCTTTTTTTTTTTTTTCCCAATTGAAAGCTGAGATTCTGTGAGATCATTTGACTCCATGAGCTGGGGCTTCAATAAAAACAGTAAATATCATGAGACTTGTGAAAAAAAATTTCTAGGGCTGTTTCCCATCTCTCCCCACCCCCACCCCCGCTTCTTTCTTTTGCAATTGTAGATGAAATGAACACAAAGTGAAACCAAATAGCTTTTTCTTGTTGTTTTCCTAATGATAGCACTGGATTTTATTTTGAAATTAAGCCCAGCAGGTAGGAAGATCCTGTGCAGTTTTCAAATGAGATCATTTGTCCTTTCGCTAAAGCATGTTTATTTTATATTATTTCTATCTGATTTTTCAGACCTGCTGTTTTCTGTAAGATGAGTTAAAGGTGCTTTGGAGTAAATCCTAATGACTGCATTAGCAAATGCTTCCCCACATAGGCATGTGGAGTTTGGTTTTATTTTTTTTGTCCTGGTGTTTGACTCCAAACAGCTTCTTCCAATACATCTGCATACCATAACGTGGAATTCATTTTTCCCTTCTGAAGTGCCGGTTGCCCTCAGTCGAGGCATTAACTTGATGCTGGCTGCCTTCTACAATGAGAGTGTCTTGAAAAGCAAAGATCATAAAGATACAAGGCTCTGGTCCCATTTATGGGCTATAGATTGAACGTGGGGGGTGCAATTGTGACAGGCCTTTAAATGAGCCATGGAAAGAAAGCAAAGCTCCTTCCCATTAAATGAAGACCCATGTAAAGACTAGGCAGAATCTAGCCAAAGGAATCAGGGTGATAATAGCCAAATGTCTCACTAAGCTCCTTGTAGCGGGGATTGGCATTCAGTTCTGTGTTTGTACAGCACCTAGCACAATGGGGTCCTAGTCTATGACTATGAAGCCTAGGCACTATGGTAATACAAGTAAAAGTAATTAATTACACTGGGTGTACATTGAGCTCTAAGCTCAGCCCCGAGGCAGAGGTGACACATAACTGCCCTGACCATGGAGAAATTATAATGCAGTCACAATTCCTTTCTTGCTGCAAGCGGGAGGTAACTGCAGCTTACTTACCCCCTTGCATTTGGCCAGCAACTCCTGGAGGCGTGTGCTGCCCAGTCTCCACCCTCTCCCTGCTTCTCTTCTTGTCAAGGGGAGTGCTTGAGCTCTGCACCAGACAGGGGCTTACACTCCCTCACTCCCCTGCTGTGCAGAATAAGACAAGGCTGCACTCTTAGCCCACTGTTATTATTTATTGTTTCTCTGCATGGGAGCATTATGAATCATATTCACCCCTCTGCATAACAGGATTTCAGCAGCTCTCAGTTCTCTCCTTCCCTCCATTTGGCAGAGTATTGTTTACAATGGTACATTGGGGTGAAATATAAAGTCGGGACCAATAGTGAGGCAGCTTGAATGTGTATTTCTTCCCCCTTGTTCACTGTCTGTAAGTTATATACTGTAACTGCACTTTTTATTATTAGTCTGCTTACTGGTGCTTCAGCCTGATGCTGCTAATAAAATATCCTAGAGCAGGGGGAGACAGAGTGAGGCCAGGTCTGCAGGTACCACAGTGGAACAGCTAGAGCTGATTTAACCCTGCAATGCAGCGGCAGACTATAGCAACATAAGGGTTTTTTTCCATCGCTGTAGGAACTCCATCTCCCCAAGAGACGATAGTTATGTCTATGGAACCATCCATCTATCAACCTAGCTGTGTCTACACCAGGGGTTACATCGGCAGAGCTATAGCAGTGGATTTTTCACATCCCTGAGAGCCACAGACACGTTGACCTAAGTTTTAAGTGTAGATCACACCTGAGAGAGAAACTCATATGAGAGAACAAAGATTCAAGGCTAACTTTGAATATGGGAGTTTTCTGTACTGCGGTAGCACTGAGCAAAACTCCGTGGCTCCCAAACAAAGGAGACATCATTAAGATTTCTGTACTTATATACCAGGCCCTGCATGGTCTTGCTACTTTTCACCTTTGTCACCTTCTTACCCGATACCTTCTAGATTAGGCACTCAAGTGGGTATCTGAGAAATTGTTCTGAGTCACTGCTTTTATGACTGCACTTAGGGATAGGTGAGTTAGTTCACAGAAAATAAGAGCTGTCCTGAACTTTTAGCTGAAACTCAAATCAAACCTGAGCTGAGCCTTTTCAGAGATTCATGAAAATCAGGATAACTTTGAGCCTCCATTATTTTTTGTCTTTGTGTGCTTTGATTGGATTGGGACCAGAAGCACAGATGCAGAAATAATTACTTATTATGGATCAGATTCTGGATGTCACAAGCTGACCCTAAGTTTTTTATCACAACTGGAAGTCCCAAATATTGTATGAGAAAGTCTGTTCTCATTAGATTTCCACCCTAGCTTTGCAGACCCAAAAGCTGTGGAGAAGAAGATTGAGATAATCAGCTGAACCTTCAACAATCATTCAGACCAAACTTCCAGACTGCCTGAGGTTTGCGCTCACGTCTTGTATCCGTTCAGTATGTGCAGATTCCTGTTCATCTGAGGATCAGCCTCTTTGAATCCCTGCCAGAATCTACCTACAATTTAAAGCCATATTTGTTTGAGCTGCCCTCTGCTGGATTTGTTCTGATTTGTAAAGTGCTTTGAAGTAGCCACATGAGAGGCACTACAGAAATTCAAGTGACTGACCGATGCCTCAGAACAACACTGCAACAGGTGGCTGCCCCATAGGCTCAGGATGTGCTGTGAGGCATGTTTTGACAGTTTCCTTTCTGGAGTGTGCTCTTTCCAAGGTGGCATTTTCCTTTTTAGATAAGTCAGATAAGAACATACAAATTTAACAAGGGAACTGAAGTAAAACACCAAGTGGGTTGAGTGTTGGATAATAACACTTAAATAAAAGGCACGAGCAGTGAAGAATGTATATACATGAACTGGAATGATTTTTGAGAGGTAGTGTCCCAGAAATGGAACTATGCCCCTTTTATCCAGATAAAGACCTCTCCTACTGTGTGTTTTATCTCTGTGTGTCTTTTCCCCATGCCTTACGAATACATGCATCTGGTGTACACACACGCACCTACAACCTACTAATCCATTTGACTAATATTAGAGCATGGGATTACTTTCAGAGAAGTGAGTGTAAAAAAAAAAACAACAACATACAGTTGACACCTGTAAGAACACAATATGCCTCCCTGATCCCAATAACCATGATTCTTCCTTAAATGAGAACAGGGAAATTTAGTCTGCAGAAGAGAAGAATGAGGGGGGATTTGATATCTGCTTTCAAATACCTGAAAGGGGGTTCCAAAGAGGATGGATCTAGACTGTTTTCTGTGGTAGAAGATGACAGAACAAGTAGTAATGGTCTCAAGTTGCAGTGGGGGAGGTTTAGGTTGGATATTAGGAAAAAACATTTTTCACTAGTAGGGTGGTGAAGCATGGGAATGGGTTACCTAGGGAGGTGGTGGAATCTCCTTCCTTAGAGGTTTTTAAGATCAGGCTTGACAAAGCCCTGGCTGGGATGATTTAGTTGGTGTTGGTCCTGCTTTGAGCAGGAGGTTGGACTAGATGACCTTCTGAGGTCCCTTCCAACCTTGATATTCTATGATTCTAAGACACAGATGGGTAAACTATAGCCCGTGGGCCACATCTGGTTCATGGGACCATCCTGCCCAGCCCCTGAGCTCCTGGCCATGGAGGCTAGCCCCCGGCCCCTCCCCTGCTTTCCCCCCTGCCTGTTGTCATGCCGCTGCATGGACAGTGCTCTGGGCGGCGGGGTTGCGTACGCCTGCCGAACTGTGCAGCAGCCGGGGACGGGGGCCCGGGCTGGGGGGTTGGCTAAGGGGCAGAGGTTTGGGGGGAGACAGTCCGGGGATGGGGAATGGGGGGGATTGGATAAGCCTGGGAGTTCCGGGGGGCCTGTCAGGGGGTGTGGATAGGAGTCAGAGGTGCAGTCAGGGGACTGGGAGTAGGGCGGGTTGGATAAAGGGTGGGGTTCTGGTGGTTGGGGTTGGGGATTAGAGGACAAGGGGACGGGGGGGGTGGATGGGTCAGGTGTTCTGAGGGGGGTAGTCATGGGGTGGGAAGTGGGTGGAGGTGGATGGGGGGCGGGGGCGAGGGTGTTGGGGAAGACGCAGCCTTCCCTACCCGGCCATCCATAGAGTTTTGCAACCCCAATGTGGCTCTCGGGCCAAAAGTCCCCGCAGTTCTAAGAGCTAGTGTGGTACCACAGCCAACATAACATGTTAAACTTGTGAATGGAGTTCACTGTTTAGGGTTCCACATTTACCCTTTGTGAATAGCAGTGATGTCACCTTTGCGCACTTCAAAAGTTGATTTTTTTTTCTAATGGCTGCTGCTGCAGATGCAAACCACCATCCCCCAGACAAGCTGTTTCTTTCAGCCACCAGTGGGAAAGGTGCTTCAGCTGGATCTTATGTGACATTTTTTGTTGATGAAGCAGGAAGCAAAATAGAATTCAGCTCAGCTGATAGCCACTTGGGTTCTGAAGCATTAAAAGAGTGCAAACTGGTTTGTGACAAAACAATCATGACTCATGTTAGAAGAGTATGAGGTATGGAAAACTTGAGGAATGACGCCAGTATAGACAAAGCTTCAGTGACCCTAAATTATTTGGTGCTTGAAATAAACACAAAGAACCTCATTCTCACTATCCCAATGCAGCATGATTTTAATTAAAGTGCATGGAAGTCATGACCCTACACAGATTTTTCCAGCTCCTTAGACATTCACCATTGGTGATAAGAACCAGGGAAGGATGTTTATGGAATAGTCCATTTACCCTGTGCAGGTTAAATAAGGGCTTGCGCTTGTATGGTGCTGTGTTCCTCCTGCATGGTGCTATTCTGTTTTGTTCAGGTATTATTCAGCATTGTAGTATCTGAATGCCTGATAGCTTGGCACCCTCAACTCTAATCTGCGGCTGTTCAGGCCTGATCTCTAGGGGCCTGATCCAAAAACCCATTTAAGTTAATGGAGAGACTCCCATTGCTTTCTGTGGGACTTGGCTCAGACCCCTAGATGCTTACATTGTAACTAAAATTTCTAATACGGGGTCTGATCTTGCTCCCTACATTGAGACTCAATGGAAACAGGAATGAGTCCTCTAAAATGACAAGAAATGAACACATCATCTTTAAATTGTTAGGGCTTACCTGGCGGAAATACATTGATAGAGATGATGACTGAGCTGTTAAGTACAGATACATTTGCACATAAAACTACATTTCGGCTCCAAATGTGAATGAAGATAATTTGAATTCTATGATGCGTGAATCGGTATATTAGTAGCGTGCAAATGAATAGAAAAATTGTTCAGGCTCCAGCCTTAAAACAAAGTTAACTAGGTAGAAGGAGATATATCAGTGTAAATTGTTTAGCAACACTCATCCTCTTCAAGTGCTTGAATCACCATTCCAGTGCACCAGCTTTATGCTCGGGCAGCTCCATTGAGTCAAAAAGAAGACATGATACCAGCCCCAAAAGCTTACAATCTAGGACAAGACACAAGGTGAGTAACAAACAGTTGGAGGGAATGGGAAAGGAGGGAGGTCAAAGGTAATGTTACTAAGATTGTTTGGTTACATAGGTAAGCTATGTGCACAGCATGATAGTTCCAGGTCTATGGTGAGGAGGATTTCCAACCACTGCAGAATGAGGATGGAAAATGGATATAGACTCTACAGGGGCAGATGAATGCTTTTTATTTTACTATATGGCCCAGTTTTGCAAACTCTATGTAGTGAATAAATAGACTGGAAGTAGAGTTGACTGGGAATCTTGTGTGGAAATGATTTTTTCAGTGGAAATACAGTTTCTGTGAAATGCAACTTTTTGATTTTGCTGAAAAAAATATTTTCATCAGGAAACTCTAAATGAAACATTTTGTTTTGGGTCAGTTTGAGACAAATTGGAATACATTGTTTTGTTGAACTGACCTGAATTTATTTTTCTTTTGAATCAGTTCAACAGAACATTAAACTATATTTCCCTATCAATTCATTGCCTTATGGGAATTGTAGTTTGGATCCTCATTTTCTCCTATGGGCCAGACTCCCTGGAAAACTACATCTCCTAAAATGCAATATGGCGTCCCATCTGACCAAGATGCATGGTGCAGTATTGGCCTCACATGAGTCTGAATATACTGGGGGATGTAGTCAAGTCAGGGGGAGAGTGTGGGCATCAGGTTCCCGAAATATATCTTCTGTGAGGCAACGCCCCAACTATAGGAAAACCTAGTTTAACATTTAACTGACTTGAAATGGAGCTTCTGGTCAGCTCCACTAACCACAATGAAACATTTTGATTTCGGCCATGCCAGTATTTTATTTTGAGAGAAAATAACCAAACTAAATGTTTCGTCATTTCTAAATCAAATTTTCCTGGACTCTCCATTTCATAGAACAATAAAAAAAAATTCACTTTCCAATTTGGGCTGAAAACAAATGGTGACATTTTGGAATTTCCCAGGGGATTGAAATTCCCCTTTTCATCCAGCTCTACCTGCAAAACAGTCAGTGTGAGATGTACCACCAATAATGAATCCACCTACGAGAAAGGAAAGACTGAAAGCAGAGTTGAAAGGGAAAGGACATGTAATGAAAAATGTATTTCCTATGTTAGAGATTACACTAGTGTGTAAAAGAGGGCACGTCAACTAATATTAGACTGGACACTGGGAGCCTGATTCACCACTCTGTCATACCAGTTCAACTCCAATGTGACTCCAGTGGGTTCCCTTTCAGTCTAATGGTATATTTAACACTACAGTCTCCATTCACATTTACATTGAGCATGGTATAGCATGCTCTTCCAGGTGTAACACCTCCGCTTTCTTCCCTGGGTTACTTAGGAGTAGACAACATTCACCTGTGTGCCTGTGCACCTAGAACCTGTGTGCCTGTGCACCTAGAACATAAGAACGGCCGTACCGGGTCAGACCAAAGGTCCATCTAGCCCAGTATCCTGTCTACCGACAGTGGCCAATGCCAGGTGCCCCAGAGGGAGTGAACCTAAGAGGTAATGATCCAGTGATCTCTTGCCTGCCATCCATATCCACCCTCTGACAAACAGAGGCTAGGGACACCATTCCTTACCCATCCTAGCTAATAGCCATTAATGGACTTGACCACCATGAATTTAGCCTTCACAACCTCCTCAGGTAAGGAGTTCCATAAGTTGACTGTGCGCTGCGTGAAGAAGAACTTCCTTTTATTTGTTTTAAACCTGCTGCCTATTAACATCTGATGTTATTGACATGAAAGGAGATCCTGAGTATTCCACTGGTGACGTTGGATAGATGGGAATCCTCTATACACCACTTTGCTGCAGTCCTTTTACTTGGAAATTAAAAATTGGTGTCCTTCTACCTGACTGAGCCCTGTACACACTCAATGGTGAGCCATGGGAGCCTCCAGGAATAAATCTGAGCTAATCTGTGCAATGGGTCTAACTCCTAAATACTAATTACAAACAACATACACCTAATATCCACTTAGATCAGAGTGAACACATCTTTACTTAACAATTTAAGAAAACATGTTATAACAGACTGAGATGAAAAGTCACCACTAATTTAAATCAGCAGCGGACAGTTCAACAAATCAATTAACAAATACAGTTTACAGTAGTAAATGAAATGTATTTAACTTGCATTTACACTGCCACCATGTACCCCACCCTACAGTGTGCACTCTGCTGGATTCCAGAGTTCTAAACACTGGCTTGCATGGGTGTGATTGGAGATCTTGAAGCTGGAGACAGAACGCTGTTGATCCAGTGAATCAGTCCAACCAAGGCACCAAGCTGCACAACCCCTCTGAAGATGGAAGTTGCCTTAACCAAATGTCAGCAAGCCTGGGTTCTGATTTGATGAGAAGGCTACACTTCCTCTTCTCAGACTCAGACAACCTCTTAAAGTCTCTTTGCTGTCCCCCTTCCCTTACAAGTACTTTCTCAAACAAGGGTGGTGGTTACTCACACTGCCTTTGCTACAAGTCCAGTTCAGTCAGCTCTAGAAACAGCAACAGTCAATGCCCTGGCTCCAGTGAAGCCACCAACCACCTACGAGGCTCCCTGCTCGATCAATGCCCCAACCGGCTCCCAGCAGCAGCTTCTGGCTTCCTAGCAGTTGTTAGCGGCAGTTCCTGATATGGACAGATCTCCACACAAGGAAGCTCAGTTCTCCACAAAATGGAGCCCACCACATGTGCCTTCTGCATTCCCTGGGAGAGGAAGACTCTCCCTTCCCTAAGACATCATGGGAGTTGTAGTCTTCAAGGTAAGATTTCCCAGCAGGATTTTCCCAACAGGAACACTCCCAGTAAAGTTCAGAGGCCCCTTAGTAAAGGGGGCCCTCACAGGTAAATCAGCACAGTGGAAATCAGAAGCAAAAAAAAATACCTACAGTGCGTTGGGTAAAACAAAAACGTGTCACCCTCCAGAATCCACACTACACAAGTGGCTAGGGAGTGGAGATTATGTGTGGAAAAAACAGTGGAAGATGCCGTTACACGAGAAAGCCAAAGCCTCTCCCACCAATGTCTCCATGGAGACCTTCTACCATGGCCAGAATTCACTACTTAAGTAAGCAGCGAGGGGCCCTTTAACAAAATGAAAGGAAATCTTTATTAGCTGTTTTTGTATAGAACCTTGCACACAGGATTCCAATTCTGATGGGGCTACCAAATTATTATTATTATTATTATTATTAATAATAATAATAATGATCTTCAGCTCAGCTTAACCTTTTTGTGCCAACCTCTGCAAAACGTGTAGAATGATTAGGGCTGGTAGAACTATTCATTAATAATATCTGATATAATCTTAGCCCCCTTTTCATTCAGCAAATCATTTATAAACCTGTCTCCCTTTCTTCCTGTGCATTCATTGTTCATAAAAATTCAACCAATAGTCTGAATAAATAATATTAATCCTGTGGGCTGCTGGCTTCAGCTATTCACTATTTGTGTTGCATGTCTGGTTGCCAAAGGTACATAGTATGGTACTGTTTCCTGATTGAGTAAATGATGGTTATGAAACAGGAGAATAACAAAGAGTAAATAATGGATAAAGAGTGTCGGGTGCAAATTTTGGGATAATCTAATTTTTTGTACTAGTATGCATTCAGCTTTTGGGATGTGTGATCATATCATAACTGCGAGTCACAGAAAGCAAACAATATGGTCCATGAATTGTATTCAGGGCTTTTCTTCTTGAAAATAGCTCATGTACACACACACACACACACACACACACACACACACACACACACACTTGTAAAACAATTTGAATTTCACAGTTGAAAGAGTTTAAGTACTTATGCCTCACTTCTGCAATGCACTTAAGCCAGGACTTTAAATTAAGCATGTGCTTCAGGGCTTCATGGAATAGGAACCGGCTGACGAGTCAAAGCTTGCATTCCCATTTATGAAATCTCCAGGTTTGATACTGTTCTGGCTTACACAAGATTTACACTGCTGTAACTACGTTGACTCCATCAAGCTACTATTGATTTGCCCCAGTGTAAGTGAGATCATAAACATACCATATATTGCCATAAATTCTCATTAATATCTGGCGATGTATCTTTTATCACTTGATTAATTTTAATTTATTATGTCTTTATTAGATGAATGTATCTTCCCTCCCTCCCCCCACTAGTCCTTTTATCTTATTAAAAAAGGAAAAAACAAACTTTTGAACTAAAAAAAAAGAAATCCCAATCTAATTGTTTTTGTCCAGCTCTGCTGCTGATATTGACTTTAATGATCATGAAATGTAATTATGAGTCTAATTAAAATTGTAAATAAATAAACACTCTATATCGAAAGTCAAATTATAATAATGTGATTTTTTTTTTTACTGTAGTAGGGCAAATACACACCACCCTGAACCTTTGCATGAATTATACATGAGACTTTATGGATGACTTACCTTAATTTGAACAACCCAAACAATAAAGAAAAAATCTGTAACTAGATTTCTGCAGGGGAAAAAAGAAGCAAGAATCAGATTTGTGATCACTCTTTTTGACACTGACATCCCTGCTTTGTAATCATGCTAAAAATGCTTTTGTAAACAAAGCTGTTTCTGTTTTGTTGTCCTCCTGCATGTTAACTAAACCTTACATTTTTTTCTCTCAGTTTTCATTCTAGTATGTTTATGCCAGACTCTTTCTAAGTGGCGTGGAGGAAAAGTCATTCTCTTTAATGGGAAACGGTAAAGCCATTGTGAAAACAACAAATAAAATGTGTAGAATCATGAATCCTGAAGACAAAACACAAGAGAGACGTTCAGATCTAAAAATTGCTGATCAGGCCGAAAGAAGGCATCAGCGTGACAGTCCTTTCACTTTTAGAGATTTTGGCTTCAATGTGCAAAGCATTAAGGACCACGTTTTATCATGGGCTGCCTCACTTTTGATGGTGACGCTCCAGTTGCATCACAAACACCCCAAAATTATCTTGATTTCAAAGCGCAGACTATACTGCCTGGGAGATCTAAATCCAGATCCCAGTGCTTGAGATGTGCTCAGGAAAACAATGCTCAAGGAAGCTACATAAATACTTGTACGCAGGAGCGCCGGAACGCAGGGGCCAACCATCACTTTTTATGCCCTCCCACTTTTTACAGGCCGTACGGGAGAGCCGCGGGAGGGGAAGGGAGAAGAGGGGAGCGGAGGAGTGGAGTGAGCAGCGGGCGAGGTCTTGGGGGGGGCGGGGAAGAGGTGGTGCAAGGGCAGGGCCTCAGGGGAAAGGGGTGGTGTGGGGGGTGGGAACACGGTTCAGGCACGGGTGGCCCCCCACTTTTAGGGAGCTTCCACTGCTCCTGCTTACACAGCCCCTGTGAGAGGAAAAGGAAGATAACGTCACCGGGCTCATGGTACTGTTATGGAAGGAGTTACCAGATTGTGCTGTTATACAGTTTTACAGTTTTTTAAAGTGTATGAACAGTATAGTTTTCAGTGAACAGTGTACAGTTTAAAACAAACAAAAGAAAGTATTACTTCACGCAATGCCCAGTCAACCTGTGGAACTCCTTGCCATAGGATGTTGTGAAGGCCAAGACTTTAACAGGGTTAAAAAAAAAAACTAGATCAATTCATGGAAGATAGGTGGCTATTAGTGAGGATGGGCAGATATGTTGTCCCTAGCCTCTGTTTGCCAGAAGCTAGGAATGAGCAGCAGGGGATGGATCACTTTATGATTATCTGTTCTGTTCATTCCCTCTAGGGCACCTGGCATTGGCCGCTGTCGGAAGACAGGATATTGGACTAAATGGATCTTTGCCCAGTATGGCCATTCTTATGTTCCTCCAAAAAATGCCTGTTGTTTAGTTTTGTGATATGGCTTCATTTTGGGCAACCTGTATTAAGCAGCAAGAGAGTTTGTTTCTGCCTTAATCTCTCTGACTAAAGTCAAATCTTGAGGCTCCTTGGAAACCAGACACTGGATATTGAATATGTGCTGTTTGTGAACACCTCTGTTCCAGGATTGGGTACATAGTGAAATAAAACAAGGTAAACTAAGAAAGTACCCAGACTCCCCAATACTAATTTCTTCTCCAACAGGAAACCTAGATCACTTTGTGGGGGAATATAAAGGTCAAGTTATGAGGTCAAGTTCACTTTCAAGGCCCTCTGTGCCCTATCCCTGCTCTACCATAAATCTCAGCTGTTGAGTGGTCAACGCCCAACTCTGATTGGCTCATAATACCAACTTCCATCACCCACTTGTTAAATTTTCAAGCAAGCATGTTCTTGCATTCTCCCATGCTGCCTGTCATGCATGGGAGGAGCTTCACATAAACATCCACAAAACCAACTCATTATCCTCCTCAAAACTCTCCTTTGTTGTGATGCCTACAAAAAAGCTTGTGTGTGGTCTATTGCTATGCTGTGACCAGTTTTGATCATGTTGACCTGCATTGTTTCCTTGTACTCCCTCTCCCATCTGTCTGTATCCATCTGTTGCCTCATGTCTTATATTTAGACTGTAAGCTCTTTGGACCTTGAATTGTCGTTTTATTCTGTGTCTGTACAGCACCTACCACAATGGGGTTCCTGCCCATGACTGGGGCTCAAATAATAATACATACTAATAATATGGGCTTGAGCACGGGGAGAGTGAGATGCACAGGTCTGATTGTTTTGAAAGAGGCAGCTGTAATATAGAAATTATATGCCAGGTAGAAGAATAGACAACTCTTGAGATGGCATTTGAGGACAATGGGAATTAATTAAAACAAAGTGTCCTAGATGGTAGAGAAAGGATCTACCATTTGCAGCTCTGAAAATATAGAGCGGGGACACATAGAGAAGTCAGATGGTCAAGGAGCACAGGGGACAAGGATGACAAACAGGGCGAGATGATGATATAGAGTGGAAGGAACACATCAGTGGATGATATCTGAGAGTGAGAGAGATTTTGTAAAACAGAGAAAGCCAGTGAAGATCTGAAGGGTGTGTGTGGATGAAGATGTGTTCTCACCCCAGGATCTGGGGGTGAAGAGAAGGCATTATATTTAGAGGTATAAGGCTGTGTGGTGAAGCAGGGGAACCACCCAGTAGCACACAAGGGGTTAAGGAGAGCCTTTGTCCCCAGCTAGCCCCGCCTTGTTATACCTGCAGCCAATGCCTGGCCAGGAGGGGGAAGAAAAGAAGGGAGCCTGGCTCAGTTCAGGACTGACTGGTGATGAGGCAGGAGCTAGCTGTCTCCCTGCCTGAACGGACAGAGCACCGACCTGCCAGCCAGGGTAGCCACCTGGAAGCAGGCACTGGCTCCCCAACCAAGGGAGATGGTGAAGGAACCCCCAGCACTGGAGGTAACTGACTGAGTGATACACAGAGACATTGTGGTTCTCATCCCACCAGCTTGCAGCTGCCCCTCCTGAAGGAGCCTGGGACCACAGCAAGGTGCCGTCCAGACCCAAGAAGGAATGCTGCAGGAAGCAAGCCACCCACTAGATGAGACTAGAAGGGGTACACTCCAAACTGAATAGACTAACAACTTGGCTAGGTCCTGTGGAGAAGGAGGGCCCAGGTCCCCGTCCATCTCCCCCCACAGCCTTAAAGGCTAAGTCCATTCAGCCAGCTTGGGGCTGAGAACTAGGCGATCTAACCCCTAGGCCACCCAAGCCCTGCTTACAGACTGCAAGATGGCTCCCAAAACTATCGAAAGTTCCAGACAGAAGAGCACGTTGTAGTTCCAGACAGAGACAAGCAGTAAAATCCTGTGGTAATAAACACATACAAAAGCTTGCACGCCCGCAGCAGCAGGGTTTTTGGCTAAAGAAAATCAACAAAACTGGCAATTAAACCAAATTCCTTCTATCCTTGCTTTGACTTCCTTGTTCCAGAGGGAAAGCTAAAGAGAGTAACTTTCCTCTTGTTGCTGCAGGAAGGAAGATGCGAGCGAAGCACAAGAGAGGCTAGTTTTGCATTATTTTCAGCCCCCACGCAGTTCACAGCACTGCTAGGAGGCAAGGGGAAGCCATGGGTTAGTAGGTGGCAGTAGGAGTTAGCTCTTCTGGCTACCAGTGACACACAACTTCTCAGGCAGGCCTTGTACAAGATGATCACAAGATATTAAAAGAAACCCTCAAACACAACAGCATGAACCCTCTCACCACCAAAACCAATGTGCTGTAAAATGAAAGAGGAGATCAGAGGGGATTATCACAGAAGAAACCCTGGAGGACAGCACATGGGGTTGAAAAGGATTGGAGCAAGATAAGGGTTTATGAAGCAGAAAATCATGTAGATGTCAAAATATTAGCAACATCAAGCTTTAAAAAAAGACAGAGATTGAGACGGGGGCAGTTCAGCAAAGAGGATTTCAGCAGATCCTATGCAGAGGAGGAGGAGGATGGGGGGTGGCAGGGGAAGGAAGAGGAATATGTTAAAAGTTAGTTTCTATATGTTAAAGAAAGTGTAGATTCAAATGAAGTAAAAATCTTAGGCGAATCCACAGGTTCCATAGAGTCTCTATGGATAGAAATTTCATGCTCTAGTAAAAAT
Source organism: Mauremys reevesii (assembly GCF_016161935.1). Classification (NCBI taxonomy): domain Eukaryota; kingdom Metazoa; phylum Chordata; order Testudines; family Geoemydidae; genus Mauremys; species Mauremys reevesii. Next base: position 373,397 of record NW_024100837.1, read on the forward strand.
ATAACAGTAGGGATCTATTATCGACCACCTGACCAGGACAGTAATAGTGATGATGAAATGCTAAGGGAAATTAGAGAGGCTATCAAAATTAAGAACCCAATAATAGTGGGGGATTTCAATTATCCCCATATTGACTGGGAACATTTCACTTCAGGACGAAATGCAGAGATAAAATTTCTCGATACTTTAAATGACTGCTTCATGGAGCAGCTGGTACGGGAACCCACAAGGGGAGAGGCGACTCTAGATTTAATCCTGAGTGGAGCGCAGGAGCTGGTCCAAGAGGTAACTATAGCAGGACCGCTTGGAAATAGTGACCATAATACAATAGCATTCAACATCCCTGTGGTGGGAAGAACATCTCAACTGCCCAACACTGTGGCCTTTAATTTCAAAAAGGGGAACTATACAGAAATGAGGGGGTTAGTTAGACAAAAGTTAAAAGGTACAGTGAATAAAGTGAAATCCCTGCAAGTTGCATGGGCCCTTTTTTAAAGACACCATAATAGAGGCCCAACTTCAATGTATACCCCAAATTAAGAAAACCAGTAAAAGAACTAAAAAGAGCCACCGTGGCTTAACAACCATGTAAAAGAAGCAGTGAGAGATAAAAGACTTCCTTTAAAAGTGGAAGTCAAATCCCAGTGAGGCAAATAGAAAGGAGCACAAACACTGCCAACTTAAGTGCAAGAGTGTAATAAGAAAAGCCAAAGAGGAGTTTGAAGAACGGCTAGCCAAAAACTCCAAAGGTAATAACAAAATGTTTTTTAAGTACATCAGAAGCAGGAAGCCTGCTAAACAACCAGTGGGGCCCCTTGACGATGAAAATACAAAAGGAGCGCTTAAAGATGATAAAGTCATTGCGGAGAAACTAAATGGATTCTTTGCTTCAGTCTTCACGGCTGAGGATGTTAGGAGATTCCCAAACCTGAGCTGGCTTTTGTAGGTGACAAATCTGAGGAACTGTCACAGATTGAAGTGTCACTAGAGGAGGTTTTGGAATTAATTGATAAACTCAACATTAACAAGTCACCAGGACCAGATGGCATTCACCCAAGAGTTCTGAAAGAACTCAAATGTGAAGTTGCAGAACTATTAACCAAGGTTTGTAACCTGTCCTTTAAATCGCTTCGTACCCAATGACTGGAAGTTAGCTAATGTAACGCCAATATTTAAAAAGGGCTCTAGGGGTGATCCTGGCAATTACAGACCGGTAAGTCTAACGTCGGTACCGGGCAAATTAGTTGAAACAATAGTAAAGAATAAAATTGTCAGACACATAGAAAAACATAAACTCTTGAGCAATAGTCAACATGGTTTCTGTAAAGGGAAATCGTGTCTTACTAATCTATTAGAGTTCTTTGAAGAGGTCAACAAACATGTGGACAAGGGGATCCGGTAGACATAGTGTACTTAGATTTCCAGAAAGCCTTTGACAAGGTCCTCACCAAAGGCTCTTACGTAAATTAAGCTGTCATGGGATAAAAGGGAAGGTCCTTTCATGGATTGAGAACTGGTTAAAGGACAGGGAACAAAGGGTAGGAATTAATGGTAAATTCTCAGAATGGAGAGGGGTAACTAGTGGTGTTCCCCAAGGGTCAGTCCTAGGACCAATCCTATTCAATTTATTCATAAATGATCTGGAGAAAGGGGTAAACAGTGAGGTGGCAAAGTTTGCAGATGACACTAAACTACTCAAGATAGTTAAGACCAAAGCAGATTGTGAAGAACTTCAAAAAGATCTCACAAAACTAAGTGATTGGGCAACAAAATGGCAAATGAAATTTAATGTGGATAAATGTAAAGTAATGCACATTGGAAAAAATAACCCCAACTATACATACAACATGATGGGGGCTAATTTAGCTACAACGAGTCAGGAAAAGATCTTTGAGTTATCGTGGATAGTTCTCTGAAGATGTCACGCAGTGTGCAGAGGCGGTCAAAAAAGCAAACAGGATGTTAGGAATAATTAAAAAGGGGATAGAGAATAAGACTGAGAATATATTATTGCCCTTATATAAATCCATGGTACGCCCACATCTCGAATACTGTGTACAGATGTGGTCTCCTCACCTCAAAAAAGATATTCTAGCACTAGAAAAGGTTCAGAAAAGAGCAACTAAAATGATTAGGGGTTTAGAGAGGGTCCCATATGAGGAAAGATTAAAGAGGCTAGGACTCTTCAGTTTGGAAAAGAGGAGACTAAGGGGGGACATGATAGAGGTATATAAAATCATGAGTGATGTTGAGAAAGTGGATAAGGAAAAGTTATTTACTTATTCCCATAATACAAGAACTAGGGGTCACCAAATGAAATTAATAGGCAGCAGGTTTAAAACAAATAAAAGGAAGTTCTTCTTCACGCAGCGCACAGTCAACTTGTGGAACTCCTTACCTGAGGAGGTTGTGAAGGCTAGGACTATAACAATGTTTAAAAGGGGACTGGATAAATTCATGGTGGCTAAGTCCATAAATGGCTATTAGCCAGGATGTGTAAGAATGGTGTCCCTAGCCTCTGTTCGTCAGAGGATGGAGATGGATGGCAGGAGAGAGATCACTTGATCATTGCCTGTTAGGTTCACTCCCTCAGGGGCACCTGGCATTGGCCACTGTCGGTAGACAGATACTGGGCTAGATGGACCTTTGGTCTTACCCGGTACGGCCTTTCTTATGTTCTTATGTTCTTATGAATTAAGCTGTACTGGGTAAAGAGAAGAACAGCATTTGAGAAAAGGAGAGTAGGGAGATGGGAGTGTATGCCAGAGACCTGGACTTAGGTGTTCATGCCTAGTGGCTGGAGCAGGAGTCAGGCTTAGTGGTTGGAGCTGTAGGCACTAGCCAGGAATAGGAGCTCAGGGTCAGAGCTGGAGTCAGAGACCACATGCCAAAGCCAAAAGTCAGAGTTGGAATTAGATGTCAGGAATCAGAGCTCAGAGTCAGAAGTGGAGTCAGAGGCCAGATCCAGAGGAGACCCGAATCTGAAGCCAGACCCTGGCCATGCAGGAAGACAACAACAGCAGAAAAGATAAACTACTATTTTTTACCTTATTAGAGAACAAGGCAGAAAGATCTGCACCGCTCTGAACCTCATCTGCCTCAAGCTACATACCAGTCCTAGGAGCCCTGGGGACCCGTTATTCTGCCAAACAGAATGAACCTGGATTGACACAGGGTTTTCACTAGAGACCAATCCATAGAGGAAGAGCGATAGACCCCTATGTTACTGCCTTATGCACATGGGCTGCTATATGCAATTTTGTTGATTTGACAGACTCTCTAATTTGGGACAGGACAGTCTGTGGCACTTGGGATCACCACCTGCAGGAATGGCAGCTCTGGGAGGGCAATCTCATGTTAAACGGACGCTTAGACAAGGGTGTCAAGAGAAAGTTGGAAATCTCCAGAAGCCACAAGACCTGTCTGAAGTATATGCAGTGAGACATAGCAAAAGTGAGCAGGTGGCCAGCAGTCTGCACCCATAGAGAGATGCATTTACTGTAGGAGGCAGCATGAGCAGGTAAAGAGATGCGCCCCACACTAGGACAGCATTGCAAAGGAAGTGGGAAGTTAAACAACTATAGCAGTGTGTGCAAGAGCAGAAGGTCTCAGAAAGATTCAGTCAGACTTATACAGGAGGGGGATGGCCCATCTGATAGCAGTGATGACATCATGACTCTCTCCTTGAGTTCAAGAGCATATCATATTTAGGCTATCAGGACAGGAAAGCAACAAGGACAATGCCAACCTCTGTGCATGCCCCAATGTTAAAACAGAAACACTCTGTGATTGCAGAAGGCCCAGCTATCCAGCTGAAATGTGATTTCCTGAGGTGAATTGGACTCAGATATACTTGTTACAAAGAGCAGGAACAATCTAATAATATACAAATATGCAATATACAAAGCATAATGCAGCCCGTAGCAAAATGTGCCCTCCTAGTTACTATCCCAAAAAGTAACAGATGGCAGGCCGGCCAGAGGATTCAGGGGGCCTGGGGCAAAGCGGGGGAGCGGACATACTCACCGAGTGGCGGGGGAGCGGACTTATACTCACCGAGTGGTGCTCCGAGTCTTCTGCAGTGGTGGGTCCTTCACTCGCTCCGAGTCTTCGGCAGCACTGAAGGGCCCGCCACCAAAGTGCCGCAGAAGACCCAAAGGGAGTGAGGGGCCCCGCTGCTGCCACCGCCAAAGCCCAGGACCGCCGCTGGGTGAGTAAAAATTAAAAAGGCGCCTCTAGCCAGGGAAGGGATTCTCGGCCAGGGCTCGCGGGGCCCCTGTGGGGCTCGGAGCCTGAGGCAAATTGCCCCACTTGCCCCCACCTGTGGGCGGCCCTGACGGATGGTACTGACTGGAGTTTGTGGTGGTGGGTGGTAATCACAACAGACCCTTCTTAGGGAACAGAGAGATCATCACAGAACAGGCAGACAGAGAACCACCTGGGGACCAACCCCACAGGGAGGGAGTAGACTCCCCTGAGCCAGTTTGCTGGACTCAGGGAAAGGTGACAGGGAGACAGAGATAGGTCACTCCCAGGGTGGTTGCCTGTTGAGGAGACCAAACTATTTGAAAGACTATGTAACCAGCTGAGAGTGTGGTAAAGACAAGACACTAACTCTGCTATATGATATCAACCTGTAGCCAAAGGCACATGGAGTGGGTGTCTGGGCATCAATTATTTGTGTTTATATTTAAATGTTCGTATAACAGAGAAAATGTATCATGAACAGTGGAACTGGAGTCAGAGGGCCAACCCCTCTGGAAGGGCTGTTATTGATGGGACACCAAGAAAAACAGGGAATGTGGCAAGTTATGCTGGAAGCTACACAACTACATGGACAGTGCAGTGCATGGGATTTAATGAAGTTGTACTTATTCAACTTAACCTGCATTAGCTTCACTCTTTGCTAATGAAACAATACCCATGGGGTATCACTGTTTGAAGCAAGGCTGGCATATTTTTGGCTTCTTGAAAGGGGGTGGAGTACTTTCTCTCTTTTTGTATAGACAATTTAATTTATAATGAGAGCTCAGTGAGTGTCCCTTCCTCTGTGCTGGATAATCCTCATTCTTCAGTTCTAGCACACTCTATGCTGAGCCTGGTTTGCATTTTTTATATAGGCAAAATCCAAACCAGGCTAGGTCACTTTCTGCAGGTGCTCTGGGTGACATGTAAGAAAACATTGTCCTCTACTTTGCCTACCCTTTTTTGCATCTGTATGCACTCCTTCTGCAAGTCAAATTTACAACCTTAGAAGCAAACATCATTACGTTTTTATACCAGATAGATAATATAAAGCTTTCTCAGCTTAAAATTCCCCAAAACTAATCCAAACTTTGTATGCATACCTCGCTTTTTGAATACATTTGTAATTACAGGTACCTCCCTGGACTGCAGTATTTTTGTCCAGTTATTTATTAAAGATGAACTATCAGCAGGTGAATGCCTTGGACCGAGATTTGAACAGCACTGATTAGCACAGGTGGCTTTGAGTTGGGAGGGTGTCAGGGAATCACATATATGTTCATTTCAATTTTGGTGACTGCCCTCAACTGAAATTTGGATGAACAACTACATATTGTTCCGTTCAACCCACTATTCATAGTTGCACTTGTTGGGGCTAGGACATTCCATTGTTCCACCACTGTCCAGGCACTCCTGTTCCTCCCATCCATGGCTGGAAGAAGAGTCAAGATTCCTGGTCTGGGACAGCATTACCCTCACTGGTTTGCTGTGGAGAGCAAGAGAAAAACATTGTTTTCCTCCTAATCCATGGAGGAGCAAGAGAAAAAAAAATCTCAACCCATACTAGGCCACAGGGGACATGGGAAGAAGACACACCAAGTTGTACAAAGATACATGTGTCATTCACATCCAGTTAGCATCCTCTTTGTGCACCATTACTAAAGCGCTAGTGAGTGGTGAACCTGAAACCCTAGCATTACATTTGTCTCCGATAAGCCCCTAAGAGTTTGGATGCGTATCTGATACCCCTCCCTCCCCACCTTGTTGTCTGACCTCCTTTATAACAAAGGCCACAGAACTTTCCTGAATTAATTCCTGTTTGAACTACAGCATATCTCCAAAAACAATCCAATTTGATTTAAAAATGGCCAGTGATGGAGAATCCACCACAACCCTTGGTAAATTGTTCCAATGGTTAATTATTGTCACTGTTAATTTGCACCTTATTTCTAGTCTGAATTTGTGAAGCTTCAACTTCCAAGCTTTGGATCATGTTATATCTTTGTCTGCTACACTGAAGAGGCTTTTATTATCATTTATTTGTTCCCCAAGCAGGTACTTATAGACTATGATTAAATCTCCCCTTAACATTGTCTTTTGTTAAACTCAACAGATTGAGTTTTGAGATTCCAATTATTTCAGTGCAGTTTAATGCCATTGTGAATTTGACCCATTATATTTCATTGATACAGTTTTTCTTTCTTTGACTGGAGTTGGACTTGCCTTTGGTATATATGCACAACCATTATTTATTAGTATTATTACTATTCATTTTACATTAGGGCTCAAATACACTAGGTGATGTGCTGCAAACACACAGAAATGCCTGGTTCCTGCTCTGAAGAGCGTAAACTATTATTAGACCACCTAAACACCTGTAGATTTTTGTTTGCAGATATGCCAGCCTCAATTACTGTTTTCCATAGATAGAAATGTTAATTGATTGGAATCTCTTGAAATACCACCACTTTCTTCCTGCTTGCAGTTGTGGAACCCACAGGCTATGACACATGACTATTTAATCTATCCATCCATCATGCAATGCCTTCTTTGAAGGTTGAGAACCCAAGTCATCTGGATGACACAGTGTATCTGCTTCATTGAAAAGGGAATTTAAAAAAAAAAGATGTCTCTGTTCAGGTTTAGTTCTATAAATGGATGGAAAGAGAGGGGGAGGGGCCAATTTTTTTTTCAGAGCCAGTTCCTCCATCACCACTAAACACCCGAGAGAAACTACATTTTTTTGCATTTTCATTTCCCCCATATGCAGTTATCTAACTTTATGTTTCTCAACCTCATTAAGCTCGGATTTGAGCTGACTGTCTTGAGGAATATAGCGGCTCAGAATTAATGATGGCATATTGCTTAAAAAAGAAAGCAGACATATTGTTAATGATGACATATTGCTGAAGAACGTACCGCAGTTCATAAGACTGCTGAAAATTTGAAATCTACAGCAGGGCTTCAATAATTTGAGAGGGCCAAGTTCAATCCCGTGCAGGTCCACTCTGAGCTGCTCTGGGAGGGTCTGTTTCCACTATTATCATATCTGATATGCATCATTACTTTTTGCATGCTAAGGTTCAGCATCTAATGGGGCATTGTGATAACCAGCCAGAATTGCAAGGAGATATAGCTTCCTCTTTTCCCTTCAAATTGAATTTAGCTATGGAAGAGGTTAGAACAAAGATAGTGAACATCTACGTACCAAATCCACCCCAGAACACTTATGCAATAAATATCTGGTTAGAAATAATATGAAGGATAGTGAGGCCCCCACAACAGCAGAGAAGGGGGTTAAGGAGAGCCTTTGGGCGTAGCTAGCACCCCACTCTGCTATCCCTGCCACCAAGGCCAAGCCTGGAGGGGGAATAAACAGAGAGAGCCCAGCTCAGTTCAGGGCTAACTGGCCAGGAAGGAGGAAAAATTCTGCCTTGAGAGAGCTTTGCTTGCCATGTTGCAGAGACAGGCCTGCTAGCTGGAGCAGTCATTGGGGCGCAACAGCGAGAACTCAAAGAGCAAATTCCGCTTGAAACAGAGACTGTTTGGGAACCAAGCCTAAAGGGGTCTTAGTCCATTACTGGAGCACATCACTATCTCTGCGCGGGCTTTCATATCTCTCTGGTTTCATACATAGTGAGAATGTTGGTCATTGGGCCCTGCTCCCTTTGTGTCTCTTCAAATGCCAAGCTGAGCTGTAAGAGAGAAGCATAGTCTACCACAGCAAGTGGAACTGATCCCCAATCCTTACTGGACACTCTCAGCTTTCTCATCTCACTGGTGAACTTGCAGGTAACTGCTCCCTCGGACTAAGCCTTAGGGAGGCCTTAAGGAAACAGATATAAACCAGGAAACATCAGTCGGAGAAACACCAGGGATTTTGGTGTCTCTTATTTCAGGGGACAGCTTTCTAGGCTACTTTGGTCCTCACAGATTTCATTCATTTTAGTCCTTTAGGAGAAAGAGAGAAACATCTTTCTGGGCATTCAGTTTTCTGGAAGATGTTCAGTGTTTCCATGTACGAGGGCCCATGAACTATCCCTACGCTCATCTACCAGACAAGAACAAATAAGAAGCCAGTTCAATGACTGTCACCTGAGGATCTCTCTGACAATGTATTCATTGTTGTGCCCTTTCTTCAAAGCTTACTTTTTAAATACTCTAGGCCACATGTTCCCATTGATGCATGCTTACTTCTCCTGTTATCGTCTTGTTGCATACCTGTATCTGAGGTCAGGATTTGGCCACATAGTAACTGTACTTCTACCATCATGTTGTATACCAGAATGTTTTACTGCTTCTAATAACATTATTATGATTGCTGCTTGGTGCTCTGCAATACTCAGGAAAAGACAAGGGATAAAACCTTCCAAAAAGCCTAGATACCTTTGAGGATGTGGGCCTAAGTGATTTATGAGCCAAAGTCCCATTGACTTGCTGTGAGATTTAAGGAACTAAGCCATTTTTTTAAAATATGGGATTTAGGCACTGTTGAAATTTTACCCCAAGATCTTTGCCTCAATTAACTTAGCCTGAGGCCCATATCCTGCATCAGTTAAAGTCAGTTCCAGGACTAACACCATCTTCATCCTTATCTGCATGAAATTAAAAGTGCACCCTCACAATGGTGTGCCTTGCCACCTCGCATCATTTACTCTTCAGGGAGAGCAGTGTCAAGCCACAAATTATCCAAGCAATACAACTGGGACACCAAGTGTGCTGAACGGGACCAAATTATATCAGCTCGAAGGCTCTCCGTTCAAAAACGCACTTAAGCACATGCTTAACTTTAATCGTGAGAGCAGCCCTATTCAAGTCAAGCTAAGTTAAGCATGTGCTTAAAGATAATATGCTCAAGTGCTTTGTTTAAACTGGGCCCTAAAGGCAGTGAAAATTTGCTGTCAATACCCACTGAAGCCAATGGGAGACTTTCCATTGATTTCAATAGGCTTTGAGTCAGATCACAATAGTGGTGTGGTGCCTGAAGTAAATGGAAAAAAAGTTGACATTGGTAAATTAAGAGATTTATTGGAAGAAGAGGAGTCAAATGAGGAGAGGGTGTTCATTTTCTGCTCAAAGGGGAAGGCATTTTAAGCACAAGAGGCAACACAGAGGAAGGTCTGAATAGGAGAGTAGGAGATGGACATTTAAAGGGAGTTAGAAAGTCTTGGAAGCAAGTAAATAGCAAGAATAGGAGAAAGAGGGAATGGGAGCTCTGATGGGAGTGGGGGCAAAGACCTGCAGAGCCATGACAAGAAGCTTGAACTTCATATGAAAGATCTCATGTACCTTTAATATCATTGCACATTATTTTTGTTTCATGTGTACTATGTTGCCTTACATGCTGAAAAAATCTTCCATCAACAAAACAAATGAAGAAAAGAAAGGAATCAGACTCCCGAGTCTTTTAATAACAGACCTCTTCCCCCCCCAGCTTCATTTTACCATTACAAGTGACTGTTTCCTCTATTAGCAGCCTGTGATTACCTAATCAATAGTGTTGCCTGAGTAATGAAAAAGGTCAGCACAGCCAGCTAAGTTCCACCCACTCCGCCTAGCTTGTATGACTCAAACTTTTCTTCCTTTGTTTCCCACTGCCAGGTAAGAGGCTGTTAGTGCTCTCTGAAAATGGCAGTCTGGCTGGGTGTGCGAAGAATAGTAATAATTATTATTACAATTAGAAGCATCTTGGGTTTTGAGGCTTTTCCTGTGATATCAAAGTTTTGTTGCTATGGGGAGGTGAAATTAAGAAAAGGAACATTCCGGATGAACATCAGGAAAAGTTAGTGAGATTTATTAGCCTGTAGAATAATCTCCCAAGTAAATGGAGGCAACCACATAGCTAGGGGTGTTTTAAATTAGACTGGAACATTTCTTTACTGTGCTAGAATGCTTTAATGCTGTCTCCTATCTCCCCCTCCCTCTACTCTTGGGAAGCAGTCCCTGTCAAAATTTGCTAACCCACCACCTTATCTTTGAAATCCGCCTATAAAACCTCCTTGTGCCTGGATGACTATAAGTCTGACTGTCAGCCCTTGGTTAAGTTAAGCACCACCTGTGTGTACTAACTTATGCAAACACACCTGTGTCTGTTACCATGTCCTCTGATTCCAATCCCCTCATTTGTTTCTGTTGCATATTGCCTAAATCCTAGACAGTGAGCTCCCTGCGGTAGGCCCTGTACAGTTCCTCATAAAATAAGCCTTTAATCCCATCTTGGAATTCCTAGGCACTACTGCAATAGAAATAATAATTAATAGGAACAGAAGAATTACTGTATGGAACAATCCTGCCCGGTGGGGAATAGTCTAGGTACTATATCCTAATGCCTTTCCCCCACCCCTAGTTTCTACGATAATAAATGTTTCTTTATTTCTGTCTAGACCTAGGGGATCCTAGAAAAATTGGAAGTAGAGAGTATGTAAAATTCCAAATGTACAGACTAGGGGTGGGATTTTCTAAAGGGCTCCATGTTAGCCCAAATCTGCTCTCACCAAACTCAATGTCAAAACTTCCACTAACTTCAAAGGCATCAGAGATACACTTTGTATCCAACTCTCTGTCTCTTGTCCCTTAAGCCTGTGTAGATGGTACATTAAGGCAGTAGTTTGCAATCTTTTTTCATTTGTGGACCCCCAAACAATTTCAAATGGAGGCGCAGATCTTTTTGGAAATCTTAGACATAGTCTGTGGACCCTCCGGGGCTTGTGGAACACAAGTTGAGAACACTGAATTAAGAAACCTATATTCATATTTTAATAAATACTTTATAAAGTGTTCAACAGGTCTATTTCTACATCTGTGTCCCATGACATGACATCAAACAGGCCGCAGACCTAGTTTCACATTTCCAAGTTAAGCAAACGTGCATCAGTGGCCTGATTTGGATCTCAAACTGGATGGTGTTTCAGTTCCAATAGAGGAGCCCCTCAAAAGACAAATACTCACCATGGCGCCATAGGAGCTACTGTACTCTGGCTGAGAAATGTGCTAAGCCATTGTGAGCCCTAAACTATAAAGACACCGAGCAGGTTCAGTTTGTAAGCCATGCAGCACCATGTTCAACCAAGCTCCTTGTTCTCCATGAACAGTTCAACATGTCAAACTTGTAATAAAGATTAAGTGAGCCCATCCTGTTGGAAAGGTTTTAATGTCTTTTCCCTTTCAAGGAGCAAAGTATCAAACCTGGGTGGCCACACCATCTCCAAGTGCACCTTCTGTCAATGCAAAAGCCACCTGCAAAACTGAGCACATGGGTGCAGACTTACACACTGGGCATACAAATTCAGGCTTGGGCGTGTGCAGCAATATACACGTACAGTGTTGGGGGTGCATCTAATCCCCTAAAGGAGTTGTCAAAAAGTCAGAGGAGGAGCAACCAGAAATAAAAATGATTTAATCTCTTGTGTTAAGCAGAAATGTTTGTCGCAGCCAGAACACAGGCTCATTTTACACTCACACATAATGCAGTTTAAGGTATGTCTACAGCACAGATTAGGTAGGTGTATAAATGCCAGCTTACATCAAGTTAATTCACTAAAAACAGCAGTGCAACTATGGCTGCATGGGCAGTGGCACAGGCTAGCCACCCAAGTACGTAGCACTCCATTATTTTGCCAGGATCACTGTCAGACTGACAGGCCTATAATTATCTGGGCCATACCATTTATCGTTTTTTAAGTATTGGCAAAACATTAGCTTTCTGCCAGTCTTTTGGAACTTCCCCGGTTTTCCAAGACATATACTGTTTGCACATTACAAATGGGATCAAGTCATGACCACTTCATCCTAAACTACCATTCGTTTTTAGTTCTGTGATCAGTTCCTCTTTATCTGTCAAGATTAGGTTTAAGAAAGAATTCGCCCATGCTGTCTGCAACACTTTTTGAGTCAGGAAATTGTCGTCTATCATGTTTAGAAATTCCAAGGATGTTTTAGTACCGGCAGCATGAGACCTCCAGCATATGTCACTCAAACTGAAGTCCACAATAATACTGCAGCTTTTCTTCCTACACATCATAGATAGGTGCATAAGGAGCCAGTCATCCTGTTCCCCAGTTTGATTTGGTCATCTGTAGGAAACACCAACTAATACCCCATCTTCTGCTTTATCTGTAAGGATACAGTGGAAAATAATCTTGAATCCTTATGGATCAGAGTTATCAGTAACTCAGAATCAGGTAATGTCATTTTTGGCAGAGTGCCACTACCCCTCTCATTTTGCCTGGTTGATCCTTCCAAAATAGGTTATAGCCATTGATTTTAACATTCCAATCATGTGAATCATCCCATCAGGTTTCAGTAATACCAACTAGATTGACTTTATGCTGGTAAATGAATAATTCCAATTCCTCTTTGTTTGTTACCAAGGCTCCTAGCATTGGTGTATAGGCAATTAAATCATTTCTTCTCTTCATGTTCTTTGGTTCCTTGATTAATTTTGTACACAACATCTTGATTTTTGCGCTGAGTGCTCATATCTTTCCTCTTTTATCCTGTTTTTGTTCTTATTTTAACACTCTATTCCCTTTCTACTGAGGTGGAGGCTGTCCAAACAATACACACTCATCCCCACAAAAAGTGGACCACTGTTCCACAAAACCCAAACCTTACACCCTCCACTGCTTACCTAGCCAGCAGTTTCCTTCTAGAATCTTCTGCCTATTGTCTTCTTTCACTTGTGGGACTGGAAGGATCTCAGAAGGTTGTGTGGACATTCTTCAGCATGCTTCCAAGTTCTCTGAAGTAATATATTATCTGCAAGATATCCCACAACACAATGTAATTAGTGCCAGTATGAACCGTCAACAATGGATCCTTGCCTGTCGACTTCAGAAGCCCGTCCACATTCAGTGACATCTCATGTCTTGGCTCTGGGAAGACAACACATTATCCTTTTGTCCCTTGAAGTGTGTTCTTTTGAGTATTGACTCTCCAGCTAGGATCATCTATCTTCCTTGCATGGTTGCAGAACCTTTTGGAGACTAGCTCCATTTTCTTACCGGTTAGGCCAAGGTGACATCCGCATGTGTGTCCTGTGTAGCTCTCCATTCCCGTGGAGCTGATGGATCCTGAGAGGTATCTTTCAATTTTCACCTTGAGGACCTGGTATGTATTGGAAACTTCCAGCTGTGTGGAATCTCTCGTGGTCCTCTTCTCTCTGGTGGCCACAACCTGCCCATCGTCATTTGTCACTAGCCATGTAGAATGCCACTGTGACCTCTTGCCTCTGGTGGTTACAAACTGCCAGGCCTCCTCAACTTCCTCTCTCATGATTCCTTGGTGGCCAGTTCCTTCTTCTTTGACTCTGGGGTACTTATGTTTCCCAAACCTGGATGTCTAGGAACTCAGCAGTGTCTCTATTTGCCCTTCCAATCCAAGAATCTTTTCTTCCACCACAGGGACCCATTTGCATTTTGAGCACAGGAAGTCTCTTCTGGCTTCAGGCAGGAAAGAAAATGTGTGATAACTCATGCCTGTATAACTCATCCTCTGAACCTGAGTCTACTTGAGTGTAATGAGTCATCAGTTACTCACAGGGTTCAGCCAATCCACAGGTGATGTCCCACACAGATGATTCCAAGGCAGGTATATAGGCTCTTAAGGGAAGCAGTGTCTCCAGTCTGTTCAACATCACTTCCTAGCCAGGAACACCTTGCCAGTAATCTCAGCGTAATGCCCTTGTTTCTGCTTCAGCCAGCATCTGCTCCAGCCTCAGCTGGCTACCTAGAGATTCTGAAACTTGTCACATCTATTGCAGGTCATCACCACTTTTCCATCATTGGCCATTTTGAAATCTCATATAGAGATTAACATGGTGGGAAAGCTTCTCACACTTCCTCCCAGCTCTCTCCAAAACACTCCTTGTAGCTTCCTCTGTTTGTGGTTCCGTAGTTCATATAGCAAGTGATTTTTTTCTTAATACCACATTTCCCTGCTTGGCTCAGCTCAGCTCTGTCTCCCACAATCACGGACTTCAAACAGCAGGGCTGATTAAAGCTTCAAGGGTCAGAGCCCTGTGACCTTTACCAAGGCAACAATAAACAGACCTGTCTCAGCAGCTTATTCAGGGGCTCACGGCCCAGTTATTCAACCCATGCACCGAGAACAAACAACCACCAGACTGACCAAATACACTAGTCATGAAGACCTGCTTCCTCCAAGCACTGAATCTGCAACTCTGGTCTCCAGACTCTCCTGTTAGCTGCATCTGTTTGTGGCATGCTGACTCCCGATCTGAGTGGTTTACAGCTTGGTAAATGCAGGCTGCCTCAGTGCAGACTTTGTCTCACTTTAAGTGGTTTCCCATCACCATTGCTGACAAACTTGGTCAGATTTCGACTGAGCTGGCTGTCCTCTGGGAGGCAAATCCATATCAGAAAATAGGGGTTAAATTGGGGGAGGGGGAAAGCAGTGGTACTCTTCCAAGTTCCAGCCACACAATTATTTCTGCCTGTGTGAGTTGCCACATAGTAGGTTGTGCAGCTCTCTTGCTCTACTGGACTTTTTGAACTTGGCTGCCCCATAGGAGGCTTGAATTCACCTGCATGCTCTGCTAGGTTTCTTGTGCTTGGTTCCTTGCTGATGGGGCAGAGAGAGGGGAAGTGGTGACATCTCTCAAACAACACTCCCTTGGAGGCTACTGATGTCAATCTGTGAGATTTTAGCCGGCTTAAAGTCTAGTGGCGCAGCAGGGATAAGGCAGGCTCCCTGCCTGCCCTGGCTCCATGCCACTCCAGAAGGCAGCCAGCATGTCCCTGTGGCCCCTGGCGGGTCTCCACATACTGCCCCTGCCTACTAGCACTGCCCCCACAGTTCCCACTGGCCGGGAACGGTGGTGCTGGCAGGCAGGGGAAGCGCATGGAGTCCCCTCCCCACCCTGCAGGGATGTGCTGGCTGCTTCCACAAGCAGTGCGGGGTCAGGGCAGGCAGGGAGCCTGCCTTAGCCCCACCAACCGGGGTAAGTTCTGCCCAGCCCGAGCTTGGACCCCTCACCCCCTCCTACACCCCAATCCCAGCCAGGAGCCCCCTCCTGCACCTGAACTATGTCCCAGAGCTTGTGTAATGCTGACAAACACCAGTTGTCGGCAGGCGGGATTGAACCTGGGATCTCTGGAGCTTAGTGCATGAGCCTCTACCGCATGAGCTAAAAGCCAGCTGTCTGTTAGCTAAGGCTGTAGAGCAAACTCATTTAACTCTCTCTCTAAGTGGTTTCGGTGCCACTAGATGGGACAGAACACCACACCCAGGATGCATGTGGGTTACACCAGCACCCTGCACCCCCTGCCCCAGTTCTGAGCCCCCTCCCACAGCCAGCACTCCAAACCCCCTCCCACACCCAAACTCCCCCCCCAGAACCTCCCCCTGCCTCCCCACCCCATCCCCTGCCCCAGCTGTGAGCCCTCTCCTGCACCCAAATGCCCTCCCAGAGCTTGCACCCTGCACCCCCTCCTACACCCCAACACCCTGCCCCAGGCTCAGCCCGGAGTCTCCTCCCTCACTCAGAACCCCTTGGCCCCGGCCCAGAGCCTGCACCCCCTCCCGCAACCCAACTCCCTGTCCCAGCCCGCTGAAAGTGAGTGAGGGTGGAGGAGAGCGAGCATCAGAGGGAGGGGGTATGGAATGAGTGGCGCATGGTCTCAGAGAAGGGGCATGGCAGGGGCGTGGCCTCAGGGCAAGGGGCAGGTTTGGGTTTGTGTGATTAGACAGTTGGCAACCCTAAGGGACTTGGGCCCACCAGGCTGTAGTATCAGTCTCTCTCTAGCCCAAGGGATGTTTGTTTATACAAAACAGAAAAGCTCCAACAGGAAAGTCCGAGAAAGCACCAATTGTAAATAGCCGGAAGACTGTTGGCCAGGGTGCTCACCTTAAAAGTGGCTGATGCAGGTTCAAATCTGTGCTTTTGGAAGTGTCTTCTTTGTCCTGATGTGTAAAGGGATTTATTTATTTAGAAATCTTAGTAAATTTTCACAGGATGAGAAAACCATCCAGCTCTGGGCCAGGCCTTTGGAGAGAAGGAAACAGGAGAATCATTGTGCTGATCTTGCACTGGAGCAGGTAAGGGAGGAAGGTTAGCACTCAGAAGGGAACCAGCAAAATAGCTTGAGAGCTGTCACTGTTAAATATGCCTACTCATGTTTCTCAGCATGTCCAGGCATATTTTCCAGCGCTCGTAAGCCAGCCTCTCCATATGCTCCCAAACAATAATTTTCAAATGCAAGCTTACTCACCAGGCCAGATTCCCCAAGCTCTCTGATCGCTCACAGTGTTTGCTTCATTTAAGGTGACATTTCATTAAACGACCAAGGGCAGAGCTTGTTTCACCATAGCGTGCACGTGTGTGTAATAGCTTGATGACTCGTTTTAAAAAAAGAAAAAAAGGAAGCAATTGGTTTTTACCTTTTCAGACGTGAATCTTTCCTCCAGACACCAGCACTGAAGTGGCATGAATAAAAGCCATGTGGCATAACAGCGGCTCTGCTGATTTTTGAAATCCATAGCCGCAAAACAAACTCCTGCTCAATCCTTTTCCAGTTGCATCTGAACCAAATGGATACATTGTTGTGGGGTTACTTAAGAGGTGATATTATTCAGTTGTCTAAGGTGACTGAAAAGTTGGAGGGTGATATAATAGTTTATCCCAGGAACTCAAAGTATTAAACAATGTTTGTGCCCCCTCAGTGAGTAAAAGAAGCAGTACTGGCCCCATTTACATATAGAGAAATAGAGGCACAGAAATGTTAAGTGACTGTCACAAGACTGCACAGCACATCACTAGCATGGCTAGAACTCAGAAGTCCATTCTCAACCATTATACCATATGTCCTCACCATTGACTTCATCATCCCTGAATGACCAATTTCTTTATCTGGCCACGTGCAAAGTAGGGAAAAGCCACTTCTGAGGGCAGTGTTCCCTCCAAACAAAGGGTTTCTCATGGATCTGTTGTTACAATGGGGTTTTCTGAACTCAAAACTATGGTAACTCATCTTTGTTTTCCAGGTGGTTTCAGGATATAAATCAATGGGGATGCAGCTCCTCTGTCTGATAAATGGTTGGTACACTCAAGAGTGCTTTCACCCCAAAATCCTTGTTTTCATTCATCCTAAAGCACGCGACTAAAATAACTATAATCTAGAGCATCCCAGATATAGTTACCCAAAGTCTGAGATGGTGTTAAGTGGCCAGCAGTAGGTTTCCTGTCTGTTAAACCCTATTCCCGGGCGTCTCTCCACCAGACAGACCTATCTCCTATGCAGTCTTCTCCCCAACTGAGCTCCCTCAGTCTAATTAAAAGTCCACCTCATCTGGCCAGGAGATAATTAATTAAATACCCCTGTAGGTGAAGAGCATGACTAATTGGGGTTCTTTCCCTTCTGTTGCAGGTGACAGGGGTAAGCCCCATCACAATTACTATGTAGGGGAGTTAAGTGGCTCTGAGTTATTTCTCTGCAGAACATCAGTAAGGGTTGTCTACACTACAAGACTATTTCGAATCAACTTAAGTCGAATTTGTGGAATCGACCTTATGAAGTCGAATTTGTGTATCCACACTAAATACACTAATTCGACTGTCTGAGTCCACAGTAATGGGGCCAGCATCGACTTTGGAAGCAGTGCACTGTGGGAAGCTATCCCACAGTTCCCGCACTCCCCGGGATCTACAGTTCCCGCACTCCCCGGGATCTACTTGCTTTCAGCTTATGCCCTCTTGGAGAACAAGAGAAATCCCCTGTGTGGTTTTGGAGGGTGTTTTACTGCATGGGAAAAATAATCAGCTATGTCTTGATTTATCCTTTATTTACTGGGGCTAAGCCAACAGGAGGGACAGTCATGTGACTATAGAGTTCCCATTTGATTCCCTGTTGGCCAGATTCCAATCCTCGTATTCATGTTGAGTAATACTATACAGTGCAAGTAGCACTAATGAAGTCAATGGAAGCAATTCCGGCTCTACTGAGGTCAATGGCAGAACTCCCATTCACTTCAACACAAGACTTCTTGCAGAATAAATGACTATTCAGGCTGAGTAAGGATGAAAAAATCCAGGTCACTGTGCACTACAATAGGTAAAGGAAATATGCAAATTACTTTTTAATAGAGCTGCACCAAAACACTAGTGCCCTCTCTCAATCACATACACAGATAGAGAGAGAGAGAGAGCACAAATCACAATGGGCTACTTCAATTTGGACCATACTTTGCTTTCAGTCATATCACTGGAAATCAGAACCTAGTCCCCAAAGTCAGTGTAATTCATCTACATTTACACCAGTATAAGTAAGGGCAGAATTTGTTCTGTTGCATTTCTTATCAATATTATTGCTTATTAGTTTTACAACTAGTTTTACAACAAGCAGCTAGAGGTCCAACCAGCCCTGGAGCCTCAGTCTTCTATACGCAGCAAGCAGAGTGAGAGATGGTCCTTGCCCTGAAGAGTTCATGGTTTAAATAGACAAGCCAGAGAAGAGCTATAGGGGAAAGGGGAAACAGAGAGGTGGATGGCTTTTGCACAGCAGATCAGTGGCAGAGTAGGGAACAGAACCCATGTCTCTGAGCTGCCAGTACACTAACCATTAGACGATGCTACCCCTCATGTTAGCTCTGTAACGCCTTTATCTCAAAGGATGAGTGCACTCTAGAAACACTAAACCTGCAGTACCCCTTCCTTCTGGAATGTAGCCACCATGGGTGTAGATGGCAGCCGCCCAACGATCAGTTCACAGCTTAACCGTCAGGGTAGGGCTAGGACACCATGGAATCGTGATTGTGCCAAGGGGTTTTTAGGATATGTCTACATTGCAATTAAAAACCTTTGCCAGCTAACTGGAGCTCCAGGGCTTGGGCTGCGGGGCTGTTTAATTGCAGTCTAGACTCCCACGTGGCAGGATCCTAAAGCATGGGGGCCAGTCACGGATTTAAATTAAACAGCCCCACAGCCTGAGCCCTGCTCTCTCAGGCCAGCTGCAGGTGTCTAACTGCAGTGAAAACATACCCTTAATGTACATGCAGAGTACGTAAGACTTCGGTTTTAAGGCTTCGTCAAAAAAAACAACAACACCACCACCCTCTCCCCCTGTAAACTGTATATCTAACATACATACATACATTTACAATGGATTAAAAGTTCAGTCAGCCACACTACGTTTCAATCTTGGGGTTGCAGGAGTTGAGTTATTTCACACCTGAATGCTTACACCACTAAGCCATCGCCTTCTGGCTAGAAGGTCTAGCTTCCAGGAAGACAGCACGGCAGAGTATGTCTAAGACTGCAGGTTTGATCTTATTATGTTAAAAAAACCTACCTGAAAGAAGCAGCCTAGCCACCTGCCACCCTGATTACATACTGTTCTGTGCTATAATTTTAAAACAAGCTGCACACATCCACATCAAAGCAATTAATTGCATGCTCACAGCCACGCATCCCCCAGTCATTCACGGTTGGCTTTAACAAAGTGAGATATACTTATAAGTTTAAATAAAAAATGTTTAAAAAAATCAAGGACTTTGAGGAAGTTAATTTAAATGGAAAGATCCGTGTAAGTGAAACAACAGAGTGAGCCGTATCACCAGAAGCAAATTAGCATTGCATATTCCCTTCTGGCTGCGCAAAAGGATACCCCATGCTGAGCTTCATTGTTCAGTGGTGTAGAAACAGACAGTGGGCAGCAGGCCCACTGAGCCGCGTTGCAGGCGTGCCTTTTTTTCTACAAAGGAAAGCTGAAAAATAATTTGATGCTGCCCCACAGTCAGTTTGCCTTATTACATTAGGGATGTATTTAAACCTGACACAGATGAAATAGTCAGATCCGGTTGATCTGAATGGGTTTTCAAACTCTGCTGTTGTCGATTCTTTGGAGTAACCTGTCTAAATGCTCAGTGATCCATAAAGTTTAAAAAACTGTCCACTTAAATCCTTCAGCTAAGAAGACATATGGGGAAGGGAAGTGCTGATTAAGCAGGCATTATTTCAACACCGACAGTTGTTTTTCTACTCTGAGACACAACACTATAGGCATAATGCCATTAAACTAATACCTTGTGCTTATTCAACTCCTTTACTCCAAAGATCTGAAATCTTGTACAGATGTAAATGAAACCTCACAAAACCCCTGTGCACTAGACTAGATTCTTTAACTAGAGACCAGGCTGAGACCTACTGGAAGGCAGAGATTATTCCACATCTGTCTGCTGTGGGATCCTTACACCTGCTTGTGAGGCATCTGGTGCTGGTCGCCGTAAAGATACTCAACTAGATGGACCTCAGGGATGATCCATTCTGGCAATTCCTACATTCCGATTAGGGTGACCAGATAGCAACTGTGAAAAAAATGGGACAGGGGGTGGGGGGTAATAGGCACCTATATAAGAAAAAGTCCCCAAAATAGGACTGTCCCTATAAAAATGAGACATCTGGTCACCCTAATTCCTATTCAGTTTGTATCTGAGGTTTTGGTTTTCTGCTTTATAAAGATAAGGACCATTCACAATGTTTGCATCTAGGTCTAGTTTTGGATTCTGAGCACCCCTATATTTCGGATGTGTTTGCATCCGTGGTTTGAAGATGGGTCCATTTGTTGTGAAAAGGAAACCCAAACAAACAAACAAACCCAAGCTAAGATTCCCCAGGCAGTGCATCATCATTGCTTTGGTGCTGGCATGGACTTATTTCAAACAATTGTGGTTCACAGAGATTGAGCAAACGTTTAGCAGAAGTCAGAGCAGAGCTGCACAGGAGAGCTGTGTGAAATGTGACCAGAGAAGGTGCTCAGAGGGTGTAGCTAGTTCTCTTGGAGCTAATAGAATTATGCTGGTTTATTCCAGCTGAGAAACTCGGCCAGTAGTAACTAAATCTAAAAACTGCTCAAACGTCCCTGTTTATTTGGACTTCATCACAAACACAAAATTCAGCCTGGATCTGGGCTGTTCATTCCTCTTTTGATGAGCTCCCTAAATGAGTTCCTAGTTATTCTTGAAGGGCCGTATCCAAAGCCCATTGAAGTCCAATTGACTTGGATCGTGGCTTTGGATCAGGCCTTTACGTGGAAACTACAGGAAGCTTAGGAGTTCCACCCAGTTTTGATTCAAAACAAGGGATCCCTCAGCAGTTTTGCTTTGAGTTTTAGGGCTGTCAAACCCTGAAACTCAAAATAAAGTCCACAGGCTTCATTGGGGCCTTCCTGGTAATTGCTGTGTTCGTGACGGGTGAGTGATTAGCATGGGTACCACACCAGTGGCGGTGTGTGAGGGCACACTTCATTTCTAGGACTATGGCAAGCAAATGTCTTCTTAGGATACTAGTGGGGTATATATGGGAACAGCAACTACTGCATCTCAGGAGGGTCATTTGAAATTTTTGATGACAAGTTTTTGCAAACTTTTTTTTGCATTCCTCAGCCAGCTCTCGCTGTCTTGCTATAGGAGTGCTATAAGGCACTAGCCCCTGACTGCCACCTACTGCAAAAGGGGTCGATGTCTCTGGTCTTGCCTTATTTAGAACTTTACTCGTTATGTAGTCCCATTGACTTCTATGAGATACTTGCAGAGCAAGGTGCTACTCGTGGTGAGTAGAGGTATCAGAATCTGGAGCTAAACGAGAGAGATGGTAAACAATGTACGGTAAAAGCGAGGAAGATTAAAATATGTACACTGAACTCTTAAAGAGACCACTCAAAGGGCCAAGCATATCCTGTATATGTGTCAACTCATTTCTCTCCAGACAAGGCAATAAAGTACTCCCTGCAGTCTAAACCATCCTAGCTACTTGCATGAGAGAAAGGATAGGCCAGGGAATCGGGCATGAGCTCAGGATTCCTAAACACCCAGTTCAATTGGCTGGTTTGCAACAGCCTTCCTTTGCGACTGTTAGCAATCCACTTTGTCTCTCTGCCTCGGTTCCCCAGCTGCAAAATAATAATAATAGGACTTTCCTTACTTGCAGGGTGTTAAGAGAATAAATGTGTTAAAGATTCTGCAGTGTGTTCAAACACTGCAGTAATGGGGGCCATATAAATGCTAAGGAAAAATAGATAGCCAGAACAAACATTATATTTATCGAATGACACACAGCTGATGAACAATTTCATTTCTTGTTAATCACATAATATAAAACAATTGGAAACTTGATTCTAATTCTAGACTCATTTCAATATTTCAGGATTTTTTGTAAAGAGTAGATATAAATATCTCCCGACGTAGATATAAATATGCTCTGTATGTACAGAATCAGTAGAACACAATGACATATAATACTCAGTCTTCAACATTGTGTTAGGGTGAAATTAGCAAACTGTGAGATAAATGGTTTCTGAAGTCTCAATCCCTAGCAACTCTTTGGCATATTAAAGTGTCAAGAGTATAAATCCTGCTTAATTCAAAAATTTTAATTGGTGTTTGATATATCTCAATATAAGCAGGATCACATAGACCCATGAGAGCTAAAAAAAGAAAACTCTCCTTTTCATAAGAAACATAATGGTGCAAGTGCATTGTAATTTGGGTCTGGGCTTACAGACATCTCCTGGTGGTTGTACAGTTGTTTCAGTTCAGTTGATGTCAGCACCCAACAATGACACTCAGAGAAAAAAAAATCGCTTCACTATAGAATTTACATAATACTAGAGCTGAAGAATTGAAAAAGATCCCTCATAAAAGGAGATTAAATGTTGAATTCATAATCTTCTAAAGGATTGCATATGCATGTGCCTGCATGCCTCTGCATGTATAAATACACATACACTGTAGAACAGGGTTTCTCAAACAGGGGTCGCCGCTTGTGTAGGGAAAGGCCCTGGCGGGCCGGGCCGGTGTGTTTACCTGCCCGGTCCGCAGGTCCGGCCGATCGCGGCTCCCACTGGCCGCGGATCACTGCTCCGGGCTAATGGGAGCTGCTGGAAATGTCAGCCAGTAAGTCCCTTGGCCCACACTGCTTCTAGCAGCTCCCATTGGCCCATAGCAGCGATCCGCGGCCAGTGGGAGCCGCGATCGGCCGGACCTGTGGATGGGGCAGGTAAACACACCGGCCCAGCCCACCAGGGGCTTTCCCTACACAAGCGGCGACTCCTGTTTGAGAAACCCTGCTGTAGAAATATATACACAAACACTGAGCTCTGTGCATGAGACACTCTTATTTTCACTGTTGTTCCTAAACAGGTACTAAGTGACTTAGTCCTGGGTGCACAAAAGGAGTTTGGCATGGGCGGCGCGTGAACCCCCCTTTCAGGGAGGCTCACCCCCAGCTCTTCCCCTTCCTCACAAGGTCCCTCTCCTTCCTGCCCCCCGGAGCCCTGAGCCCTCCACTGTGTGGCCTGAGGAACCTCAGCTCAGCCTGCCTGAATCCTGACCCACCAGTTGGCCTGAGTCCAGGCTGCCCTGCCCCAGCCCTGGGCCAGCAGGCCCAATCTCCAGGCGGCCCCAGCCCTGGGCTGGCCTAGTCTAGTGAAGACCTGCTATATCTATGGCAGAGCAACCTCCCATCGACCCCAGTACTCCTGCTCCCCGAAAAGATTAAGGTAAGTCTCCTGTCGATGCGGCGCAGAGAAGACACCACGGTAAGTCATCCTAGGCTACGTTGACTCCAACTACATTATTCACATAGCTGGAGTAGTGTAATTTAGGTTGACTTATCCCTGTAGTGAAGACAAGCCTTCAGGGAATATATGCAGCAACAGTTTAGCACTGCAGGATAACACTGCAGTGCTTAGGACAAAGTGAGGAAACCCATATCCTCTTAAACTGCAAAGAGAATTTAGGTAGGGAGAACTACCCAAGTTGGGCTTTGGCTAAGATACCAGGAGTAACTGTCCCTAATTTTGTGAAAATTACCAGTAGATCTTTAATTACTCTACATGGTCTTGGAAGACATTGGCACTACATGTCATCTAGAACAGTGGTTTTCATGCTGTGGTCCACGGACCCTGAGGGTCCTCAGACTATGTCTAAGATTTCCAAAGACCTCCATTCAAAATTTTTAGGGGACAGCAAATGAAAAAAGAAAATTGAAAGTCTCTGATCTAGAAGGAAGTAAAATACTCTTCATCACTATACTGGGAGGATGTTAGCTCAATGCCAATTCATAGAGAAGTGATCTCCCATGTGGCAGAACGTAACCCATTCTCCAGCATCAAAAAATACGGTCAGGCTTAACTGAAAGTTGCTGATTCCGTAGGTCTGGGAAACTGTTCAGAATTCACTTCAGAAACTGGACAGAATTACAAGTGACTGTGGTGATCTGGCTCTCAGAAAAAGTGGAGCGCTAAGGCAGCTTTATTTTTGAAGGTGATCTGAGATGTGCTTATTCTGGGGGTCGGTTTGGTAAGGAAGCACGTAAGTAGATGGAGACAAAGTTGCATTTGTATTTTGCATTCAGTGCTGTGGATGAGTTTGAACACCTCTTTATTTCTCTGCAAAAAGAGGCTGGCCACATATTGGCATTAAATTACTTTAATCCTCCCAGCTGCCAGCTGCCTCTACTCAGGGAGTGCTGCCACTTGCCAGTTGCAAGAAATAATTGCTGTAAATGAATTTTCTCTGTTGTTTTTTTTTCAAATCAGCAAGTATAGCAGTAATGTGTGTACCATGAATATTTCCAATTCTTCTCTGTGTTTTAGGAAATAGATTTTATGTTCCCCACTATCTATGTGCCCTCATTTTAATTTTTGTTATAAAGGAATCTCACGACGGGGCCATGCAGACTAACATTTATCTTCTTGAAAGCACGCTGCATTTTACCAGGAAAAGAGAGATCTGTGATGGCTCTTTCTTCCCTGAACCAGTGCAAACTAGATGAATGGGTAATAACAGCACAATTTATTGTTTAAAAACTCACAGGCCCTTGACTCATGGAAGTATCTTTACCCTGTGAAACTGATGGAACTACTCATATGAGCAAAGGTTGCAGGTTTGAGGCCACATCCAATGAAGTCCACGGCAAAACAGAAATTAATTCTGGCAAGTTCTAAGTCCCATATTAGACAAGAAAACCAAGGAGATGATCACAATGGCTCCTTCTGGCCTTATAATTTATCATTCAAAACTTCCATTGACTTGAATGAAAACAGGATCAGGCCCCCAGAAACTATATAATGGTCTTATCCCATTGTTACTGAAGTCCCTGAAAAAACTCCTATTGACTTCAATAGGAGCTGGATCTAACCCTCTTTTGGGGACAACTTCTGCAAGTAGGTTTCCATGAAACACCCGCTGAATTCTTCTGCACCGTGTAGTGCATCAGCTGTATGTTCCTTAGAGAACAGTTAGGATCACAGCACAAGGTGATCTGGCTATAAGGATTCCATATGAACCTTTACAATGTGATTGTCCTCTCACTTACCTTTCTTTACGCTGGTGTAATTCCACAGATGTGGTGTTACTTCTGCATTGCACCCATGAACGTGAGAAGAGAATCAGTTCCAAAGGCTGGACAAAAGGACTGAAAAATAATTTTCTTCTTGGTAGTTTAAACCTTTACCAGTCCCTCTTCCAGTTTGTTAAATTTAGTTGTTCATTTGCTGGTACAGCTGCAGAATCAAAGAGCCTGCTACAATTGATAAATGGTGCCCTTGCTTTCACAGAGCAGAGTCAGTCTGAATAACAATATGCACCATGACATGCAGCGGGAGGGCAGTGAGGAGATTCTGACATTTCCCCATTAAGGACTAGGTGTTCGATTGGTGTAAATAAGGAGAACTCTAATGACTTCCATGGAGCTACACTGATTTACACCACCTGAAGACTGAATCCTTTATTTCCGTTTAAAAAAGAAAATCTAATTTCCTTGGTTTTGTTTTAAAATTGCAATGTTTGTACAGCAAGCAAATTATTTTAACACTGGCCTTCACTGAGAGAAGCAGAGACGTTATTAATGCCCACAGTATCACCGAAGCCCACACCTGAATTGTCAAATGTCATGCTTTTCCGATACAAATCTTGGATCTATTTTCAAGACAGTTGACCAGTTTCTCCAAAGATTGTTCATGGGAGCATCTCTTGGAGCCAGATTTAAGCATCAGGCCCTCTTTGTCAGGTCAATTCAAAATGGACTTTTTTTTTTATTTCAGAAGGTGGAGAAAGCTACTAGCCAAGAGGCTATTCTAGATTTGATTTTGACAAATGGGGAGAAACTGATTCAGAACTGGAAAGTGGAAGGCATGTTGGGTAAAAATGATCATGAAATGATAGAGTTCATGATTCTAAGGAAATGATACCAAGCTGGGAGGGGCTGCAAGTGCCTTGGAGGATAGGATTATCCTTTGAGCTTTGAGCAGGGGGTTGGACTAGATGACCTCCTGAGGTCCCTTCCAACCCTGATATTCTATGATTAAAATTCGAAATGATTTGAACAAACTGGAGAAATAGTCTGAAGTCAATAGGATGACATTAAATAAGTTCAAATGCAAAGTACTCCACTTAGGAAGGAATATTCAGTTGCACACATACAAAATGGAAATGCTTGCCTAGGAAGAAGTACCGTGGAAAGGAATTTGGGAGTCGTAGTGGATCACAAGCTAAATATAAGTGAAGAATGTAACACTGTTGCAAAAAAAGCAAACATCATTCTGGGATGTATTAGCAAGTGTGTTGTAAGCAAGACACAAGAAGTAATTCTTCCGCTCTACTCCGTGCTGATTCAGCCTCAACTGGAGTATTGTGTCCAGTTCTGGGTGCCACATTTCAGGAAGGATGTGGACAAATTGGAGAGAGTTCAGAGAAGAACAACCAAAATTATTAAAGGTCTAGAAAACATGACCTATGAGGAAAGACTGAAAAAATTAGGTTTGCTTAGTTTGCAGAATAGAAGACTTAAGGGGGACATGATAACAGTTTTCAAGTACAAAGAAGGTTGTTACAATGAGGAGGGAGAAAATTTGTTCTCATTAACTTGTGAGGATAGGACAAGAAGCAATGGACTTAAATTGCAGCAAGGATGGTTTAGGTTGGACATTAGGAAAAACTTCCTGTTAAGGTGGTTAGGCACTGGAATAAATTGCTCAAGAATGTTGTGGAATCTCCATCATTGGAGATTTTTGAGAACAGGTTAGACAACCACCTGTCAAAGATGGTCTAGATAATACTTAGTTCTGCCATAAGTGCAGGGGACTGGACTAGATGAGCTCTCGAGGTCCCTTCCAGTCCTACAGTTCTATGATTCTATGGGTACGTCTACACTACGGGACTATTCCGAATTTGCATAAACCGGTTTTGTAAAACAGATTTTATAAAATCGAGTGCGCGCGGCAACACTAAACACATTAAATCGGTGGTGTGCGTCCATGGTCCGAGGCTAGCGTCGATTTCTGGAGCGTTGCACTGTGGATAGCTATCCCGTAGCTATCCCATAGTTCCCGCAGCCTCCCCCGCCCCTTGGCATTTCC
Organism: Mauremys reevesii; assembly: GCF_016161935.1. Classification (NCBI taxonomy): domain Eukaryota; kingdom Metazoa; phylum Chordata; order Testudines; family Geoemydidae; genus Mauremys; species Mauremys reevesii. The sequence continues at coordinate 401,014 of NW_024100837.1, forward strand.
GGGTTGAGATCCCAGTGCCTGATGGGGCAAAAATCATTGTCGCGGGTGGTTCTGGGTACAGCCTCACCCCTCCCTCCCTCCCTGACAACGGCAGACAACCGTTTCGTGCCTTTTTTGCTTTGCTTGGTGAACCGTGCAGACGCCATAGCACAGCAAGCATGGACCCTGCTCAGCTCCATACCGCAATCGTGGATGTTTTAAACACCTCGCGCACTCTTGTGCAGTATATGCTGAACCAGGACCTTCGAACCGAGGCGAGTAAGAGGCGGATACGGCAGCGCGGCGATGACAGTGATGAGGACGTGGACACAGAATTCTCTCAAACTGCGGGCCCCTGCGCTTTGGAGATCCTGATGGTAATGGGGCAGATTCTATCCATTGAACGCCGATTTTGGGCCCGGGAAACAAGCACTGACTGGTGGGACCGCATTGTGTTGCAGGTGTGGGACGATTCCCAGTGGCTGCGAAACTTTCGCATGCGTAAGGGCACTTTCATGGAACTTTGTGACTTGCTTGCCCCTGCCCTGAAACGCCATAATACCAAGATGAGAGCAGCCCTCACAGTAGAGAAGCGAGTGGCGATAGCCCTGTGGAAGCTTGCAACGCCAGACAGCTACCGGTCAGTCGGGAATCAATTTGGAGTTGGAAAATCTACTGTGGGGGCTGCTGTGATGCAAGTAGCCAAAGCAATCACTAAGCTGCTGCTACAAAAGGTTGTGACTCTGGGAAACGTGCAGGCCATAGTGGATGGCTTTGCTGCAATGGGATTCCCTAACTGTGGGGGGGCGATAGATGGAACCCATATCCCTATCTTGGCACCGCAGCACCAGGGCACCCAGTACGTAAACCGGAAGGGGTACTTTTCAATGGTGCTGCAAGCACTGGTGGATCACAAGGGACGTTTCACAAACATCCACGTGGGATGGCCAGGGAGGGTTCATGACGCTCGCGTATTCAGAAGCACTACTCTGTTTAAATGGCTGCAGCAAGGGACTTACTTCCCAGACCAGAAAATAACAGTTGGGGATGTTGAAATGCCTGTCGTTATCCTGGGGGACCCAGCCTACCCCTTGATGCCATGGCTCATGAAGCCATACACAGGCAGCCTGGACAGTGGTCAGGATCTGTTCAATTACAGGCTGAGCAAGTGCAGAATGGTGGTGGAATGTGCATTTGGCCGTTTAAAGGCTCGCTGGCGCACATTACTGACTCGCTCAGACCTCAGCCAAACCAATGTCCCCTATGTTATTGCTGCTTGCTGTATTCTCCATAATCTCTGTGAGAGTAAGGGGGAGACCTTTATGGCGGGGTGGGAGCCTGAGGCAAATCACCTGGCCGCTGATTACGCGCAGCCAGACACCAGGGAGATTAGAAGAGCACACCAGGAAGCGGTGCGCATCAGAGAAGCTTTGAAAACGAGCTTCATCAATGGCCAGGGTACAGTGTGACTGCTGTGTTTGTTGATGAACACCCAACCCCTTGATTGACTCAGTCCCTGTAAGCAACTCCCCTCCCCTTCGAGTACAGCTTACTTATGCAAATAAAGTCACTTATATTTAAAAGCATGAATTCTTTATTGATTCATTATAAAAGAGGGAGAGAAGTAAGGGTGTGCTTTGGGAGGAGGAAAGGAGGGATGGAGAAGGCCATTAAAAAAATTCAGAGTAACGGCATCCTTCTGGTTGGGCTGTCCACGGGGTGGAGTGGGCGGGTGCACGGAGCCTCCCACGCGTTCTTACACGTCTGGGTGAGGAGGCTAAGGAACATGGTGAGGGGGGAGGGTGGTTATACAGGGGCTGCAGCGGCACTCTGTGATCCTGCTGCCGTTCCTGAAGCTCCACAAGACGCCGGAGCATATCAGTTTGATCACGCAGCAGCCCCAGAGTTGCATCCCGCCACCGCTGATCTTCCTGCCGCCACCGCTGATTTTCCTGCCGGTCTTCCTGTCGCCACCTCTCATCTCGGTTGTCCCTCCTGTCCTCACGTTCACTGGCCTCTTTCCTGTAATTTGAAACCACGTCCTTCCACTCATTCAGATGAGCTCTTTCATTGCGTGTAACTTCCATAATATCCGAGAACATCTCATCTCGCGTCTTCTTTTTCCTCCGCCTTATCTGTGCTAGCCTTTGGGATGGAGGAGGGACGCTTGAAAAATTTGCAGCTGCATGAGGGAGATAAATATTTAGAAAGATACATTTTACAGAACAATGGTTATACTGTTTCACAGTGAACATCACTATTCACCTAGCACATGTGATTTCCTACAAGGTCGCATTTTTCATCTTAATAGTGACCGCTTGCAGCTCTGGGTTTACAGATCTCACAGACACATCAGGTCCAGGCATCAGAATTCAGCTTGCATGTGGCCATGGTAAGCCACTGTCTCAGTGATTTACCCCTCCCCCACAACGCATGGCTAATACCACGCTAGCTCCCTGCTAATCAACAACCTTCCCCCTCCCCACCCACCGGTGACCAAACAGAAAAGATCATCGGCATTTCACTCCTCCCCTCCCCCCGCTTCGCTACATGCAGGAAAGTGTCTTTTTTAAGCTGCTGCATTCCACGATACCAGTAGAAAAATGGCCACTCCCCTTACTTAAATTCCTGATTTTTAACCAGGTTATCCTGAACGATATCACTTTGCTGAGGATAACAGAACAAGATAAAGAGCGGATGCTTCTTGAATGCCAGCAGTCCCCGGGACCATACGCTGCGATGCTTTGCCACGCAATGATACCTGATTACTTGCTACATGCATGGCATGGTAAAGTGTCCTACCATGGTGGGCGGAACAAGGATGCCTTGCCCAGAAACCTTCTGCAAAGGCTTCTGGAGTACCTACAGGAGCGCTTCATCGAGATGTCCCTGGAGGATTTCCTCTCAATCCCGGACATGTTAACAAACTTTTCTAAGTAACTATACTGTCTGCGAATGCATCCCAAGTCCTCTGGGCAAATCAATCATTAAAAAGGCTTGCTTAAAAACACTGTTTGCTATTTGCAAAGGTACACTCACCAGAGCTCCTTCCAGGGCGTCATTCTCTGGAATAGTTGCTTGTGAGGGCTGGGAGCAGGGTAATTCCGTCAGGGTGATAAAAAGCTCCTGGCTGCTGGGGCTCACGGAGTGCTGTGTGCTCTCTGCGAGGTCTTCCTCTTCTTCTTCCTCTTCATCTTCCCCGTCTGCATAATCCTCAGACATGGCAGAGATTACAACCCCCACCTCGGAATCCACGGTCAGGGGTGGGGTACTTGTGGCGCAGCCCCCTAAAATTGCGTGCAGCTCAGCATAGAAGCGGCATGTTTTTCGACCTGCCCCGGACCTTCCGTTTGCTTCTTTGGTTTTCTGGTAGGCTTGTCTGAGCTCCTTAACTTTCACTCTGCACTGCACGGAGTCCCTGCTGTGGCCTTTATCCGTCATCGCCTTAGAAATTCTTTCAAATACTTTTTCATTTCGTCTTTTGGAACGCAGTTCTGTTAGCACTGAATCATCTCCCCATATAGCGATCAGATCCATTACCTCCTGAGCGGTCCATGCTGGGGCTCTTTTTCGATTCTCAGGAGACAGCATTGTTAACTGTGCTGATGAGCTGTGCGTGGTCACCTGTGATGATGAGCTCTCCACACTGTCGAAGCAGGAAATGAATTTCAAAAGTTCGCGGGGCTTTTCCTGTCTACCTGGCCAGTGCATCCGAGTTGAGAATGCTGTCCAGAGCGGTCAGTGGTGCACTGTGGGATAGCTCCCGGAGGCCAATACCGTCGATTGCGGCCACACTAACCCTATTCCGATATGTTAATACCGATATTAGCGCTACTCCTCTCGTCGGGCAGGAGTACAGAAACCGATTTAAAGAGCCATTAAAATCGATATAAGGTGCCTCCTAGTGTGGACGGTTGTGGCGTTAAATCGGTTTTACGCTCCTAAAACCGATTTAAACGCCTAGTGTAGACCAGGCCTATGATCCATATTTTAAAAAGGGAAGAAAGGGAACCTGGGGAACTACAGACCAGTCAGCCCCACTTCAGTCCCTGGCAAAATCATGGAGCAGGTCCTCAAGGAGTCCATTTTGAAACACTTGGAGAAGAGAAAGGTGATCAGGAACAGTCAACATGGATTCATCAAGGGCAAGTCATGCCTGATCAACCCAATTGCCTTCTATGATGAGATAACTGGCTCTGTGGATATGGGGAAATCGGTGGATGGGATATACCTTGACTTTAGCAAAGCTTTTGATAGGGTTTCCCTAGCCAGCAAGTACAAAAAGTATGGATTGGATGAACAGACTATAAGGTGTATAGAAAGTTGGCTAGATTGTCGGGCTCAACGGGTAGTGATCAACGGCTCAATATCTAGTTGGGAGCCGGTATCAAGCGGAGTGCCCCAAGGGCTGGTCCTCGGGCTGGTTTTGTTCAACATCTTTATTAATGATCTGGATGATGGGATTAATTGCACCATCAGCAGGTTTGCAGATGACACTAATCTGGAGGGAGAGGTAGATACTCTGGAGGGTAGGGATAGGGTCCAGAGTGACCTAGACAAATTGGAGGATTGGGCCAAAGAAATCTGATGAGGTTCAACAAAGACAAGTGCAGAGTCCTGCACTTAGGAAGGAAGAATCCCATACACTGCTACAGGCTGGCTAAGCAGCAGTTCTGTAGAAAAGGACCTGGGGATTACAGTGGATGAGAAGCTGGATATGAATCAGCAGTGTGCCCTTGTTGCCAAGAAGGCCAATGGCATATTGGGCTGTATTAGTAGGAGCATTGCCAGCAGATCGAGGGAAGTGATTATTCCCCTCTATTCAGCACCGGTGAGGCCACACCTGGAGTATTGCGTCCAGTTTTGGTCCCCCTACTACAGAACGGATGTGGACAAATAGGAGAGAGTCCAGCGGAAGACAATGAAAATGAGTAGGGGGCTAGAGCACATGACTTACGAGGAGGGGCTGAGGGAACTGGGATTATTTAGTCTGCAGAAGAGAAGAACGAAGGGGGATTTGATAGCAGCCTTCAACTACCTGAAGGTGGGTTCCAAAGAGCATGGAGCGTAGTTATTCTCAGTGGTGGAAGAAGACAGAACAAGAAGCAATGGTCTCAAGTTGCAGTGTGTGTGTGTGTGTGTGGTGGGGTCTAGGTTGGATATTAGGAAACACTATTTCACTAGGAAGGTGGTGAAGCACTGGAATAGGTTACCTAAGGAGGTGGTGGAATCTCTATCCTTAGAGGTTTTTAAGGCCCAGCTTGACAAAGCCCTGGCTGGGATGATTTATTTGGTCTTGGTCCTGCTTTGAGCAGGGGATTGGACTAGATGACCTCCTGAGGTCCCTTCCAACCCTAATATTCTATGATTCTATTATAGTCCCAACACTTGTCGTAAAAAACCTTTCAAGGTCAGTCCATTCAAGCTGGGGCCAGTAACAGAAATTCTCTAGTGGTGATGTGCTTTCTGCAGAAACAAGTACAACAAGGTTAAGGGGGCCTCCAGTTATCTAATGGAATTCAGGAGGGATTTTGGCATCTGTTTTGCAAGACTCCCTACCCTACATGTTGTAAGTGCAGCAGATATGGTGATAGGAGGCTAGAAAGCTTAGCATTAAGCAGCAAACCTGTGGTTTCTTTTTTCCCTCCATCCTTTCTGCTTCACATAACTCTGTCAGAATTTCAGTTTGAATGAAGTAAGAGCCAATTCAATTGATTCCCTGGTGGATATCTAGACCGTGATTCATGTGGAGTTATTTATAGATTAGTGTCCTTTACAGAACCTCTAAATCCTATATAGGTTGATGCCACTTATTCATGGATTAAATCTCTGGTTTCAGCAGCTAATAGTGACACATCTCTCTATAACTTTCATTCACACTGGTAACCACTAAGGGAATTATCGAGGGCTTGAAAACAAAACAGCCCTTACAAGAGCTCAGATTCCGCCTTCAAAAACCTGCGCAGCTCTCCTGCATTTTCTTTTGACAGAACCTAGATTTCATGCAGGTAGCAAAGCTCTGTGGGTCTTCTAGATATTTTTTGCACCATGTGAAACAAGAAAGGTAAAGGGGGACACAGACTCATACACACTGGCTTGTTCAAAGGATGCTCAGCTGTTAACTTAAAAAGCAACATATGTTCAGCCTCTCATCTTCTGCTCCCTGATGAGAGCGACACCAACAGATTGAGTAAGGACAAATAACAGCACGAGAATTCCAAATGAAAGGCTAGGGAAGTGTACATTACCGTACGAGACAAAAATAATGTCTGAATGGCCTTTGAATATACTGTGTGAATATATAACTCTGCTAATATTTTGCTACTTAGTAAATGCACCAATTTCCTTCCAAGAAAGTTGTTGATGGCTGCTGGAGTTCCACCTTGACCCAATTCCTTTCTTACCAAGATATTTATATAGTTCAACCAGACATGTTATCGGTATATAGAATCAGATTGTGGGGACCTTAAATACACAAATTCATTCAGGGGTGGGGGGAGGTGCAGGGAACAATTTAAGGCTTTGCAATTCTCTGTCTCAGCTATGGAACAGTTTAGAGCAGACGTGAGGTAATTAAGCTATATGATAGTTCATATGCACAAAGGGGCTGAATTAAGTTGCACAGGCAATCTTAATTTGGGCATTTCTTAACTTTTGTGTGCTTGATTTCTCAACCTTGATGTTCTTTTAATGTAGTTTAGTTCAGATTTAATTTCCTAATTTTAAAAAAGAGAATAAATAGAATATTTTAAACCCCAACTATGGTCATCAGCAGGGTTCAGACATATAGACACACAACACAGACTTCTGCCGCTTACGTTAATTGAGTAACTGGTAGTAGTAACAGACTCTTATCCTCTATGAGGACTACAGATTTCACCGTTATTTTTTGATACCAGAGTTCCCATGCCTTCAGACTCTTTGCTCCTATGTACCAACCCTATCCTGTCTTCTGCCCTCCTTCCCCTACTTCCCTCACTTCCCTCTGACACAGGGTTTCTCAAACAGGGGTCACCGCATGTGTAGGGAAAGCTCCTGGCGGGCCGGGCCTGTGTGTTTACCTGCCCCGTCCGCAGGTCCAGCCGATTGCAGCTCCCACTGGCCACGGATTGCTGCTCCCGGTCAGTGGAGCTGCTGGGCGGCGGCCAGTAAGTCCCTTGGCCCACACCGCTTCCAGCAGCTCCCATTGGCCCGGAGCAGCGATTTGCGGCAAGTGGGAGCCGTGATCGGCTGGATCTGCAGAAGGGGCAGGTAAACACACCGGTCTGGCCGCCAGGGGCTTTCCTACACAAGCGGCGACCCCTGTTTGAGAAACCCTGCTCTGACACATGCCATCCTCATCCTCCTCTGCTCCTATCCAACCCCCACTCTCTGGCTGCTTCAACCCACTCTGCTCCTATTCTTCCCATGTCTCCCCTCCCACTCCACTCCTTACCCCTTTCTATTCCAGTCAGGCTGTTTATTTCTTCTCCTCCACAGTTTATAGGCATAATCTCTCTGCTTTCAGTTCTGGTGCCCAGTGTCTCTTGGCAGCCAGAAGGAGCCATTTCAGGGAAGATCCTGCTGAGCTTCTACAGTCCTATGCTGGGGCATGCCCAGACCAGGCAGTCTTTGGAGAATTTAGCTGATAAACTCTAACAAACCTCTATTGAGCACGTGTGAACGGAGATGTTTTTAGAAGGCTTATAACTCATCAAAATTTGGGCAAACTGACACAGGAATGGCAAAAGACACATCCCTGACATCAGGAAACCTTGTCAAATTTTAAGATCCTACTCCAAAACACAGAGGCACAAGACCTTCCTGATGCCATGATTGTAAAAATTGTTTTAAAGTGGACACAACAGTGTATTTCCCCCTCATCTCTTCTCAGAAACAGATGGACTCTTTCAGTTGAAACAATAACAAAAGTCAGCCTGATGCAGACACTCAGCATGGGAAATTACAGCCTGAATGGTTAAAGTTGGCAAAGTTACCAACAACTGAAAACAGGGAGCTGTCGGATACCCTTATGTATACACTGCACTAGTCCTATAACAGATACAGTGTAAGTATGCTCATGTGTTTGAGGCTTCTAACAAAGTCTATCTGGGGAACCATACAAGCTGGGTTGGGGTCCCTTGCCATGCCCAATTAGCACACAGTCCAGGCCTTAGCCCCCCTGGTCCTTGCAGCAGGCCCCACCCCGGCAGGCCTGCTTACTTTGTTACGGGTGGGGAAAAGCAGAAGTCCAAACTCAACAGAGAATAAATTTCTCCCAGGGTCAGTGACACCACCTTACTTCTGAGGTGCCTGGGAAGCATAGGTGCTGGAACTAGGGGTGCTGGGGGTTCTGCTGGAGCTCCTGCTTGAAGTGGTTTCCATTATATACAGGAAATTGTCCCAGCACCCCTGCTGGGAAGTAGCTTTACTGGAGTCCTTATGGCCAGGCAGCTAAGTAAGTCTCTCCCAACCAGGATTGCCCCTGCGGCTCGCTGGACTCTGAGCAGTGGAGGTGCATGTGTCTCTTACATGGGGGTTCCTCTCATAGCTTCAGGAGTCATTCCCTTCTCAGTCCCGTCTCAAGTCACTCCCTTCGCACTCCCTTCTCAAGGGTTCCCACTTGCATCAGCAGCTTCCTCCTTTTAAAGCCCTCATCCTTACCATGCATGCTTGGCAGGGCCGGCAGGGCAGGGCTATTTTAGCACAAAGAACCTCCCTAGCCCTTATCAGTGTGAGCTTTATACACCCCATCACATCCCTAATGTGAAAAGTTTGGCCAAAGAGATGCATGTATCTTCAGTGACATTACTCTTGAAAGTAACTGTTTACCATTGAGACTAAGGAGTTCACAATCTTGCCCTCATTAAATTAGCTGCAACATAGGGAAGGTGTTAGTATAGAAAGCAAGCTGACCCTCTTCTAGTAATTTCATTTCTACAATCTGTAGAGCTGGTCAAAAGTTCTCAATATTTTGGCAATTTTTTGTCAGAATTTTGAATGAAAAATGAGGGAGGGAAATTGGGACTTTTTTTTCTTCCTGTCTTTCCCACAGCCCTAGTTATTTATTCAAAAATTTTGACAGAGTAAATATTGTAAAGTTGGTGATAAAACACCTTTGCTGAATCTTGAATTAAACATATTAACTGAACCAGTTTATCTAAAATGTTCGCCTTTGGGGCTTAATTTTTCCATACTTCACCTCAGCACAGAGATTTTTTTTTATTGTGTCAAGTTTTGTGAAAATCCCCAATTCATCTGTTTTTTAAGTAGCCCAGCTTAGGAAACCAAATAAACCTTTTCACCATTGTGATCCTTCTATTGAGTCACTAGAAATTAAAAAACAGTTAGAAAAACCAATGTAAACCTTACTAGTAATTACTGAAGTTTGGTATTTCCTAAATTGGCAGTGCTGGGGAGGGGGGAGAAAGACATAAAAATAAGCAATTAAAAAAAACAAAACAGTGTGACCATTTGAAAGTCAATGGAACTTGGGCTTCTATGTCACTTTAGGTGCATTTAAACAATGTACCCTAGGTTTGTTAGCTCCTAGGTAGTTGCTGACTCATAAACCTCCATATGTGGTTGGGCACTGGCGGGAGACAGAAAGCCTACGTCAAGCACGTGCCCAAAATAATGGAACTTTCTAATGTTCATACTAATGTTTCCAATAGTCATATCTTTGTTAAACCAAAACTATTTTTTTTTAAACTTAGCAGAGGCACTAGTCCTCAGTGAGGACTCTGTGCCCCCATCATTATTCCATTTATACAGAAGCATAGGTACGCATGGCCCTTTAACCGAAAAGATAGGACTCTGCCCTGAGGAATTTACAATCGACATTCAACGCGACACAGCAAGGGGTGACTCGACATAAAGGGTGGGTGGACAAGTGTGGAAAATAAAGCCTTAAACCAGTGAAAGATCATGGGATATGCTCATTACTACATATAGACACTGGCAGCAAGCCAAGTTTCAAGTTTACTTTGGGCCAGGTTCTCAGTAAATTAGCATAGCTGATGCTCTCAACACAAGCTGAGGACCTGGCCCTCAAAACGCTGTGATCTTAACCCATCACAGCTTCAAACATAGTGGGCCATGCTCATCACTTGGGTGCCTTCATTAAAACCTACAGATGAATTTGTCCTGATAGACTCAGTTGTATGCTGACTGACGCCATTAGGTCTGAACAGCAGAGAATTTGCACAATTTTGCCCAATATTTTGAGATCTGTTTCTTTACAAAGTGTCTTGCATGCAGCTATGATGGACAAACATGAGTGATGCACCTGGCAGTAACTTCTCATCAATAACAGCCATAAAGTTCTGCTGGTTTTAAGTTGGCATTAAAGTAGACTGGCAATCAAGGGTGGTCCATATCTTCTGCTACTGCTCATCTTTCAGATGGCTCTGCTGATCAAAACTGCGTCTGTTGCAATAAAAGTACAAAGTCGAAGATGAAAGAAAACAAAATTCCTACCTATGCTGGTAATCAGTTTTCCCATTGTCTGAAGAAGTCTAAGCCACCTACAAGGCAGAACTGAATGGAAACACTGTTGTATGCAGTGTTGTTGTAGCCATGTTAACATGGCTGAAAACATTGCCAGCCAGTTGAAGAGCAGAGATGACCAGCTGGTGAAAGGAAGAACAACACAATGGGACTAATTCATCAAAAAGACTTTTAAAAAATAATTCCAGGGGCTGTCAGGAGAAAATAATAAAAGAAAGAGAAGGAAAGGTGAACTACCAGAAGTCTGGGAACAAAGTTTAATATGCTGAAGTCTGCAAAACTATTCACATGAAACTGACAAAGAAATTCATGCAGTGTAACATGAAAATATTTCAAGAGGACAAAGAGAAAAATAGAGGCAACAAAAGGATAAAAGATCATCTGAGCAACAGAAAATCCCAGGTGACAGCACTCAAGGATAAAGATGACATATATATCACTGACAGCAAAATCAAGAAAGGAGTGGAAGAATTCAATCAAGGTCTAGTTAACAAGAAAATATATTTGCCACTGGAATCTGCTGGAGGAGTTTAAAATGGAAGTGGGGAAAAAATTCCCATGAGGTACTATGGAAAGTCTGCTAAATATACACTTAATGGACACAGAAATTATGGTATGATAATGAGAGGAGAGTGCAGTGTTCAAAGTGAATCATTTTCAAAGGGAAACCAGGAGATTTGAAAGGGGCTGAGGAGTGGATATTGTGCCTCTGGGATTTTTAAATACAGGCTGTTTGGGGTATCTCTATAAAGTTCAAAGGAAAAAAGTAAATAAGCAGTTCTTTAGAGATCTCTTCTTCTCTGGCCTCCATCAGTCTAATATCACCCCATCACCTCACAATCTTTTAATGCATTTAATCTCACAGTCCCCCTGGGGGGTAGGGATGTAGTATTACCCTCATTTTGTCCGTGAAATACAGAGATAACCAACTTGTCCCAAGTAATACAGAAAGTCTGTGCTAGAGCAAGGACCTAAACTCATTTCTCCCAAATCAGTGCTCTAACCACTGAACCACCCTTTCTCTCTAGCCCTTCCTAACCTCCTTTGTCCTGTGAGGTGTTAACTGCCCACTTCATCTTGAATGGTCTCTTGCGACATGTGTTATCTCTTTATGCTTAACAATCTGTTCCACCTTGTATTTAGCTTTGATACTCTTTCCCAGACCTGGAGAAGAGCTCTGTGTTAGTTGAAAGCTTGTCTCGTTCATCGACAGAAGTTGGACTAGTAAACTATATTACCTCACCTACCTTGTCTTTCTCTCTGGATCAGCCTGATCCCTAGAATGGTGCATGACAATGTATGGGGCTTAGAAATCTGAACCCAGATCTGAATCCCAATATTGCAAATAAACCCCCTACCTTTATAATGTGACAAATCAAAAATCCTGTTCCAAACACCCCCAAACTCTTGCAATTTGGGGTTCTCCCACTTGTTTAGAGGTAAATACCTATTCAAAATATGTCCCATAGACCAGGCCATATAATGCATTTGTTCCATGTGCACCATTACATTCATGTCAATGAAAGTTCAGTGTGTGGATCAAAGGCAATTTATGACCCAGTATTTGCACTGTGCATGTGAATGACCATACTCAATGTTATAAAATAATAGGCCAAATCATGCAGCTTTTAATTAAGCAAAACTTTCTTTACTCAGGGAGAGTTTTGCTAAGGAAACTACCCAATCTGGCCCAGTTGCCAAACCTCGATGTATGAATTTTGTTTAGCTTTGGGCCCGTTAGAGTTCAGAGGTATAAAGGGACATCAGGGACTTCCCTAGGAATACCCTGAAACCAGAGCTTGAAGTTTTTGCTCGGTGCTTTCTCGGGGCTCATGCAGGCACTCCCATTGACATCAACAGGTGTTTGCCTGAGTCAAATAATGAATAAGGGAGTTCACAGTGGGAGTTTTTCCAGAGTAAAAAGTGAGTAGGAATTTGGTCCTTGGCTTAGCTACAGTAAGAACTAACCAAAACATTTAGCTCAAAACTCTATTTTTATCAAAATGTGTTACTAATGCTGATTAACACTGTAATGCAATATTTCTTGAATGGGAATAAAACTACATTCTCTTCCACCTCTCACCTGTGCATGAAGTACACCAGGTAAGACAACTTATATGGAGATATTTGACAGTGTCATCATATAAGAAGCACAGTCCATCTTAGACCTTATCTACCTCTTGCCCCTCCCCTGCTTGGTGAAGATGTGGTTATACAGTACAAAACTGCAAATGCTGGCATAGCTTACTAAGTTTCAGTGAAGCAAAATAAAATATGCTGGTATAAGCACTTTTATACTCTAATTGACATACCTGCGCTGATAAAACTTTTAAGGATAGTCCAGCCTTTATCACAAGGTGTTTATTAAAGAAAACAGATACAATTTCAAACACAAGAACGGTTCCACACACCTTGAATTCCAGCTTTGTCTGTTTTGTTTACCAGTGACCATATCTTACGCAGAGGCATCTAGTGACTAAATAATATACTTCAGGCAAGCTTATTATTACAGAGGGCAGCCAGGCCAAGTTAGGTACCACTGCACTAACCTATGAGGTTGCTTACTTGTAAATACAGAGTTGGAATCTTAAAATTCCAACCATCCCACAGGAAAGGTTGGGAGGTGTTTCACAGGAATTCAGTGCTATTCAATGGAACTCATTCCACAGGCCTGTTGGCATTTCAAGGCTTCAGGACTTCACATGTATAAACAAAGCCTGATCCAAAGAAGACTGAGATCCAGCAGAGTCTTCCACTGACGTCAGTGGACTTTGTTCAGGACCATAGGGACCAATAGCAGTCAACAAACAATAAGTCTTTTTGTGTGTAAAGTACAATAGGCCCTTTACGTTTTTTCCTTACAGTTCTGACAAATCTATTTGTAATTCAGCAAAAGATCAGCCTAGTTTTTGGAATGAAAGCATCTCTATGTCATTTGCTAAATCACTAGGAAATATTACTAGCTCCCATGAACAATATTCATAGCTTGTGAAATATGAAAGAGCACTGAGGAGTGATGTTCTTCTGAGCACACACATCAAGCCAAAATGATACAAACCCATGCAAATGGAACAGTACATTTTGATATGAAAGCAGTGTCAAGGTCAGTGCTAGCAGGGTTAGAAAAATGTGACATCTTAGAGGCAAGAAAAGAACTCAACAGTATGTGAGAGACAGAAAATCTATTCAAGCTGCTTATAGTGCCATGACAAAATTCTACTCGTAGTTTTACTGGGGTAAATCCAAGATCTTGTGACTAGAGCACAGGACTGGCATCCGATGATGTAGACCGCATTCCCTTCCCTTCCACAAGCAGGTTGTGTGAACTTGGGTGGATGATTTAATCTCTCTGTCCCTCAGTTGTCACATCCCTGGCATGGGCATTAATGTTATTTATTATTTGTATTGTTGTAGCGCCTCTGAGTCCCAATCCTGGACCAGGACCAATTTTGTTGGACAGAGTAGAAAAAAAAAACAAAAGATGTTTATAGGGGCATTGAGAGGCCTAATTTCATTAAAGTTTGTAAAGCACTTGGAGATCCTCTATTGGATGATACTGGATATCACTGTACACGACACTTGTGCTGTATTTTGGATAATGAATTCAGATCTGAATGAAGTTTGGCAATTCTGGATTTGGAGAAGAGTTCACGAATTCAAACCAATTGTTCACATAGCCACGTAACTTGCATTAAAGTTACATAGGGATCTCACAAACCTGGGTGACTGGGTAACAAAACGGCAGACGAAATTCAATGTGGATAAAGGCAAAGTAATGCACATTGGAAAACATAATCCAAACTATATATACAGAATGATGGGGTCTAAATTAGCTGGAGTCATTGCGGCTATTTCTCTGAAAAGATCTGCTCAGTGTGCGCGGCAGTCAAAAAGCGAACAGAATGTTAGGAGCTATTAGGAAACAAATAGATAATAAGACAGAAAATACCATGAGGCCATTATCTAAATCCACAGAACACTCATGCCTTGAATATAGTTCTGGTTGCGCATTTTAAAAAGATGTTGTAATTGGAAAAAAGTACAGAGAAGGGGCAAAAAAATGGTTAGGGGTATAGAACAGCTGCCACATAAAGAGAGATTAAATTTTTTTTTGACTGTCAGATTAGAAAAGAGACAACTCAGAAGGGATTTGAGAGAGGTCTGTAAAATCATGAATGGTGTGGACAAAGTGAATAAGGACATGATTTTTAATCTTTCACATAACACAAGAAATAGGGGGACACGAAATGGAATTAACAGGGAGCAGGATTAAAACAAACAAAAGGAAGTACTTCTTCACAAATGCATAGTTCATCTGTGGAACTCGTTGCCAGGGGATGTTGTGAAGGCCAAAAATATAACTGGATTCAACCAAGAATTAGATAAGTTAATGGAGGACAGGTCCATCAATGGCGATTAGCCAAGTGACTGCCAGATGCTGGGACTGGACAACAGGGGATGGATCACTTGATAATTGCCTTTTCTGTTCATTCCCTCTGAAGCATCTGACACTGGCCACTGTTGGAAGAACAACCATTGGCCTGACCCAGTCTGGCCATTCTTATGTTTCTTAAAGTGTCTCTCAATACATAAACCTGGAGTCTCCTTCCATTTACACCAGTGTAATATTACTGAGTTCATTGGTATCAGTCCTGATTTACCCTGATTTAAATGAGAAGATAATTGTGACCATAGACTTTGGACATAGGAAACATTCAAAAAGACCAAACGTGCAAAGGGAATTTTGGATAACAGCACAAGTCAAATGAAAGACTGTCAAATGAAAGCTCCATTACTGTTGTATCATGGCACACTCTTTAATAGTCTTATCCTCACAACTCCCCTGTGAGGGAGGGCAGTGCTAATAGCTCCACTTTACCGATGGGGAACTGAGGCACCGAGAGACTAAATGACTTGCTCCAGGTCACGCTAAAAGGCTGTGGCAGAGCAGGGACTTGGACTGGAACCTGGACTCCCAAGTCCTAGAGCAGTGTTCTGACCACATCTCTTCTTTCGCCACGGCCCCATTCTGCCCTTTTCTCACTTCTAATTCGAACTATATTTAAATGGTTAGATATAATATAACTTCTGCTGGAAAATAAATGTAATTGTAACCTTTGCTAGACAAATTCACTTTTAATACTCATCACAAAACCCCTGAGTTTGCTAATCATGTCTAGGTTTCAGTTTTATATTTCTCAAGTAACCAAAGGAGTTTTCTCTGAGTGCATATATAGTCATATTGTATTTTCCCTTTCAACAAAGAAATAGTTGATCATTTTCTCTTGAAATAGAGGGTATTACTCATGTCAATATGATAGGGATGTAAGAGTGTCATTACAAGATCATTACAAGAAGTTTCTTTATCTGAGCCTGTGCTAAGAGGTCTGATAATTGTTATTGCTAATAAAAGTAACTGCTGTTACTTGGATTTCAAAATATAATTACATGGCAAGAATGCTTTGCTGCCATTTACGTACACAACCCATGTAATAACCATATAACTAAATTAGAAATGGATGAGGTGGATAGCAGAGATTAAATCCAAATTCACGCATACTCATTGTAAGCACAGCATTCTCCCAGGATTGAGTGAAAGCAGCAAGAGAGAGCACCAGACGAGGGGCCATTTGGAGTTTGCAGGGAAACATGTTTTGCAGCACTACATGGCCCAGATGATCAGAAGATGAATGAGATAGTTGGTCCCATCCGATTGGTTAATGCACACCATGTTAATTCTGAAGAAATCGCCCATATATCAGCCAGTTCACACCACTGAATCCAGCAGACCCAATCTCTGTGTGCCTGTAAGTCTGGATTCATATGCACATACATATGCACAACACCACCCCTTCTCTCTGTCCAAGCATCTTTGATGCCTGTTATTTTCTGATGTCATGATGTTATGAGGGTCACTGTCTGAGTGCTGGTCTCTTATCTTGACAGTACTCTACTCTAGTAGCAGACACATTTCTCCCATGTAAAGAAACAGTTAAGGAGAGGAACCATATGATTAATCTGCACCGCAGAAAGTTTATCCGAAGAGTCTGGGAAATAATAATATGATTTATTAGCTGAGTGAAGATGCCGCTAGTGTGTATAAATACTATGCGGAGACAGAACACCCTTTACCTACAGTACTTAGGATGTAATAAACGTTTTATTTTCCATGACTTATCGTGACTGCTTCACCCTTAAGTGGCGGAACAGAAAGATAAAGTGAGGGCCTGATTCAATCAAAAATATATCAGGCCTCCACGACACACAAGAGCAGAAAAAAATGTATTTTTTACCTGGGTAAAGATGAAGTTTAAATAGTTCTATCATACATTATTTGTGTATCTTTTCTCTTTCCCTAGATAGAAAGATATTGATATATACATTGTAGATTATTTTGATCTCACAGAGAGAGAGAGAATTGAACTATCAGTTTCCTTCCAAGGCAAAGAGTAAGGGATTTTGATAACCTATTTAATCCTGAAGGGAACTGAAGAAAGCCTGTAACTACAGCACAGTGCAGCTATAATGTATCACGGACAGTTATAGGCTGCAGTTTTATTTAGTACCTTTATTAATGATCTGGAAGACATAGCACATTAATTTTGCTTTGTAGATGGTGCTAAACTGGGAGCTGTTGCAAAACACAATGGGAGGAGGGAGAAATAATTAATAGAAAGGGACTAAGAGAAATTTGAAATACAGGCAGGCAACAAGATTCAAACTGGAGAAATGCAGACTGGGGAGCAATACAGGAACTGATCTAAAGCCTTATGAAATCAGTGGGAAGAGTCCCATTGATTTCAATAGGCTTTGAAACTGATGTTTCTAAAGAGCTTTGAATTCCTTGAATTAAAAGTGCTCTATTCAACAGGCCTGATCCTTTGGCAAGGAGTTTGTAATGGGACATGGTAACAGGCAGATCCAGTAGGATTTGGGGCTGCATTTGGAGAGGTATCTTGAACCATGGAGATAACAGGCCCTTGTTTTATGACCTTCACGTTCCTGCCAGCTATTCTGTGTAGACTACAGGGGGGTTGGGTGTACCTAGAGACACTGAAGGAAACCTCAGTGGTACACTTCTACCCCGATGTAACGCGACCCGATATAACACGAATTTGGATATAGTGCGCTAAAGCAGTGCTCCGTGGGAGCTGGGCTGCACACTCCAGTGGATCAAAGCAAGCTCAATATAAGGCGGTTTCACCTATAACGCGGTAAGATTTTTTGGCTCCTGAGGACAACGTTATATCGAGGTAGAGGTGTATATGGGAAATCAGGAATTGATCATATTTGGTGCTGTATATGTGTATGAAACACAGTGCTCTGTGGGGATTTGTCACAGTACTCTATGGAATGGTTCTACACTGGCCTGGGGGACGGACTATAATCAATAAGAGCTTATGTCATGTATTTCCTTTACAAAGCGCTTTACAAACATTAATAGAAAACCTAATAGTCTATGCTGCGTATGCAGCATTAATGTTCCTGTTCATCAGAAAATCATACTGTGGAGGTCTTAATTCTACAGATTCTAACTCCTCCATTTGATTTATTGAATGAACACTACAGAAAGCAGGTTGAGTCATGCACCCAAGTTATTCACCCAGCTCCTCTGAACACTTGATTTTTGTAGTGAAATACACATACACAGTGGGAAAATAATCTCCAATATTAACCTAACGACTGGCTCACCTGGCTGCTTGAAAAAGGTAATTAAAACTAATTTGTTAATCTTAATTGTACTAAATGCCTAGGCGCTTATAAAGCAATATAATAACGCTGCTCTAGAAATAAAAGAACACTACAGGTTTTATTATTTGTGCTTTTTGAAAATAAATGGTCAAGAAAAATTAAAAAGTTCACAAAAATGGCAAAAATATCGGTTGTTTTTTGTTTCCCGGTTTTCTAAAAGGAATGATTTGTTTATATATTTGGATTTTTGGTGAAAACATTCATTTTTTAAAATGTTATTATTTTTGGATCTTTGGGAGCTTTTTTGTCTTTTTCTGCCTCATTTCGCCCACTCGCCAGCCACCACCTCACATTTTTCTACCAAAAGAGGAAGAGAAAATAAAAACAGGGGGAGACAGAAAAATGATAAACCAAAGAAACAAAAAATGAAAAGTGGAAAGAGGGGGGAGGAAGAAAACCATTCCTTTTTCAGTTTGGCCAAAAGCCTGGAAAATTGTTTAAAACAAACATTTTTTGTTTACGCATCTGATTTTTTTAAAAAAAGGTAATTTATTGACAAACACATTTTTTTATTTGACCAGCTGTTTTAAACAAAGCTTATTGGGAAAGTCACTTCAGTGACTTTAACAGACTTACACCAACTGAGGATATGGACTATTGAATCGAATTAATTGTAAAAAAAACAGTGAAAGAATCAGAATGAGATGCTGTAATCTTAAGGAGAGGGTGTCTACGCAAATTTTGTATTCAGACCCTGTGTGAGCCTATTGTGCCCATAAGTTTCCAGAAATCTGACCACTTATTGGTCCTACTTCATAGAACCTGCCTTCAAAATCTATGCCTCACAAAAGTTAATGGGTCTGATTCTCATTTACACTAAGAGCTTGTCTGTACAACCAGTTACCAAGCAGCAGGCCAGGACATGAATCTACAGCATGCCAGCTTGCTGTGCTGTAATGTCCCATGTGGATGCTGCTACAGAACTGTGGAAGTCCTGGTGTGCAACTTAGCTAACTACTCAGTAGCAGTATGTTAACTTGCACTCTGGGAAGTTCACTGCACTGAAGTAGTGTCCACATGGGACATTACTGTGCAGCAAGCCGGTGCGCAGTAGGCGTACACTCTGGGTTGCTTTGTGACAACATGTCACATAAGCAAGGCCACTCTACACCTCTCTGACAGTGTAAAGGGACCTAAATGTGGACCTTACTTTAAGGCCCCTTTACACTACCAGAGTAGTGTGAAGTGGCTTTAGTGTAAATAATAATACCTAGCTCTTCTATAGTGCTTTTCATTAGTAGATCTCAAAGTGCTTTGCAAATGGGGTCAGTATCATTATCCCCCCATTTTAAAGAGGGGAAGACTGAGGTGAAGAGCGGGGAAGCGACTTGCTCAAAGTCACCCAGGAGGCCAGAATCAGAGCTGAAAACAGAACCCCAGGTCTCCTGAGTCCTAACCAGCGGGTGATCTGCTATGCCACATAGCCTCCAAATCAGGCTTAGTGTGTTTCTGATAGGCATCACAACCAGACTGGGTGCTACTCCCCTGAAAGCTGTGAAGGGGCTAGGAGATGGAATGCTCAAGTTGCAGCTGTATTTTCTCAGCCGGCCTTTTTTAGTAGAGGGGCCTGCTCCAGCTGGAAATCTTCTCACTGACTTCAGAGAACAGGAGCCGGCTCAGAGAAACAGCTAAAGTAAATAGGCCATTGTAGAGCTGTGTCAATCTTGCTCAGGTGAGGCACAAAAGCATGAGTAGCAGTTGTAGTACTATCTGTGAGCCAAACAATTTCTCACTACCCACCTGCTATGCAGAACAATCTACTCACCTGGCTTGCTTGGTGTGCCAGCTGGTTGTAAAGTGTAGGAGTTGTGTGGGGAGGCACGTGTCGTTGCTCTGGATTAGAGTCCAGTATATCCATTGCCGGGATTAGAGTCCATACAGGAACGTGCTTGGACAGGGAGGTGGTAGGTGCTGCTTATGTAGAGGGCTGATTTTAGAACCAATATTATATTTAATGACCATGACCTGTGAGCATTTCCCCATGTGTGGAGACATCATGGCAGTGATAACTGCAGACAAAACCATGTGAAAAAACACAGACAAAGAAGCCCCTTTGTGTCACAGTACACAACCAGGATAAAATGTATTACACATCAGATGAGCATTGTGAGGTTTAACTGATATTATTAAAACACTTTGAATTCCTTGAATTAAAACTATCAGGGGGTAGCCATGTTAGTCTGGATCTGTAAAAAGCGACAGAGTCCTGTGGCACCATATAGACTAACAAAAGTATTGGAGCATAAGCTTTCGTGGGTGAATACCCATTTCATCGGATGCATGTCGTGGAAATTTCCAGAGGCAGGTATAAATATGTAGGCAAGAATCAGTCTAGCAATAATGAGGTTAGTTCAATCAGGGAGGATGAGGCCCTCTTCTAGCAGTTGAGGTGTGAACACCAAGGGAGGAGAAACTGGTTCTGTAGTTGGCAAGCCAGTCATAGTCTTTGTTTAATCCTGAGCAGATGGTGTCAAATTTGCAAATGAAGTGAAGTTCAGCAGTTTCTCTTTGGAGTCTGGTCCTGAAGTTTTTTTGCTGCAGGATGGCTACCTTTAAATCTGCTATTGTGTGTCCACGGAGGTTGAAGTGTTCTCCTACAGGTTTTTGTATATTGCCATTCCTAATGTCTGACTTGTGTCCATTTATCCTTTTACGTAGGGATTGTCCAGTTAGGCCGATGTACATAGCAGAGTGGCATTGCTGGCACATGATGGCGTATATTACATTGGTTGATGTTCAAGTGAATGAACCGGTGATGTTGTGGCTGATCTGGTTAGGTCCTGTGATAGTGTCGCTGGTGTAAATATGTGGGCAGAGTTGGCATCGAGGTTTGTTGCATGGATTGAATGAAAAGTGATATCAACAGCAGGGCAGATTTTGATCTCTGTTGCCTCAATGTAAATACAGAATAACTCCACTGAAATCAATGATGCAGAAATTACTCTAGATTATGCCTGGAGTTATTGAAATCAGTATCTACACCAGTAAGTGCAAAGTACTATTATTAGAATCCCACCACATGCTACAATGTCTACATATTCTGGGCCACCCATTTCCATCCATGTAGTAATAGTATATCCTGATGCTCAAAGTCCCATTAAGTAGCACCTGACTTCATGCACAGTGATATTGAAACAAATGTGAATAATTACAGAGGAAGGTACTATCCAAAATGACTCCAGACCAGGGAGCCAGGAGAGGCCCTTGCCCACTCTCCTCCCGCCAGGGGTGAAGACATTGTAAAATGACTTTTTTTTCTTTAAGCTAGCTAATGTTCAAAGCACTTTAGCACTTGTCTTAGGGCTCATCCTCAACATCCCATCTGCCTGGGAATGTGCCAGGTAGGGAGCAAGGGGTTGGGAAATGTTGGGAGGTAGGGAATTGGTTGTTTGTAGATGTGTTAGTACTGATTAGTATCAGAGGGGTAGCCGTGTTAGTCTGGATTAGTTAATCCTAACCCTTTCCTTCCCCAGATCCTGTTTTTTCTGCTCAAAAAAGGTCCCCCTTTGTTTTATTGTTATTTTGGGGTGTGTCATTTCTTTGTTGAGGTTTGTGTTGTTGTACTTTATTTGTTTCTTGTGTACTGGAATTTATACTTCCTGCCTGCAGTGGTAGCATTACTCAGTTTCCCAAGGGATAGCATCCCTAGTGGTTAGTAGTGATTGAAGGTCTAACAGTGAATGCCAGGGAAAATGAGGTAGGATCAGAAGAGGCTAAAATAGGGAAAGAACAAGTTAAAATTACTTAGACAAGTTAGATGTCTTCAAGTCACCCGGCCTGTTGAAATGCATCCTAGAGTACTCAAGCAGCGGACTGAGGAGCTATCTGAGCCATTCGCGATTATCTTTGAAAAGTCATGGATGATGGGAGAGATTCCAGAGGACTGGAAAAGGGCAAATATAGTGTCAATCTATAAAAAGGGAAATAAGGACAACTTGGGGAATTACAGACCAGTCAGCTTAACTTCTGTACCCAGAAAGATAATGGAGCAAATAATTAAGCATTCAATTTGTAAACACCTAGAAGATAATACAATGATAAGTAACAGTCAGCATGGATTTGTCAAGAACAAATTGTGTCAAACTAAGCTAATAGCTTTCTTTGACAGGGTAACAAGCCTTGTGGATACAGGGAAGTGGTATGTGGTATATCTTGACTTTAGTAAGGCTTTTGATACTGTCTCACATGACCTTCTCATAAACAAACTGGAGAAATACAAGCTAGATGGAGGTACTATAAGGTGCCACAGGATTCACTTGCATCCGACGAAGTGGGTATTCACCCACGAAAGCTCATGCTCCAAAACATCTGTTAGTCTATAAGGTGCCACAGGATTCTTTGCTGCTTTTACAGATCCAGAGTAACACGGCTACCCCCTGATACTATAAGATGTGTACATGACTGGTTGGAAAACCATTCCCAGAGAATAGTTTTCAGTGGTTCATAGTCATTATGAAAGGCAGATCAAGTAGGGTGTCCAAGGGATCAGTTCTGGGTCTGGTTCTATTCAATATCTTCCTCAATGATTTAGATAATGGCATAGAGAGTGCAGTTATAAAGTTTGAGGATAATACCAAACTGGGAGGATTGCAAGTGCTCTGGAGGATTCGATTAACATTCCAAATGATCTGGACAAACTGGAGAAATGATCTGAAGTCAATAGGATGAAATTTAATAAGGACAAAAGCAATATCGCCACATAAGAAGGAACAATCAGTTGCACATATACAAAATGGGAAATGACTGCCTAGGAAGGAGTACTGCGGAAAGAGATCTAGGGGTCAGAGTGTATCACAAGCTAAATAGGAGTCAACAGTGTAACAACTGTTGCAAAAAAAATCAACCAGCATTCTGAGATATATTAGCAGGATTGTTGTAAACAAGACACGAGAAGTAATTCTTTTCTGCTCTACTCCGCGTTCATTAGACCTCAACTGGAGAATCATGTCCAGTTCTCAGCACCACATTTCAGGAAAGGTGTGGATGTATTAGAGAAAGTCCAGAGAAGAGCAACAAAAGTTATTAAAGTCTAGAAAACATGACCTATGAGGGCAGATTGAAAAAATTGGGTTTGTTTAATCTGGAGAAGAGAAGACTGAGAAGGGACATAATTACAGTTGTCAAGTACATAAAAGGTTGTTAGAAGGAGGAGGGAGAAGAATTGTTCTTCCTAACCTCAGAAGATAGGACAAGAAGCAATGGGCTTAAATGGTAGCAATGGCAGTTTAAGTTGGACATTAGGGAAAATTTCGTAACTGTCAGAGTGGTTTAGGACTGGAGTATATTGCCTAGGAAGGTTGTGGAATCTCACAAACACCTGTCAGGGATGGTCTAGATCTCGAAGTCCCTTCCAATTCTATGTCTCTTGCAGAGTGAGGAGTCTCCTTGGGTAGAGGGACTAGGCATCATAAAAGAGAACGCAGCACAAATTCATGTGTGGAGAGGGGAGACTCCACTTCAAATAGCAAGCACCAGAGGGTTAACTTGAGGTGCGCATCAGGGAATGGGGTACAGTTCTTACAAAATATTGACCCTCTCTGAGTATTTCTGCTCTTTAAGGAATGTGTTTCCTTTGGAAATAAAAATAAGAATTATCAAAATCGGGTAAGTATATCATTCATTCTGGAACCAGAAATAGAAAAAACGGACAGTTTTTGTGCAATAACTGTACTTTGCACTTCTGTAGCTCCTTCCACTCAGGAATCTTAAAGTGGTTTAACCAACCTGAATGAATTAAGGCTAAATTATAGTCAGATTTAATTTAGTCAGACTTAATTTACTGTTTATTATCAATTAATTATTTGGAGATGGAGTCACATTGAGGTTAGACTGCTGAAGTGGTTAGGAACAGATACAATTGTCCAGATCTTCTTTGTACAAGTATCTACTTAATCCAAAGAAAGTTTAATGAAAGGTTTTGTAGATATAAGTCATCTCATGCATTGGAGAGTAGAAATTAACTCTAATCTTTAAAGGTCTCAAGTGGTGCCCTCTAATGGACATGGATTAAAATTTGGTTTTGTGAAAAATGTTCATTTTCAAAATCTAAACAAACATGAGGTATTATCTGAATATAAATTAATGGCTGCATCCAAAACCCACTGAAGTTAATGGAAAGATTCCCTCTGACGTCAGTTGGATTTGGTTCAGGTCCTAATTTCTGATGGGATGAATTGTCCTAGGGATGGGGGTTCCACGACCACCACTCCCAAGAGGAGGAGACGGGTGGTGGTGGTCGGGGACTCCCTCCTAAGGGGGACGGAGTCATTCATCTGCTGTCCTGACTGGGAAACTCGAGATGTGTGCTGCTTTCCTGGAGCTAGAATTCAAGATGTGACGGAGTGTCTGCCGAGACTGATTAAGCACTCGGACTGCTACCCCTTCCTACTTCTCCATGTGGGCACCAATGATAATACCAAGAATGATAGAGGGGTGGCCAGGCCAAACCGAAGCATCCCTGTGACCCTGTGTGCAGGATCACAACGACATTCACTCAAATTCAGCCCAGTCACCCCACCTCAGCATGACAAGCAGAAAAATCACAGTATCCATGAGATTTGCCACTATGACAAACCTGCTGACCTTCCTGTAATGAATGAGCAATGTGTAGGCTCATCCTTTTTTAACCTTTCTTCTGCCTTTCTCAAGCCATTCTTTTGCTGTTTGACCGAACCCATTTTAAAAACGGTGTTTTTCCTCGCATGCCAGGTTTACTGATTTGATTGTGATGTGGTTGCTAAGGAAATGACAGTTGCTACAGTACCAATGTTATGGTTTTGAGAAACTTGCTCATTAGTTATAGCTGGTTCAATTTCTATCTTAAGAAACTTCATATGAGTGCATTTAATATTCAGCCTTTCGATTTTCTTTTTTCAGTTCATTAATTTGAACAGTAATCTCATCCATTTCAGCATCGAGCTGCTATCATGCACAGTCTGGGTAAAATATTCTACTGATAAATCCAATAAATTCATTTTCCTTACTCTAGCTATTTCAGTTATGAAGTACACATTACCTTAACCTTCAGTGTGCTAACATGTGGCTGCTGTGAGAGAAGCCAAAAATTGACATGAATATGGACTTTCATTTTTGGACTTTCCCATGAAAATATTCAGTTCTGACCCTGAATTAATAATAAACAGACATATCCTATCTCCTAGAACTGGAAGGGACCTTGAAAGGTCATGGAGTCCAGCCCCCTGCCTTCACTATCAAGACAAAACACTGATTTTTGCCCCAGATCCCTAAGTAGCCCCCTCAAGGATTGAACTCACAACCCTGGGTTTAGCAGGTTAATGCTCAAACCACTGAGCTATCCCTCCCCCTCATTACCACACATTCCAAACTCCCAGTATTAAGGACCTTAGATCTCAAGCTTTTATTTTAAAGAAGACTGATTGTCTTGTTTATTTATATGTTACATTGCTGAGCTTTCCTAGGGTTTTCAAAAGGAGATTTTCTCCCCTTGCCCCATCTTGGCGTCTTTTTTCTATTACATTTTTGGAAACATCTCCATTATTATGATTTTCCCAGAGAGTTTAAGGGAATTCAGTCCCATATATTAACATACACTGGTAGCTAGAAAAAGAGATGGTGCTGTAGCTAAAACATGTAACTGGAAGATCTGAGGTTTATATCTTAGCTCTACTAAAAACTTCCTGTATAATCTAGGGCAAGTAGCTTAGAGTGAAAATCCTGACCCTATTGAAGTCAATGACAAAGCTCTCACTGACTGCTGGACACCAGGATTTCAGCCTTGATTTCTCTCTGTGCCATCAAACCCCACCCCCCATCTGTAAAATGAGTATAATAAAATTCCCATTCTTCACAGGATTCTTGTGAGGATACTTTTATACATCATTGTGTGGTACTCACATGTGCCTGAGGGGCTCATGGATCCATAGGATTGTATTCCTTTGGAGGATGGGACAGTGGTGACTCCATTTCCCAGCACTGAAGGATTTGACCTTTCTAATGATATTACAGCATTATTGCATCTTCACTAGACAACACATGCAAACGGATGGACCCTACTTTTCACTGACCCTAAATACAAACAGGGTGTTTTGTGTTTCAGTTGCTGAGTTTGTATTATCCCAATGATTCCCTTGTTTGGTGAGTCAAACTTGGTCTAGCAAAATAATTATAATATTTAGCAATCAAATAGGCCATAGCATTTGCATAGTGCTTTAAGTGTTGAAATGTCTGTACAGCCAGTGACTCTTCACAGCACTCTTGTGAGAGAGAAATGTGTAAGAATGGTATCCTTTGGAGCTTCTCCAACCTTACAGGGTTCGGCTCACAAAGGGTTTGGAAGAACTTTGGTATGTGGGACTGGAACTGAACCAGCTTCTGCCGATTAGTTTGAGGGGGCTGAGTTAAAAAAATGAACATCAAGTGGAATCCCTCGTATCCTGCCTCAGCATATCTTCTCACACACCGCCTTCCCCCTCCCCAAAGAAGACCATTTTTATGGCCTACTGAGCCCTGCAACCCAAGAAGCTCAAGGCTTTTGGGGGAACATCTAAGGGAGCCAAAAAGTCCAGAGAGATGTCAGATTCACTTCTCACATAGATTGGACAAGCCATCATTCCTGCTGTTCCCCATTGGAACATGTAGATCAGCTGATTTTCTCTAGCCCAGAAAAGGGCTTTACTCTCTCCTCAGCAGGAGGATGAACTCCTGCAGCTTTGGGACTGACCAGAAACTGATAAGTCCCTTCCCCTCAGTTACTCAAATCACACTGAGGATGGCATTAGCGATGAGAGCCCTCTTGTGAAGCAGGAGAGGGACGCGGGTGGCTCTCTGGACCTGGAGGGAGAAGGAGAAGCTCTCAGAACATGGCCTAAATACACAGCCTCTCACTTGGAGAGAGGGGGAGCTCTGAGCAGGGAAGGGGCTGAGGAGAGAGGCCTCAGCCTAAGAGACTGAAGAATCCCTGATGGGTAGGACTTTGCTTTCAGTGTGTTTGTCTCAGAGGTGCATGGGCAACCACCGGGTGTCTGACCTAGACCACCAGGGTCTGTTGTAAGTGACTGGCTATTATTGGAGCTGTTGTTATTTGTGTCTATATCCACCCATTACTTAGCTCTGTTTAATGCAAATTGGTTGAACTCACCCTCGTTATCTAAAGCAGACTGGGAGCAAAGGCCCTTGTTTATTATGTGACCCCCGCATGTGAGTGCCATGAACCCACCGAAAGTCAGATCGATGTCCTTCTGGCTGTTAAGATTTGGAGTGCCTAGAGCGCTCTCCCTTCTGTGCTGTGGGTGTCACAGGCCTTGTCTACACTAACATTGTAAGTCAATCTAGTTTATGCTAGTTAAGTTATGTAACTTAAGTCAAAGTAACTAACATCGACTTAAAGCGTTGTCTACACTGTGCTATGTCAACGGGAGATGCTTTCCCATCTACACAGCTTCCGCCTCTCCTTGAGGTTGAGTACTGAAGTTGACAGGAGAGCGCTCTCCCACTGACTTAGCAGGGGCTGATGAAGACGTGCTAAACTGACGGCAACAGCGCTGATTTAGTGTGATAGTGAAGACGAGCCCACAGCTTATGACGTTAGCTAGTTTGCATGTTCCACTGCTCACATGGGATCAGGATGAGGCCACTTGAGGACAAGAGGGTGTTAGTTACAATACCATCATGGTTTGGGATATCTGGGGGCTGGATGCTTTCAGCGGATAGAGTAGATGAACTGATAGGTCTTCCCTTCTAGGTCCTTCTCCAGATGACTTCTCGAGGTCCCTTCCAGTCCCACAATTCTATGATTCCCTATGCATAATTCCTAAAATGAAAGCTAACGGATGAATGCTTTTCACATGTATGGCTGGGGCTCCCCTTCATCAAAGAGCAGGATCTCACAGAGAGGGAGAAGCAGGCTCAGCAGCTAAATTTGCTGCTGCACTCTAGCTCCATCTAACAGTCTCTATGTCAAACATGCTTTTCTTTGTCACGGGGAACAGAGCTGTGATTTGATACCCCTGCTTGGCATAGAGTCAGTGTGTGTTTCTCTCGAGTGGTTATACGGATGTAAGATGATGATGTAAATTGCTGCACGGTTTTACTCTGCCATTCCTGCTTTTTTGTGGTTTGGAGGGGGTTATTACTAGCCTTTAGCAACCTTCACTGTTTTTAACTGGTTTTTTTGTATACGTCGACCGCACTTCATTATTTTTTTGTAAAGCTGGAGCCTCACAAAATGAAAGAAAGAAGACTGCAAAATGTTACATGCAGACATTCTTCTTTGCTACAGCGACTTCCATTTATGCACAAAACATCAGTTCTGAAAGTTTATAAGTGCACTGCAGTCTATGTTACAAGCTGGCAGTAAGCCACTTACAACAACTTGTTCTGTGTCTCAAATGGGCACGCCCGCTAATATTTTAACAGCTTTTGTTCTTCATTTTATGCAGAAAATATTGCCACGCATTTTTCAGATGTTTAGCAAATAACAAACACATAAGAAGTGAGTATTTTACAAAACATCTGTTTGCATATCTGTACATTTTGTCCTGTAAGGGTTAAAAAATGTGTTTTCTGTTCTAGACATTGAGGCAAAAACATTAATATTGTATTAGCCATTGGAAAAAAAGATTGTTGTTGTTTTTAAAGAGTTATATAGTATTTATAAGTTGCTACACCCAAGATGTTGTGTATAGTATAGCTGCTATAAAATGCTAGTATGCTACAATAAATGTGATATCTTACTATTTTAAGGGTCAATCATATGAGGACATGGAATGCCTCCTGTGAGGATTGGGCCCACTTAATATGTTTTGTACAGCATTTCCGATGTTAGTGAACTACAATGATGATGATATTTTATAGCTTAATGTTTTGATTCCACAAGGTGCTGAATACCCCTAGGACTAGACTAGTGAATATATATAATTCCTAAAGGTCCCAAAGTCATTTGAAAACTATATAAAGCAGAAAACATTTGAAATAGAAATATAGCTGCGTCTTCAGAGTAAAGCAGAAGCTTTTTAACAGGACCAACCATTATGTTCCATAATTTACATCTGGGAGTAAAGAAGAATGCAATATCCAATTGAAAATGCAAAGGTATTTAGGTAATCAGTATGTAGTTAATAGGGTTGTTGGGAAATTTCCCCCCAAGAGAATTTTTTTATGCAAATTTTTTTTTCCAATAAAATGATTTTTTTCCCACAGAAAGAGTTTGCTTTCCTCAAAAAAACAAAAACAAACAAAAAAAAAAGATTTGTCATTAGAAAAACTGAAAAACAAATTATTATTGGCAGAAAAGTGAAACATTTTCAGCCCCCAAGCCCCCCCAAACATGACATTTGGCAGGTTCTTTGTGTTTTGAAAAAATAATTGAAATTTTCAGCTGAAGTATCAGAACCAGAGTTTTGCGTCTCCAAGGGATACCACCTCCCTCAGCACAGTGCCCCCGACATGATTAGCTTAATACTTGCCAGTACTGAGGAACACCACCTGCTGATTCACTACCACCACAACCTGTGCACAGTAACTATATTGGGTGAGGGCTATATTAGGCGCCATCAGCAGACTTTGTTAGGCTTTTTGTTAAAATACAAATTAAGCCCCCTGCAGAGGATCTTTTCAAGACAGCCAGATAATTTTCCTGTTGCACATGAAGGGAATTATTGATGGGAGTTAAATGGCCAGCCTTGAAAAGCACACATTTAAGGGTGAGATGGATGAGAGACAATAAAAAGACAGTCTAAATTTTAGTCTACCTAATTTACTCAGCTTTAATTCAGCCACACGACTATTTCATCTTAATGGCAAGATCTAGTGTAGCATTGTAGTTCTCTTGCCAAAGATTGATTAGATGAGTTCTGAGTTAAAATTATGATGAGTAGGGAAATATGGAAGTGTTTAATTTAATCAGTTCAGAAATATGCTCTTTCTCTAATAGAGTGTTACATGAAGGAGGAAACAGTGGGCTAAATTAGTTGCAGCAATTAGAGTTCAGGCCAAGAAATCAGAGTTATAGTTCTTCAAGACAGATTTCCAAAAGAAGAACTGATAGAATGAAAAGCAGACACTATTGAGCAGATATTGCAGAGACAGAGCTGATTAAAGAAGTGGCGATAAAGCAGGTAAGGACTCTTTTACTGTGGCCTTGACTTATCATTTATTCAAAGGGCAGCTGAAAGTTGCAAGGAAAATCAATTCGTCACATTCTGCTCTGCATAAGAGTTTTGGCTGTCAATGAACTTAGAGTGAAAATGCCCCACAGACAGACCCTGTCAACCAGACAATTGCAGACATTCACCTTTGACTGTGCTACCTTGCTGAAATCTTGGTTTCCCTCCCCATTCCATTTAATTCTGCCTTTGTGATATCTGCCAGGTAGTTTGTGGGAATAAAAAACTGGAATCTTATTTTTGAGGCCAAAAAGAAGGGAATAAGTGAAAGATAAAATCTGATTCATACTGTACAGTATCAACAAATCGAGACAACTGAGTGAATCAGCACTGTGCTGGCCTCTGATTATAGTGGTTTCTGCGGGTACTACTTTAAGGAGCAGAGCTAGGTGAATACTGCAAAATATTTTTCACTTATATTTCTTTGAATTTATAAATGAATCCACTGCATTTGTGTCCCTTTTCAGTTCTCTTTCTGTGAATGCCCTAGCAAAATGAATGTGTTGGCAAGAAAGTTCACTGAAACAATGTATTTTAAAGAGCCTTTGCCCCTTTTTGCCTCCTTATGATGGATAAAGAAAGCCTGAAAGGTTTTTTAAACTTCTTGGTTTTCTTTTAACACTAGAAATTCAGATCCTGTCTAGGCTGGAAGACTCTGATGCCTGGATAATGAGTGTTATGTTGACAACACAAGAGCCAAGAAGGTAAAAGTTGATCTAAAAAACAGGGAAGGAATTTTTTTAGGCAGACTCAATAAAACTTTGTTTTCTGGTTGTTTTTTTTTAATTAACTCCTATTAAACTTCAATGTCTAATTCACATTTTGGAAAAATGAAACCTTTGTTAAAGATCCAAGACACTTAATTATTCGGTCAAGGTGCTACAGCTCATTATAAGCATCTATGAGCCCCCCCAGCAAAGCCAGGGAAGACTAGATTTGAGTTTTAAGTTATTTCTAAGGTAAAAAAAAAATTTTTTTAAATAAAACCTACTGTATTAAATTAAACCTTCTCTAAAAAAGATTGCGTAGACAGCGGCAAAGGCAGGAGCAAGGCCTTGCCTTGTCCCTCAGACTATTTGGAGACCTTTTATTGTTAAACACCAATAAACCCCCCAGAGCGCTGCTTTACCGCGTTATAGCCGAATTCGTATTATATCGGGTTGCATTATATTGGGGTAGAAGTGTATTTAGTCCTCCCCAGCTCATTCTAATCTGCTCACTAGGAACAGTCAGGTCCACCTTGTGGGGATTAATTGGTGTTTAAGTGACCAGAGTGTTGGCTCAGCTATTGGTTCCCAGCATGCTGTCAGAAAGATAAAATAGGCATAAATCCATTTAAAAAAAAAATCCTTTGCAAGTCATAAACAACACAGAATATTTGAGAAAAGTCTCAGCACTGAACTCACCTTACACAATTAGGAAATTAAACAAAATTCTAACCAAATGCATTTCCTCTCCACTCCCCCACCTGGATGTTTTGGAGAAAATACTATCTTCCTGTTGATACAAGAACGTTTTATTCCAAAATGGGACAAAATGAATGCTCGGTGATGGTAGTATATAGTTGAAAGACACAGGGAATAACCACCCCTTCATTTTTACAAGAGACGACACTGAGCTTAATTCTCACATCCAGACTATCCTGAATTTGGAGAAAGTTTAATTGAGATGTAATTTACAATGCCCTCTATAGTTTGGGTCCTGGGTTTGAGAGAGATCAGCCTGCATTATACCTTAACAGCTGACTGTAACAGGGCAGTTTGCTTTGGGCCAGTCAGTCCTGCTCAGTTGACCTTATCCTGCCAAATCTGAGGAGTTCAGAGGAAGCAAAGAAGCAGAGCAGTTGAGAGCTGTTTGGAGAGCAGAAGACTGTGTGGAGCCATAGGAAAACACAGGCATGTGGGAGACCTCTGTGAGAAGGCCTGCGAGTGGCTGCTTGGTATAGAGCAAGGAGCAACCCAATGGAGCCCTGATGGGGCTGAGAGGGGGATGGAAAGGAGCCTCGGAAGGGTGAAAGCTAAGCTCAGAGGATGTGCTTGAATTAGACAAGACAAGTCCCTGGGGCCATAAAGAGTGAGCCCAGTTGGAGTCCAGGGCAAATATTTTGGGTTTTCTTTGTTTTGCTAGTGCATGATGTGGATTTTGGTCAATGGCTTAGCTGGAGGCCGACTCACTACAAGTCACCTGGCAGGAGATTGTTGTGGGGATACAGAGGCAGAACACTGCAAGGCTGGTCTTGCTGTGAGGAGGTGCGCCGAGACCGTGAGTGTTGTAACACTGTTGCTGTGTCTTCACTACAGAGCAAAGTGTGTCTCTACAACTCAAGGTAACATGCTACTAGAAGCAAGACATTGTCATTTTATCTCGATGTAGCTACCTGAGGAAAACCTCAGGTCGGGGGCATGGGGTTGACTTCAACTAGCTACATTCAGAGTATGTCCTCTTGGAGGGAGCTGGGGTTGTGATTCCCAGCTTGCGGAGATGTTGTCCTGCTAGCTCTGATGGAGTTAGCATGCTAAAAAGAGGGTGTAGCTGCAGTAGCATGAACTAGCCCTGCCCCCAAGTGCCTGTGGTCTTGGATGGGATCTTACTCAGGGTGGCTAGCCCCTTGAATTGTCACACCTACACTCTGTTTTTAGTGGGCTGGTGTGTGTATGTCTCCTCTAGCTGGGAATCGACCTCCACCCAAGCTCAAAGCGTAGACATATCTTGAGATTAAAAACTACCTGTGCCTTCTCTCCACTGGGATTTTTCATTGAGATAGTGATCTCAAGTTAGCTATCTTGATGTAAAACCACTTATCTTTCCAGAGAAGACTGCCTAAGATCAAATGAGATGCTTAAAATGAAAATCCTGGTTGTTTACTTGTCACTAACCACTCTGTTTTCTTCTTGCATTTCTCTCAACAAAGCAAAAGAAAGTTGTTTCAGATAATTTCACTTTGTAAGGGCTAGCTGGGATTGCAAACATTACAGGGAAAATTTTATTTTATATGAAAAACAACAGTTTTTAGAAGATTCCCTTTTAATTGTAGAGTTGTTTTGATGGGACTAAAGTTTTATAAAGGCCTATTAAAAATGTATGGGTCACACTGAAGCTGACAGAGTCCTCTAAAACAGATTGTTAAGTATACATACATCTAGAGAACACTGTTGGTTGCACAGGATAAATAAAAACAAACAAATACATTAATAAATACAGGAACTCCTCACTTAAAGTCATCCCGGTTAACGTTGTTTCAATATTAAGTTGCTGATCAATTAGGGAACATGCTCATTTAAAGTTGCGCAATGCTCCCTTCTAAGTTGTTTGGCATCCACCTGTTTTGTCTGCTGCTTACAGGAAGAGCAGCCCGTTGCAGCTAGCTGGTGGGGGCTTGGAACCAGGGTGGACCAGCAGCCCTCCATCAGCTCCCCCCTCCCCGAAGTTCCCTGTGCAGCGGCTGTCCCTACCCCCACTGCCATGTGCTGCTCCTGCCCTCTGCCTTGGAGCTGCTCCCAGAGACTCCTGCTTGCTGTATGGGGGAAAAACAGGGGGTGGGAGGGGGTAATGTCAGGGTGTATCCCCCTCCCTCTGCTCCTGTACCCCGCTTACCCCATTTCCATAGAGCAGGGGGGACACACGATGGACGGAGGCAGCTTCTAGGCAGTAGCTGCGGGTCTCAGGTCTCAGCAAGCTGATTTAATTAACAAGGTGGTGTACTTAAGCCTGGGGTCAGCTACTTAAAGGGGAAATGTGCATTTTTTCTCTCACACACAGGGTGTCTGTCTGCCCTCCCTCCTTTCCAGCGGGCTTGTAGAGTGTTGTGAGAGTTAACCCTTGAGGTCTCGGTCAATTGCTAGTTCATTTAGCAGTAAGGCATTCCCTGGGAAATATCCCACCCTCTGACTCCTCCACCTCAACCAAGCTTCACAATCATCATCACTGTGTACCAGTATTAAATTGTTTGTTTAAAACTTATACTGTGTGTGTTTTTGTGTGTGTATATGTATATGTATGTGTGTGTGTGTATGTATATATATATATATATATATATATATATATATACACACACAATATATATATATATATATAAGGTGTGTGTGTGTGTATGTATATGTATATATATATATATATATATATATATATATATATATATATATATAATATAGTCTTTTGTCTGGTGAAAAAAATTTCCCTGGAACCTAACGCCCTCATTTACATTAATTCTTATGGGGAAATTGGATTCGCTTAACATTGTTTAGCTTAAAGTTGCATTTTTCAGGAACACAACTACAACATTAAGTGACGAGTTCCTGGAATGTGATGATTAAAAATTTATTTTAGCCTTCCCAAAGATTCTGTGGGAATCGCTATTGGGAACCGACAAGCAACGTCATCGAGAGGCGTCACCCCCAAAATGCCGCAGAAATTCGGCGGCATTTCGGCGGATGCTCGACCGCCACCACGGTCCTTCGTCTGGCACCAGACAAAAAGGTTGGGGACCACTGATCTAGTCTGAGCTCCAGTATAACACATACCATAGAACTTCCCCAAAATAATTCCTACAGCAGATCTTTTAGAAAAACATCCCATCTTGATCTAAAAATTGTCAGTGATGGAGCATCCACCACGATCCTTGATACATTTTTCCAATGGTTAATTACTCTCTCTGTTAAAAATGCATACCTTATTTCCTCTCTGAATTCGTCTAGCTTCAACTTCCAGCTATTAGATAGCATTACACCTTCCTCTGCTGGACTGAAGAGCCCATTACTAAATATTTGATCCCCATGTAGGTATTTATAGACTGCAATCATCCCTTACCTTTCTCTTTATTAAGCTAATGTAACTTTAGTGCCCTCGTGGCCAAGATGGAGTCTGCTCTGCAGGCAGCCCTGGCCAAGAGAAGGCGTGCGCAGGAACACAGCAGGGAAAGTCCCTTCGACCCAGGGGCAGCTGTTCCAACCCTCCCAGAGTGAACACACACACACTGGAAAATTACAATGAGTATAGGAAAGGGAAATGTTTATTTACAGATGGATGAAAGGAGAAAAACAACAGGGAGAAATATAAGGGCAGGGGTAAAACAGGGTTGCATTTAACGCAAAGCCCCACAGGCCCAGTGGTAGCACCGTCTGGAAGGACAGACACCGAGCAATGTGTCTGCACACAGAGTTCACGAAGCCTGAGCAAAGTTCCAGTCCAGTGGTGAGTCTTAGGTGTGCCCGGTCGTCTTCGGCGCCAGTGAACTTTCCCCAACAAACCTCTCCAGTGCCCTCTTCTGCTGCTCTCTGCAAAGCCCCACAGAGCGACCACCTCCCCACTCAGCTAGCTACAGCCTCCCTCCTTGTTCCCAATGCAGAGTCACAAGCCCCAGTACTCACAGCCCCACGCAGCTCTGGGCAGCAGTGACAGTGGGTCCAGCTCTGGCTTGTCCTTCTCGGGCGATTCCCGCCTGGCACAGTGCTCCTTCTGGCTCCTGTCCTGGGGCATCCCCGATCGGCCGCCCTGCCCTTCCCAGGCTTCAGGCAGGTTCTTGGCTGCTTCACTCTGTGAGGGTTGGCTTGCTGCAGCCCGTGTGTCTGGAGCTGCACACACACACACACCCTTGTTGCTATTTCTCCCCTCTCTCTCCTCCCCCTCCCACCAATAACATTTCCTCCTTCTGGAACAATCAGCACTTACCCCCTCAGGAAAAATATTTAAAGGGGCCATGCTCTCTGAACCCCAAAGTGGTTACTAAATAGATTGAACACTTTGAGTCTGTCACTATAAGGCATATTTTCTAATCCTTTGATCATTCTCATGGCTCTTCTCTGAGCCCGCTCCAATTTATCAACATCCTTCTTGAATAGTGGGCCCCAAAGCTGGACACGGTATTCCAACACCGGCTGCACATGTGCCAAACACAGAGTTACAATATGTAGCGCAATTGGAACATGATCCTGATTGGAACCTCTGGCTCCTTCTGTAATATGAATAATAATTAATAACTGACTGCTGAAAATGCAGTGGCTGAAGAGCCATTGGGCATCCAGTCATATCCCATAGATCTAATGGCATCTGTGTGCTACCTCACTGCTTTGGCAGACTTTTTATCCCTTCCAGGGCCAGCCCAGACGAGGAGTATCTTGGCACCCCCTTTGTTAAACTTTTTAAAATATTTTTTTTTTTTTTGCATTTGTAGCCCATTTCATGGCTTTGATGCATGATTCATCCCTGTCTCATAAGATGATAGACTTGCACACTAAGATATGTAAATCTGTATTTATTCATGCCATATATAAGCAAATAAAATCATTAATTTCCTCTAAGCTTATAGAAACTTTTTAAATGTTAAGAGTAACTGAAACGTCATAACATCAATAAAACAAGGTTCATAATATTGCAGCAGTGCTCTCACATGACTTTGTTCTCTTAACTCACTGACTGACTGGTGATGCCTGCCCCGTATATACCTGCTAGGGCATGGCTGAAAACAGTCTAGGAGGTTCAAGGAAAATGTAGTTCTCAGAAAGTCTGGAAGGTTTCATGAGATTCTACAAAGCTCCAGAATATTCTAGAGGGTTAGTGAAAAATGAATCCACATACGGAATACCTGAAACATTTTACTTCAAACATTCTATTTTCCCTTTTGTCGCTAACAACAAAAACAGCACCCTGAGCCTGATGTGTTGTCCCCCACCTCCAAGCCCGGCACCCCAGGCAGTCGCCTGCCCTCTAAATCCAGCCTTGACCCCCTCTGTCACTCTAGCAGTATGGTTGTCAGTTTCTTTGATATCACTGGTTGTCCCACTGCTGGCATTTCTATGTGATTGCCCGCTCCAGTGGGGACTCCCTGAGGACCTTATTCAGTCAATGCCCAGTGAAATCAGTGGGAATCAGTCTATTGATGCCAGCAGGCACTGGACTAAGCCCTGAATGCCTTGTGTCAGTTATAGCTGCTCGGGATTGTTTTAACTTCAGGACCTGTGATTTTCTGTTGGGAACATCTCACACACAGCACCATATTCCATGACACCGCCCCATCTGATCACTGCCCCTCTTTATTCAGGCATTGCCATGGGGCTGGCAGGTGGCTCTACAGTGTAGGGTTTAAACACAAAGTAAAGGACTCTTGCCTCAGCATGTGCATCCAACTGAGTTGGTGCATATTTGCCCCAATATTGTTCCTCTCTGTGGCATGTGGTGACGGGAGACACATGTGGCCCTTGGTTCATAATAATTAAACATGGATGAAGTGGTTTTTTTAAATGTCCATATTTGTAAGTCTCAAAGCAGCTTAACCAAACCTCCCAGTTGGTGTGCGAATGTATTTTGGGCAAACTTGGATTTGTACGGCACGTCTGGACTGCTAGAACGCTGTTCCGATTGTACGTCAAAAGGAAATCTGTACATTAGGGAGAACAGAGTGTCAGTAATCAAGCTCTGTCATGCAGATTTGCTTTGAGAATTTTGCCTTTATTATCATCCTCCTGACGAGCCAATACCTAGCTCATATGTGGTATAATGAGAGCTACACTTGTGCATATCCCCTGCAAATGGAAAACTAGGTCAGAAGACCTTCCAGAGGATCATGCATGATGTACCAAATTAAAAAAAAAATAAGCCTCTTTTCAGATTCTGCAGCTAAACTAAGGGTTTTATTAGGGAGAACATTATGAAAAATTGGGGAGAATGTTACTCCTCCTTTGGGATTTCCTATCAAATGGACAATCCAGCCTGATCCTAATATGCACACAGAGTGTGGAAAGGAATTTCTTACCTAAGGCCCTTCACGGAGCATTTACCTTCTTAGGGAAAGCAAGAAATTTATGGTCCTAGAGATAAATATCAAGGAGGGAGAGGAGTTATTTAAGTTAAGCACCAAAGTGGACACAAGAACAAATGGCTATAAACTGGTCATCAACTTGTCAGAATATAGTCCCTTTATGATCATTGGAGCACATCCTTGATGGCTTAATAATAACCAGCCTGCAATGGGCAGGGTAAAGGAATAAAAGAGCTAAATAAAGATCTTTTAGGGCTGATAATTTCCTGTTTCTGGGCAATGGAAATGTAATTTAGCCTTAGGAATGGAGGAAAAAAATAAAAAATAAAACCTCCCAAACCACTCACACTCTGTGTACATTGGCAATCACTTGTTTGATCAAGTTGCATTACACAGAGCCATGTCTATATTTAGGAAAAATCACTCTTTATACTTCCCACATGAATAATTTGCCCTCTCCTGCAACGCTTCCCTACATGGGGGACTTGCTAGGGATGATCTCATTCTGTCAATATCAAGGCATCAGTATCTCAGTGGAGAATGGAGGCCTTTATAAATTGTTGTGTTGCAGTGTATTTGCAGTGCGCGCCAAGAATATCATGCAGAACTGTAAGAGGGTTGCGCTCAGAATCTAGCTACTGAGGCCTCCAGTGTATTGTATGCTTTGACATAAATGGTTTTATCGCTCCTGGTTTGAATGACACGTAGCACGCATTAAACTGAGCTGAGTTTGCATGTTGTCTAATAGAAGTAGTTATGCATCCACGGGCATGCAGCCAGTGCAGTGATCCTGGCAGATCTCATAAGCTGCTTCGGGTTAGGCCAGCTCAGGGCTTAAAGGGTCAGACCTGCAAGGAACACCGCTGGGAAATGCTGCACAAGTGGGAGTTGGTGGTTCAGCAGGGGTTACTCTTCTCTCTGTCACGGCTGAAGCAGTGTCTCCGCTTGGTGATGCTTTTTTCACAGGCGATACAGAACCTCACCGCTTGTCATCTCTTGGCTTAATTTCAGTTTGGGTAATGCCATTCTACCACCAAACACCCCTGCAACTAGATCTTCGGCACTTCTAGTCCAGTCCTGTCCTGCTGCTGTGCACTGTGCCACCCTGCACCCCACAGGTAGCTGTGCTGCAGGGGTGGGTGGAGTGATTGGTATATAGAAGTGTCATATGTTAGCCACTGTCATGCACTGGGGGCAGACCCACACCAGCCATGGGGAGCTGAGATGCAGTCTATTCCTATGGCTTCCCTGCCTTCTCTGTGGCCAGCCAGCTCCCTAGGCTAGTGTGCAGGAAATGGCGGGGGGCATGGCTCCACCCGTCTCAATCTGTTGTGGGATGGTTTCCACCTCTGGGGGCCCTCAGAGTGAGAAGTCCTTGTGATCCCCCGAGGAACGTTATCTCTAGCCCTTGTGCAGCATACACACAGTAGAAGGACTTTTCTTTCACCTTCTCCTACCCAATCTGTGTGCCCATACAAAGGCCAAGGCCAGTCTAGCTCATGGTTAGCATGTAGCTTTGGGATACTTCAGTAGCTAACATCCGTGCCTTCATCTGCACTATATGGATTCATCCCCCAATCCTTTTATATCTTAGGTGCTTATAAGGCCTCCATTACTATAGTGTCAGCACACACCAGTCTTTAGTGTATTCTTTCTCACAACACCCCTGTGAGGTAGGGAAATGCTATTATCCCCATTTTAAAGATGAGGAAATGAGCCCGAAAGAGGATAAGGCCTGGCTCAACAAAGGGATTTAGGTGCCTAGAGAATCACTGTACCAACACAGCAATCCACAAAGCTTGGGCTAGGTGCCCTGTCTCCCTCTACAATGAAAGAGGAGAGATAGGTGCCTTGTGAGATCCACAAAAGTGCCCATGGAGAGTCGCCTAACTTAGCCAATGGGAGAGAGGGCTGGCTTTAGGCCGATTCGCCCAATTCCCCGGAATCGGGTCCCGTGCCGGCGCCTTTTTAATTTTTACTCACCCGGCGGCACTCCAGGGGGTCATCAGAGTAGTCCATAGCTCTGTGGCTAGAGTGCTTTCTTAAGAGGTGGCAGAGCCTTGTTCAAGTCCTCTCTCCTCAGACGGGAAATCTGAACCTGTGTTCTCCCATGTCCCAGGGGAGTGATCTTCACCAGTGCTTCTCAAAGCTGTTCCGCTGCTTGTTCAGGGAAAGCCCCTGGCAGGCTGGGCTGGTTTGTTTACCTGCCACGTCCGCTGCGGTTCGCCGCTCCAGGCCAATGGGTGCCGTGGGAAGTGGCGCGGGCCGAGGAATGTGCTGGCCACCCTTCCTGCAGCCCCCTTTGGCCGGAGCAGCGAACCGCGGCCAGTGGGAGCCACAATCAGCCGAACCTGCGGATGCGGCAGGTAAACAAACCGGCCCGGCCCGCCAGGGGCTTTCCCTGAACAAGAGGCGGCCCGACTTTGAGAAGCAC
Source organism: Mauremys reevesii (assembly GCF_016161935.1). Classification (NCBI taxonomy): domain Eukaryota; kingdom Metazoa; phylum Chordata; order Testudines; family Geoemydidae; genus Mauremys; species Mauremys reevesii. The sequence continues at coordinate 441,563 of NW_024100837.1, forward strand.
TGCTCTAAACACTGAGTGAGAGGTTATAAGGGGAGTTCCTCCTTGGCTGTTTTGTGTGGACTTAGGCAGCCTCTGAGCACATTGTGACATACTGTATCCCCTGTACCCACATATTCACCACTGTTGTATGATTATGATATGTTTTGTGCAAAATATGCCTTGTGAGGTATCATTTGAAAAGTCATAGTTTGATGAGCCTTGTTATTCTGTTTAAATGTGTGTATCATCCATGTATATGAACGTACGACATTTTGTTTGTGTTTGTTACTGAAACATGTTGTGATTCTGGGGAACGCCCACAGACTAGAAATATCAGAGGGAATATACACAAAAGACCTGCATATCATCCCTGAAGATGGCTCCAGCCTCATGTAGACCAAAGGTATAAGGAAGGACTTTACAATTAACCTGAGAGACACTACATATCTCACATACACCACAGACTGAGTGGCTGCACCCCAGGGGGCGGGATGGGGGGGATTCCTGAAAGCAAGGAGTATAAATAGGGGACCGTGATATCATGACTTGGCCTGCTTCTTCCCCCATCTCTATACAAGGAAGCGAGGTCATCTGGAAAACAAAGAGATCTCCATTGAGACTTTGGGAGGCGCTGCACCTAACAGGAAAGCATTCCAGTTATCCTGAACTAGTGTGAAGTCTTGGGTGAGAGAAATCCTCTTGCATTTTGAATTATTAGCCTGGTAAAGTTTAGGATTAAGATTGCAGAATTGCTATGTTATTTCCTGTTGTAACCAATTCTAATATTCCATGCCAATGCCACTTCATCTCTTAAAATCTATCTTTCTCTAGTTATTACACTGGTTTCATCTAAACCAGTAGGTTAGTCAAAAGTGCCTGGGGGATCTGCTCAGATTACAGAGACGGGTGCAGGCCCACTACCCTTTGAAGGAGTGGCAAACTAATTAATGAGCTTGCATTGATCAAGAAGATCTTGAGCAGAGTAAGACACATTTCTAGGGTGCAAGGCTGGGGAATTGTCTGGGGTCTCATGTAGTTCATGAGTGGCTTGGGAGAGCTTTCACGTAACTTTGCTGGGTGTGTCTGCACCCTGGTGGCTGAGTGAACAGAGACTGGAGGGGTTTGCTCTTCACTGGCATAGCAATGTAGGATACAGCCTGGGCAGGAGATTTAAAGGGGGCACAGGGGCTCCACAGCCCAGATTGCACCCAGGGCATGTCATGCACACCTACCAGATCAGGCCCCGTACATGACTAAGGCAGAGGAGAGCCTATCCTCCTCCAGTCAGTGGATGGTTGTGGGGCTTAGGCAGGAGTTAGGCACCTGCAGTGAGCATAGCCAGAGGCAGAGGAGAAATTTAGGTGCCTGAAGAACTCGGACTGCAAAAATTTGGCACCAAGTGAGTTTAGGCGGTAGCTGAGTGGGAGTTTGGTGGTACCTAATTATCTGTGAGGATCTGGACCTAAGTGACTTGCCCAGGGTCACACATGAAATCTGTGGCACAGCAGGGGAATGAACATAGCACTCTAATCACTTCTTCTCCATGAATGCTGGGAAATCAGAGAGATGTTATGGTGATGGCCACAAAGCTTTCTGTTTAGACTGTAACCTCTTTGGGACAGGGCCTGCCTTTTCCATATGTGTTGATGCCATATTTAGGATAAAGACACCAGCCATTAGGCACAACCACCATAATAATGATTAATAATGAATAGGAAAACATGGACCCAAACTCCCCCTTCAGCTCACTCTGTCTGTATGCTGTCTCCCCATCACAAAGCAGGCAGTAGTACCATTGGCTGGCTGTTAGGATCAGCACATAAATACATCTTGAGATGTGCCCTATGATATGGGGAGATAATCTGCACTGACTAATTAAAGCTTGCCTGGATTTCGACTATATCAATGTTGGAAATATTTCCATTCAATACAATACAAGGGATATTACTTTAAAATGGCATGTGGGACTTGGGCAGGGAGAGAAGAGTGATTTCTGCAAGCTTATTAACAGTATCTAGTCATTAAATATAATTCATTTGAATTATTATTTCATACCTGCCAGTATCCAGTCTGCAAAACCAGTCAAATGTAAAGTTGCATACATCTGCAGTACATTTGCAAAACATAGCATGAATGCACATTAATTTGTGCTTATTTGCACAGGTTTGTGTGTCTTTGCAAATAAGATCTCAGGCAGTGGGGGGGAGGGGAGGCAGATGGAGAGACCCTAGCTTATCTTTCTCTTCCCCATTGCAACATTGGATTTTTCCTCCCATCTCCTCTCACAGCATTTTGTCATCTCTTAATTTCCCCTCACCAACCCAAGCCTCTGAGAATCCAGAGAAAGAGCAGCAGGATGGGGTTCTTCACCCCCCTCACAGGGCGGAGATGGGGCATCTTCACCCAGGCCTGGGTATGAGGGAAGCTGTGCATGGAGCTCCTAGCAGGAGCTGCTCCCCAGTGGCTCTTTGCAGAGTGGTCCATGCCCATCAGTGTGAAGCAGGGAAAGCAGGAACTATGACTGCTTCCCTGCAGTAAAGACCTAAGTTTTCCATAAGAACATGGAGGTGCTCTGATTGGCTGCCCTTCTGTAGGAATCACAGAACCGTAGGGTTAGAAGAGACCACAAGGGTCATCTAGTCTATGCCCCTGCCAAGAAGCAGGAAGCAGTAACATGGGGAAGAGCAACCAATCATGGGACTTTCCCCATACATTTTTTTAGTCCAAAATAGTTTGGGGTTTAATGAATTAATGTCTGTAATGAAGTGGGAGATCATTAAAGGAGAAGCCCCATTAGTACAAAGTATTACTTTTTTCTTTTGTTCTTCTCCTTCTCTCTGTTTTTCTTTCTCCTTCTCTCCACTCCCATCCTCCCATAAATTCACAGTAGAAAGCGAAAACTGTAGGACTGGTAGATCTGTTCCTTGTCTCAGGGATCACCCAATAATGTGCAAGGCTCTTTCTGTAGAAAGTGGAACAATCTCTGCCTTGTGGAGCTCAGAATGAGGGGAAGGGACATAAGCAGGTTACTTACCTCTCTGAGGTTAGGTATGGCCCCTGCCTCCATTGACCTCTTCTGTGCCTCAGTTTCCCTTGAGTGGTTGCATACACCTCATTAGGGGGTAAACAAAGTCCAGCATAAACCAGCCTTTCACCCTTTTGGTGCAGGTGTCAACAAGTAGCCCTTCACCCTTTCCAGGTCACAGTTACCTCGCTAGGTCTGGGTATTCTTCACCTCTTGGTCAGATGGGTATTACCTCACACCGCAAGGTGGCACAGCTGAGCTGTAGGGATTACTGTGCTTTGCCTTCACCCTGCGCTTCAGCTTTGAACAGTGAAGAAGCTGTTCCCTCCTTTCTCAACTATTCGTTTTCATTCTTCCCCTCACCTGAGAGCTACTTCACAGCAGGGCTTGCCAGTCAGCTCGACTTTCAGGCCTCATTTGCCATCCCTTCCTCAGGATGAGGTGGTGCCTGCTCTCCAGGTTTCTCCCAGCTCTGAGGAAACAGAGTTTATGCATTGCCCTCCCCTCCCCATCATTCCTTGTCACATAGTCCCTGGGACTGCAAGTCCCAGAATTCCTTTGAACAGGTAGTTAACAAGGAAACAGGTCAAAACTGCAGCTCAACACCTTCATCATAGGCCCAGCTCAACCTGTGACAGAGTTCAACATGTTAATCACGGTACAGCCAACCCCAGACAAGGAATAATCATGAGTCAGGCCTCCAGAAATCTTGAGATTGGCTTTAAAAATTCTGTGACTGAAAAGAAATAAATACTACATTTTAGGTTCTCTATATTTGACTGCTGGGTTTTGAGCTGGAGGGTACACTGAGATCACATTTTCTAGCTTTTATCCACAACCATGAAGGCTAGAAACTTACTTTTATAAAATAAAAACTGAGATTCTCAGAAATTCACATGACTCTAGAAGTTGCGAGTTTAAGAGGAACACCCAATTATGAGACACATGATCAAATCAAAAGCATTGGCAACATTGTGTTAGAGAGATCACAATTGAGCTTTGCCACATGAAACAACCAGTAAAGGTTAGGTTATCATAGGTGTACACATATTATTTGGTAGGCAGTAGTGTGGCTCTGAAGAAAAGATGTAAATATGGAGAAGGCTGTTCAAAGAGGGCTGAATGTTACAAGAACTGAATTTTAAAATGCTAGCCTTAGAAGTACTGTATCATGGAAGTCTATAGATTAATAGATTTTTAAGGTCAGAAGGGACATTATGATTATCTAGTCTGCTACTCCGAGCAATTCCTGTATCAAGTCTACAACTGGTGGGTGAGTGATGGCATATTTCTTAAAAAGCTATCCAAGCTAGTTTTAAAGACTTGTGGTGGATTCTCCATCACTTCATCACAAGGTAATTTGTTTCCATGCTTAATTCCTTCAGTGTTAAATTCAAGTTTATTACCAGCATAAAGTTGTCTAGCTTCAGCTTCCAGTCACTGGATCTTATTATATCTTTACTATCAGAAAAGTTCTCCCCATGTATGGACTTATTGACAGTAATTAAGTGACCTCTTAACTTTCTTTTTAGTAAAGCTAAATAGGTTGAGTTTCTGAAATCTTTCATTGTAAGGCAGATTTTCCAGGTCTCAAGTCAATTTTGTAGCTGTTTTCTAACCCCGTTTGAATTGTTCACCATCATTTTTGAAGTGTTGACACAAGAACGACAACCAATATATCAGCAGTGGTTTCACTGATGCTGAATATGAATTGGTTACCATTCCTTTAGCGGTATTAAGCTGAATGTAAATTGGAAATACTGATATTTTGCAAAGTTACTTGTTTCACTTTTATGTAATGGTGTTGCAAACTCTGGAGTAGCTGTCACCAGTCAAGTATCCATGGGTATGTTCAAGAGGTTGAGGGCCCGTGAATATGTAATATGTCTAGTAATTACACAGATACAGTGTCAACAGTAGCCTTTCAAAAATGTCTGCATAGCTGTGGCTGATTACAAAGTTCTGTGCACAATAGAATGTGTTATATGGATTTATGATTGAGAATTTATGCTCTAGTTCTTCTATGAGGTTTACAATTCATTAAACTCAAGTTAAATAATAACTGGTAAGACGTCGGAATGAATTATTGCTATGGTTAATGTGTATGTGTCACTCCTGCCTTCTACTGCATGGAATCAAAAATGCCAAGCTTGTGTTATAGGCCCAGTATGGCTACTATACTGTTAATTGCCAGAGATAGTCCCTTAGAAGTCTCCACCGATACGTATTTTTTAATCATAGCCTTTTAACTGATCCAGAAACTTTAAGTTATGTCCCTTGTTACATTTCACAGCACCTCTGTGAGGCAAGTAGTAAATGCTGGTGGCCAGGGAAAGCCAACATTGTAATTGAGCATGCACAATAGAGAAGACCTGCTGAAATTGTTTTACAGAACAGCCTAAAGTTTGCCGTGTTGCAAAGCTCTGAGAATGGGAGATTGAGTCATTAGTAAAATTGCCAGCTGCCTGAGATGGCGAATACTATTTTGATAGCAGCTGACAACTACAGGAGGAGAGGGAAACTGTTGTGTAATTCTGATGCAGCTAGTTGGGGTGAACATGGTAGAAGCTTTGAGCAGCAGACAACCAAGAATAAGGATTAGTATCTCAGCTAAAGCATTAGTAAATCTGAGGAGACATAAGAAGCTAGTCACGTGCTAATCTGGGAATCGGGAGGTTCCTTGCTTTGCCACAGACTTCTTTATTAGGCTGATCTTTAGTTCTGTGATTGGGTAGCTTTCTTAACCTACATGTATGGCTGTGTCTAAGGGCTAGTCTACACTTGATAAACTACAGCGGTGCAGCAGGATTCTTCTGATGACCTAGCACTCTCTAGACTGGGGGTTAGTTTGCTTAACTATGTAGCTTAGGTTGTTATCCTCTACGTGGACCAGCTCTCACTGGGAATTGGACACTTTGCCAGAGGGTCTCACAAATGTTTGCTGCCACAGAAGATAAGTGAGATCCAGAAATCTTGGGGTCCATTCCAGACTCTAGATGGGAGTGCGCTTCAAGGCATTGATCCAAAGCCAGCTGAAATCAATAGGAGACTTTCAGTTAATTTCAGTGAGCTCTGGGATTGGGCTTTTAGTGCAGAATGCCCTGGGTTCAAACACCACTGATGACCCATGATGAACTGTCCTGTACATGTACAGCTTCAGAAGTTGTGTATGGGGAAGAACCCCTTAAAACCTTAAAACCACCCTCAGGGGGAACCCTACGTCTAGATGGTCAAGTTTGCCACTGGGGTAAGTGGTGCAACTCTGCTGAATGTATTGTAAAGCCGGTGGAACTTAATCTGTAACTTTATGGGTTCGCCCATCACTAGATACCTTGTACTAAATCTTTACTCTGTGCACCCCTGATAGCTTTTAGCTGCACTTCACTCGTGCCTGCAGTAACATTAAACTGTCAGAGAATATAGCTGGAAAGAGAGGGAAGTAAGCACCAAAATCAGTTTTTTTTTCCTTTTTATCTGTGCTATCTCCTCCTCGGCATTATTTACCAGCTGCATCGCACTGAGCTGGGCATTTAACTGCCCACACACCTCTTGTGAGTGCTTCATTTTTTGTAACTAAAACAAGAAGAAATGATTCTTTGCTATTGAACGTTTGAGACAGAGCCATGTTTTCGTTGCCCAGAGGCCCAGTGTCGACTGTGAACAGGCTTAGGTAAAGAGAAAAGGCACTTTTTTTTTCTGGAGAAGACCCGTCTGCAGCTAAATAGTTTCAGAAACAAGTTTAAGCACATCCCTTGGGACTGAACATGGAGTTAGTTGGGCCCTGGTGATTCCCCCCAAATATTCACAGCTCTAGAACTAGTGATTAAAAAACACCACCACCACCACCTCCCATAAAAAACCACCTTTCCAACTTGAACACAGACAGCATTACCTAAAGAGCACTCTGTGGTCTCCGGGCACCATATCCTCTAGGGCTGTGGTCCCATGAGTTAAGCAAGGTTGAGACCAGTCATTACTTGATAGGGAGCCTCCTCCCTGAGATGCTGCAGAAGTTGTGCTGCTGAATTACTGGCATTCTGCACCAGAATGGTTGGTTATGCCATTCAGGCACTGTGGTGCAATGGGGCAGTGCATGGCTGCACCACCCCAGCGGGAACGCTATGGGGTAGAATGCCTCTGGGAACTTCCTAGTACGCAAGGGGAGTGCAAACACTGCTGCTAATCCCTCCAATAGGCGGACAGTACAGCTAGCCACAGGGATAGGGAGGAGAGTCACCGTTCTCCTACTCTCTGCTCGTGCGGCCCGAGGGGAATAATCCCTTCACTGCCTTAAATCCAGGGTCTGCATTTCTGCCCAGCCCAGGCTGCATACATGTGAAGGAGGCTCCTTCAGCCCTGTTCTCTGGCACAGCCATGCAAGGGGCAGGCGGGATCTGGTTCCAAGTCGGCATAAACGTGGTGCCAGCGATGCCGCGAAGGGGTGTAGAAATTTGAAGACATGGGCTTGCTATAGTCTCCTGGCATTTTCTACAAGAGCAGGAGTGTTCACATTGGGGGTCCTGGCCAAATTCCTGTGTGGGTACATCCTGCTAATATGCAATTGCTCCTGCAGCTTTGATAGGGAATGGTATTCTTATTCCAGTTGTCTTGGGTACTTGCATGGCCCCTGATGCTATCTGGGCGCTTCAACACTATTTAGTGTATTTATCCTCACAACACCCCTGTGAGGTAGGGCAGTGCTATTATCCTCCTGGGACAGATGGGTACCCAGGAACAGAAAGATTAAGGGCCAGATTTTTAAAGGTATGTAGGTGCCTAAAAACCTGGCCCTAAGTGACTTGCTCAAGATCACACAGGGAGCCTGTGAGACAGAGTTGAATCCAGGTTCGCTGAGTCCCTGGGCATGGTATTGGGGACTGTGCCCAGAAGGGCTGAGCTTCCCAGACAGTCCGAGTGGGGCGTTGGTCACTGAATGCCACTCAGGTGCTGCCCTAGCATCTGGGTTATCTTTCCTTCCTGATGCTCTTCCTAAACTGTTGCATTGGGTTGCTCTGCACTGTAAAACAGCTGCTGCATTTTGCCTCTGAGAAGGCTATATATCAGTGGAGTCTGAGTGTGTGGGGCACTCATTAAGGCAACTACCGAAGTACCTTGCAGAATGGATACCCGGAAGACTAAACCTTGTATAAACAGAACAATAGCTTTGGGTGTTTTTTCAGGGCTTGATTAAGTCACTTCTGGTGCAAATCTTTATGCAAACATATTTGCATGATTTGCTACCTGCAGACATCCTTGCAAACAAAAAATTGTTCCTTGGAACATTGGAAAATGGATATAAAGGGAGACTGATGCAACTGAAGTGAATTCTCAGGATTATCTGGAAGAGGAACTGTTGTTTGTTTGTTTTTGTCACCTTTGAAATCAAGATTTGAAAATATAAAACAAACCAAAGACAATATAAACTTTGGGCTTTATGCAAAACTCACTGAGGTCAGTGGAAAGTTTCCCACTGAATTCAGTGGATTTGGGATGGGGCCCTTTCTGCTTCATTACAGGGAAAGCTTAAACAAACATTATGTTTGCTCTTCATGCTTAGTAATACTCACACTTTGTGGTTTTGCTTTGTTTCCTTTTTTATCTACCGTATTTTATTATTTAAAATAAATTCCCACTTCGTTGAACTTAACGCACCCCCCCCAAAAAAAAAAAAAAAGACAAGCCTGAGTACTGAACAAGATCAGTTCCTTCCAAGCGATGCTGTGGCAGACACCCAGGGAATAGATAACGATTAGCATGTTGTACAAGCATGACTCTTTTTTGACCGTCACTAAGGGACGCACAGATACAGTACAATGTCAGTTTTTATTGTTGGTTATTTAGACGGTACTCAACAGTACTTTGTGCTATAGGAAATGGAATTTCAGGAGAATGAAGGATGCGAAGTCTGGACACATATACTAGCTGCACTAGAAAGGAGTATCAACAAGATACTTGTCTTTATTCTGCGGATCTTTAGTTCTGTGGCTGGGTAGTTTTCTTACTCTACATGTATGACTGTATCTAAAGACTAGTCTACACTTGAAACACAACAGTGACGCAGCAGAATACTTCTCTTGACCTAGTGCTGTCTAGACTGGGGGTTAGGTTGCTTATCTATAAGAACATAAGAATGGCTATACTGACCAAAGGTCCATCTAGCCCAGTATCCTGTCTACCGACAGTGGCCAATGCCAGGTGTCCCAGAAGGAGTGAACCTAACAGGTAATGATCAAGTGATCTCTCTCCTGTCATCCATCTCCACCCTCTGACAAACAGAGGCTAGGGACACCATTCCTTACCCATCCTGGCTAATGGCCATTAAGAGATTTAACCTCCATGAATTTATCCAGTTCTCTTTTAAACCCTGTTATAGTCCTAGCCTTCACAACCTCCTCAGGCAAGGAGTTCCACCAGTTGGCTGTGCACTGTGTGAAGAAGAACTTCTTTTTATTTGTTTTAAACCTGCTGCCGATTAATTTCATTTGGTGGCCCCTAGTTCTTATATTATGGGAACAAGTAAATAACTTTTCCTTATTCACTTTCTCCACATCACTCATGATTTTATAATGTTTACTATGTTGCTTAAGGGGGTGGATTTTTCACACCCCTAAGCAAAGTGGCTGGGTTGATTTAACTTTTTAGTGTAGACCTGTCCTAAGAGGAGGGGTAAAAGGTTAGGTAGGGGTTAAAAATCTAATTTTCCAATAAATTCTATAATGAAAACTTTTAACGGTCAGAGTAAATGGAATCCACTATTATTTCCAGTGGGTTTTTGGTGATCATTTGTTTTAAGACTCTGATTACCATTAAGATAAACTTGTCAGCTAGCTACACTAGTGGTATTATAATCTACATCTGGAGTTTATTAACAGCTATGCCCAATGCCATTTGATCAGAATGATTGTATACATTTGAGACAAGAAGCCACTCTGACTTTGAGCATAAATACAAGAGCAAGCTTAATAAAACAGATGAATTACATTGCAGTGCAAATTAGATGAGCATTAGTTAATTAGATGCATTAGCTATAATGCAATCCAGCACTGAATGTAGTGAAACAGTAGCCAGTGTGATTAGGTTTACCATTTGGAAAATAATAGGTGTTAATCACACTGAACTATCCGTCCATATTTCTGAACCAGTATTTGCTGTCCCTTTTTTCTCACCTCTAATGGGACAATTGATTTGCTCACTGATGAGTTCTTGTTTGGGCATAGCCATGGGTAAGGGGCTGGGAGTGTATAGGAGCATAATGCCATATATGTAAGGATGGAAAGCTCTGACTTGAGGATGGGTGGGTGGGGGAGCGTGGATTGGTTCAAAATGCAGCTCACCTTGGGCCTCACCCAACTCCCATTAAAACCAGTAGAAAGGCTCTTGTTGACTTCAATAGATCTTAGGTTGGGCTCCTACTGAGCAGCAAAGCCTTCACAGACCCCACTATCCCAAGGGATGCCTCACCCTCTTCAGTCATGAATGTCCAGTGCAGTTAACTTCCCCTGGAATAACGGAGTTGGCAAGCGGCAAGCCTCATAATACTGGGTGCTGGAAAGAGGTTTCTTGCCACTTGGCCTATGACTGTAGAAGTCAATCCTGGAAGCTTCAAATTGGGGACAAGAAAGAGGGGAAAGTTAAATCTGTGTTTCTTGCTGAATTTATAAAGAGCTCAGATATTATATTAATGAGAACACAACAAATGCAGTGACAGATGAGATTAGACAGAATTTGGAGGAATAACATATTTTTTGTTTTGGTTTTCACCAAAATGATTAGTAGCGAGTGGATGTCTAACATAGTGAATGCCAGTGAAAATGAGGTAGGATCACAGGCTAAAATAGAGAAAGAACAAGTTAAAAATTTCTTAGACAAGTTAGATGTCTTCAAGTAACCTAAAATACACCCTAGAATGCTCAAGGAGCTGACTGAGGAGATATCTGACCCGGTAGTGATTATCTTTGAAAAGTTATAGGAGATGGGAGAGATTCCAGAGGACTGGAAAAGGGAAAATATAATGCCCATCTATAAAAAGGGAAATAAGGACAACCCAGGGAATTACAGACCAGTCAGTTTAACTTCAGTTCCCGAAAACAGAAAGGAGCAAATAATTAAGCAATCAGTTTGCAAACACCTGGAAGATAATAATGTGATAAGTAACAGTTAGCATGGATTTGACAAGAACAAATCATGTCAAACCAAACTAATAACTTTATTTCACAGGGTAGCAAGTCTTGTGGATTGGGGGAAGAGGTAGACGTGGTATATTTTAACTTTAGTAAGGCTTTTGATACTGTATCACATGACCTTCTCATAAACAAAATAGGGAAATGCAACCTAGATGGAACTACTATATGGTGGGTGAATAATTGGTTGAAAACCTTTGCTAGAGAGTAGTTGTCCATGGTTCACAGTCAAACTGGAAGGCCACATCGAGTGGGGACCCTCTGAGTTCAGTTCTGGGTCTGGTTCTGTTCAATATCTTTTTCAATGATTTAGGTAATGGCATAGAGAGTACACTTATAAAGTTTGTGGATGATACCAAGCTGGGAGTAGTTGCAAGTGCTTTGGAGGATAGAATTAAAATTCAAAATGATCTGAACAAACTGTAGAAATGGTCTGAAGTCAATAGGATGAAATTCAAAAAGGACAAATGCAAAGTACTCCCCTTAGGAAGGAACAATCAGTTGCACATGTACAAAATGGGAAATGACTGCCTAGGATGGAGCACTGCAGAAAGAGATCCAGGGGTCATAGTGGATCACAAGCTAAATATGAGTGAACACTGTAACGCTGTTGCAAAAAAAGCAAACATCATTCTGGGATATGTTAGCAGGAGTGTTGTAAGCAAGACACAAGAATTATTTCTTTCCTGCTTTACTCCACAGTGATTAGGCCTCAACTGGAGTATTGTGTCCAGTTCTGGGAAGACTGAGAGGGGACATGATAACAGTTTTCAAGTACATAAAAGGTTGTTACAAGGAGGAGGGAGATAAAATGTTCTCCTTAACCTCTGAGGATAGGACAAGAAGCAATGGGCTTATATTGCAGCAAGGGTGGTTTAGGCTGGACATTGGGAAAAACTTCCTAACTGTCAGGATGCTTAAGCACTGGAATAAATTGCCTAGGGAGGCTGTGGAATCTCCATCACTGGACATTTTTAAGAGCAGGTTAGACAAACACCTGTCAGGGATGGTCTAGATAATTTTCAGTCCTGCCATGAGTGCGGGAGACTGCAGTAGATCATCTCTCAAGCTTCCTTCCAGTCCTATGATTCTATAAGGTCCCGTTGAAATATATTTGACAATTAACTCTCTCCACCCCATGTCTGTCTCTCTCTCTCTCTCTCACACACACACACACACACTACAAACATGGGAATTATACAGGAAAACCAAATGAATCCTGAGTTTGAATTATCCTCTCACTGTAGCCAGGTCACATTCCTTGGTGGGGAGGGATAGCTTAGTGGTTTGAGTATTGGCCTGTTAAACCCAGGATTGTGAATTCAATCCTTGAGGGGGGCTATTTAGGGAACTAGGGTAAAAAACTGTATGGGGATTGGTCCTGTTTTGAGTAGGGGGGTTGGACTAGATGACCTCTAAGGTCCCTTCCAACCCTGATAGTCTATGATTAAAATAATCTGTAGGAAATGAAATCTTCTCTGACTGTTTCCTGCTTTTTAAAATGAGCAGCCCTTAACCTATTGCAGTTCTTTGCTTTCATGTTTTCAACATGGCTTCACTATTTTGGATTTAAATAAAAATAAACAAGGAAAAACCGGGCGGGGGGGAGGGGGGGAGAGGGAAGCTGCAATTTACACATCTGTTTATTTGACTTTGAAAATTCAATTTCTCACTAAACAGTCTGAAGTTCTAGTCAAGAGAAGAAACACAAAGTTTCCTAGCAAAGGCTTTAAAACACACGCTGTGTGCCTTGTATTGTAACTGCTTGCAGCAACTTTTATTAGTTATATCATAGCAAGAAGCCTATCTGGTGCATTTCACCTTCAAGATCAAGAGACAATGCAAAGTCAGAGGAGAATTCTGGGTAAAGGACTAAGTTGCTGACAAAGGCCAAAGTTTAAATAAAACATGTTCAGTGGAGTTGAATCAATACTTTATTTGTTAAGGAGAAGTAAAAGTACAAAAAAGCTTGTACAACTAGGCATAAAAAAGTGAGAAATCAATTCTACTTAATTCAAAATGCTTGAAGAGTCACCTATGCCATTATGTATGAATAATTCAGGAACATGAATTTATTGCAGACACATATTGTTTGGTTTGGATTTAGTTTTGCCCCTCGATTGACCTGAATCCTGTAAAGAATGATATTCAACTAATTGAAATAACATTTTGCAAGTAAGAGAATGCCTTGGGGATATTTGAAGACTAATCCTGAAATAGAATTTGGAAGATGAAATGTCTGAAAGTTTATAGAAATAGAGTTATTTTACTGCTTTTTATTTATGGCACATGAAGGTCTTCACATCCAGGGTGCATTCACCTCTTGAGACTAAATGAGAATCTTTTCTCCCCTCCAGCCCCGTAATAATGAGTGTTAATCATGTTTACCGAAAGTGTTGTCTCTTTTTCCCCCTGCATCTTCTATTCATAGGAGGATATTTTATAAGACCTTATTGAGATTAAGTGATTTCAACTAAAGTAATGCAAGATGCCTTCAGGTAGAACCAACAGAATCATGTTTTTTCACATTCTAAGATATTGAACAAACACAGTGTGGCACTAAAGTGGCAAATTTGACATGTCTTCACATGTGTATTTTAGCCTTTAAGTACATGTACAACCTATATAATCAAGTGTATTATGACTATTATTTATTTGTAATACAGAAGCACCTTGAGGTTCCAAAACAGATCAAGCCCTCTGTGCAGTGGCAACCACAGCAACTCCTTTGAGAAAAACTGGGCAGAGGGGAATGTTGAGCAAAATGTTTCAAATGTTCTTGTGAACTTACATTGAAAAATGACATGTCCAAAATTATTCATTTGCAAAATGGGAAAATGAACCATTTTGACATTTTTGAAATTATTTTCCCCATTTTTATTTTGCCAGAACTATTCAACAAATTTGGCCCAGTTTCTCCTCTCTTGGTTTTCACACCTCAGCTGCTAGAAAAGGGCCTCATCCTCTTTGATTGAACTAACCTCGTTATCTCTAGCCTGCTTCTTGCTTGCTCATATATATACCTGCCCCTGGAAATTTCCACTACATGCATCCGATGAAGTGGGTATTCACCCACGAAAGCTCATGCTCCCAAACGTCTGTTAGTCTATAAGGTGCCACAAAACTCTTTGCTGCTTTTACAGATCCAGACTAACATGGCTACCCCTCTGATACTAGATTCCTTGTACTGCCCTGTCTGTATCCACTGGTTGTCTCTTTTCTCATACTGAGACTGTAGGCTCTCTGGGACAGGGACTGTCTTTTTGTTCTGTGTTTGCACAGTGCCTGATGCAATGGGCTCCTGGGGCTAAGTTCACAGAGGAATTTAGGCATGGTGAAGCTGAGCATCACCATGCCTACCCTTTTTAGCCACCTAGAAAATCACTGAGATTCACAGAGACTGAATTCAGCACCCCGGCTCCCTCTCTACAATGAAGGGGGGGGAGGTAGAGGGAGAGACAGGCACCTTAGAACTGGATTCACGAAAGCCAGATTGCTAGGTGGCTGTCAGATTAAACTAGGCCATGGAAGATACTAGGGAGAGGGGCGTGTCCTAAGCCCCGTCTCTCTCTGCTTGGGATTCTCAGCTACAAACCCTCTCTTGAGGTTAGGTGCCTAGGCCATTTTTGCAAGAAGCCAGGAAAAGAGGCCCTCCCTACGCTGTTTTTGAGCCCAGTGGCTAGGTTACTCATCTGGGATGTGAGAGACCCCTGGTTCAAGTGCCCCCTCTGCCTGAGGCGGGAGAAGGGAGTTGAACTGGGATCTACCACCTCTGAGGTACAATCCCTACCCACTAGAACCTAGGCTATTGGGGGTGTTGGTGGCACCAGGCATGACCCAGTGTTGACAGAGGGGTGGAAAATGACAGTGCCAATGAAGTCTCCCTGTATTAGGCCTCTGCTTGTCCGAACCGCGTCCATGTTTAGACTTTAATTAACTCCACAGGCTAGATGGAAAGAATGGAATGTGTGGCAACTAGTTATCAGTACCAGGAGGCAATTATACAGCCTGCTTGCACCTGGCTAAAGGGAGTGAAACAGAATGACCGGTCAAGAAAAGTTACTAACGAGATAATATGTTTTTTGCCAAGTATGATCTAACCTGTTTAGAGTAATTGCTGCTTCATAATGTATTTGCTGTATGGGAACTGAAAAGGAGGGAGAAGAGGGGAAGGGGAGCTGGGCATTGGGGGTAATAGACATGCTTAGCTAAGATCATGCATAAAGACAGAGAGCTGCTTGTATGAGGTGTGCTTGATCTGAGGTGTGTACCTCCAAGCATCCTGCGCTTTGAGATCTCAAATAAACTTTTTTTGCTTCTCCACCCTGGTGTGTCTAATTGGAGCGAGGCACTCCGGGCAACGAATCACTGTTTGCTGTAGCCTCAGGCCTTGTGCCGACAACAGTTTTGGCGTCCCTGGGTGGGCTTGAGGCTAAATTTAGCCTTGCCCGGACCCCTCCTGGAGGTCGACGGATTGCGGCGATGACCGATGCCCAGCGCGCACCGGTGACTTCATCGGGGGCCTCGGCGGAGACGCGGTGTGGTCGACCCCGGAGGGCACTACGGTGCAACGCGCTCAGATAGTGGAGAAGCAGCTGCGGGCGACGGTGGGGAACCGGTCTCGTGAATAAGGTAGGAACAGTCCAGTGCTGTTAACCTTTTGTTTGCCTGTTAAGACCTGGGGACGCCCAGTGTCTTCCCATAGGTATGGGGCAGGGACAGAGTACAGGCAGGTACGGTGTACACCCTTAGAATGCATTCTGATGAATTGGAAAGTGTTTGAAAAGATCCATTGACTAAAAGTAAACTGAAAAGATTCTGTACAGTAAACTGGCCTCAGTATCAGCTAGAGGGCCAGGAAAGGTGGCCACCGGAGGGATCACTTAATTACAACACGATCCTTCAATTAGCTTTGTTTTGTCAGCGAATGAATAAGTGGAATGAATTTATGTATGCACAGTTGTTTATGTTGTTGAGAGATAGGTCAGATCTGTTGCAAGAGTGTAATCTGACTCCGACAGGCTCGGCAGTCACTGTTGTTAGTTCCCCGAACCCCTCCCTGGTTGTAATGGCAGAGTCGGTGTCCCCTTCGGCTCCTACACCCCCACCGTATAAAGACCAGGTGCCTCAGGTTTCAGAGATTGCTCCTTCAGTGGGATTTTATCCGTTGATTACTGAGACTGTGGTGGCTCGCCCGGGAGCAGAGGGCCACTACTATGCTAGTTTACTCTCATGTGCCTTTTAACCCAGTGGACTTAGCAGCCTTTAAGGCACAGGCAGGGAATTCTCCACGAATCCCAGCAAGTTTATTTCGGTTTTTGAGGATGTTTTGCCAGTCACAAGCCTGACTGGGATGACTGTAATATCCTTATGAGGACCCTGTTGTCTGAAGTAGAGAAAAGGAGGATTTGATGGGCATGTCTGTGGCACAGATTTTGGAAACTGCAAACAAGGTTTACAGCCTTAGAGAGGGAGAGAAGGAAAAAAGGCAAGTGAAGATGATGGTTGCAGCAGTACAGGCCAGTGACAAGAGGAAGTTTCAGGAAGGTGGTGGAAGGGGCCGGGGAATGAGAGGTCGTGGACGTGGGCGCCCTGGCTCACAGGAAAGGCGTTTGGGTCGCAATCAGTGTGCCATATGCCGGAAGGAGGGACACTGGAAAAATGAGTGCCCCGAGAGGGAAGATACCCCTATGATGGCAGCAGAGAATCAAGACTAGGGGTGTCAGGGGAGACGGACTATCCTGCCCCCGGAACCCCGAGTAAAAATGCGGGTGGGAAATTCTGAAATAGACTTTTTAGTAGACCCTGGAGCAGCTCGAACTGCTGTAAATCAACCCCTCCAGCTGCCTGTGGCAGATTCCCTCACTGTGGTTGGCGCTACCGGAAAAGGAATCAAATGTCCAGTGTATGCCCCAGCAGAATGTGCTTTGGGAGACAGAACTCTCTCCCACAAGCTGGTTTACCTCCCCGACTGCCCAACGCCTCTACTGGGACGGGATCTGCTTTGTCGCTTAGGTGCCACCCTGCACTTCACCCAAGATGAAATCACCCTCACCTTGCCCCCAGAGAATGCCTGGATAATGACTCTTGCAGTTGAGCCCTCAGCCATGCAAGCCCCAGAGTGGAGCCAGTGGGAGGACCAGGTTTTTCCTCTAGTATGGGCATCGGGGGTCCCAGGAAAGGCAGTACATCACACCCCCATTAAGGTTCAGCTCCTGCCAGGAAAAGGTCCGGTGCGGATCAAGCAGTATCCGATCAAGAGGGAGGCCAGAGAAGGGCTGCAGGAAACTATAAATCAGTTTCTGAAGTACAGGGTACTGCGAGAATGTCAGTCAGCCTGGAACACCCCCATCCTGCCTGTTCGAAAGCCCAATGGCACCTATCGGCTGGTCCAGGACCTGAGGGCAGTTAATGAACGGGTTAAGACTCTGCACCCCCTTGTTCCAAACCCCTATACACTGTTGGCATCTATAGGAGGGCAGTACACCCACTTTTCAGTCCTAGACCTGAAAGATGCTTTCTTCACAATTCCGGTCGACACACAATCTCAGGAGATTTTCTCCTTCGAGTGGGAAGACGACCGAAGGGTTAAAAAGCAGCTTTGCTGAACTGTGTTAGCACAGGAATTTAAGAACTCCCCTACGCTGTTCGGCCAGGCTCTGGCCAAAGACCTGGAGGAGTGGAATACTCCGGACGGGATTCTCCTCCTGCAGTATGTTGACGACCTGTTAATAGGGGCGGTGGGATTAACCCCTTGCCTCCACGCCACTGTGAGCCTCCTGAACTTTGTTGGACTCAGAGGATACCGGGTAGCTCAGAGCAAGGCTCAAATTGCCCTCTCAGAAGTACAGTACTTAGGATTTCACATAAGACAGGGGGAGAGAAAGCTTTCAAATGAAAGGAAGGAAGCAATCTGTCAGTCTCCTGTCCCAAGCAATCGTAAACAGCTCAGGGCTTTTCTGGGCATGGCAGGCTTTTGCAGAATATGGATCCCAGAGTTTGGACTGTGGGCTAAGCCCTTGTATGAATGTGTTAAGGGAATGGATCACGACCCCTTTCACTGGTCCTCAGAAGCTGACAAGGCATTTAAAGTATTAAAGAGAAAGCTAATGAAAGCCCCGGCACTCGGCCTGCCTGACCTTTCTAAGCCGTTTCAACTGTATGTGCATGAAAGAAAAGGAGTAGCCCTGGGAGTGCTTACTCAATTATTAGGCACTTGGAAACGTCCTGTGGCATATTTCTCTAAACAACTGGATCAAGTTGCCAAGGGGTGGCCAGCTTGCTTGCGAGCTGTCGCGGCAACTGCCCTAGTGCTTGGTGAAGCAGAGAAACTGACTTTGGGGGGGACTGTGCAGGTGTATACCCCTCGTATGGTTCAAGCCCTGCTGGACACTAAGGGTGGTCTCTGGCTCATGCTGGTCTGTGGAAACAAAGGGGAATGCTTACAGCTCAGGGGTCCCCGGTCAAGCATGGGACACAGATTCTCCGGCTTCTGGAAGCGGTGCAGCTCCCCTCAGAGGTAGCAGTGGTGCACTGCAAAGCTCATCAACGAGAAGACCAGGACGTAGCCAAGGGCAACGCCAGGGCCGACAGGGAAGCCAAGCGGGCTGCCACCCTGGAACCATTGGAAGCTGAGAAGGCCCATGTGCATGCCCTCATCCCATCAGTGGGTGAGCTCCCAGCCCCTCAGTACTCTCGTGAAGAAAGGAATCTGGCCGACTCCCTTGGGCTCCAGGAAAAGGAGGGATGGCTCCACTCCACAGAAGGAAAAATCCTCCTACCTAAAAGCCTAATACGGCCAGTACTACAGAAACTACATCAGACCACTCACGCTGGAAGGAAGGCTCTCACCCAGCTTATGAATAAGTATTTTCTAACCTCTGGATTAAAACCCCTGGCTTCCCAGGTACAGGCTGAGTGTTTAGTCTGTCAAAAGAACAACCCTCGACCAGGAGTGTCAGTGCCACCAGCCACTCTGGAACCTACCCCAGGGCCAGGATTGGTGTGGCAAGTAGACTTCACTGAGTTCCCAACCCAAGGGTTCAGGTACCTCCTTGTCATGGTGGATCGATTCAGCGGATGGCCTGAAGCCTTCCCATGCCGAAACAACACTGCCAGAACAGTGGCTCTCAAGTTTGTCAAGGAGATCATTCCTCGCTTTGGACTCCCCCAGTGGATGGAATCTGACAATGGAACACACTTCACATCGCAAGTTATTCAGGGATTTGGATGTTCTACAAATCACCTGGAAGCTCCACACTCCATGGCGACCACAGGCCAGTGGAGTAGTGGAACGTACTAATCAGACACTCAGCGGCATCTCTCAAAGGTCTGCCAAGAGGCTTCTCTTCGGTGGCCTGATGCCTTACCCCTTGTTTTGCTCCGAGTTCGTGCTCTCCCAAAGGGCAGGTTAGGGCTTAGTCCCTTCGAGATTATGTTTGGGAGGGCATGGCCTATGAATGGTACACCGGTTCTGTGAGGGGAGTGGGAGGTAGGCTGCGGTTTCTTATCTCAGTACATGTGCTCTCTGTCTGCTGTTCTCTGTTCTCTCCACAGGTATACCAAAGATTTGCAGCCTCTCCCGCTGGATGCCCCTGTCCACTCCCTGCAGCCTGGTGACTCCGTTCTCGTTCGTACCTGGAAGGACGAGCCTCTCCAAGAGAAGTGGAAGGGACCTCACACCGTCCTGCTGATCACCCACACAGCAGCAAAGGTCGAGGGATACAAGAACTGGATCCACTACTCCCGTCTGAAAGCAGTGCCAGCTCCTGAACGGTGGACCGTCCAACCTGCGGAGAAGACTGCCAACGACGATCTGGGACTTAAGCTGTTATTCAGGCGACAGTAAGGCCTGCTGGGAATGCCCTGTGACCCCTTTGGACAGTTACAGCGCACTCCCCGTGAACACTCTGAGCGTTGGCTGTGTTTATTTTCACAGGGCCAGCCTAACCTGTGGGCTTGGTCCCTTTTGTTTTTAATCTGCTTGTTATTAGTAGTAGTAATTTTGTGGGTATTTGGGGAATTGTAATTGTTAGGCCTTAGGATCACTTGTCCAGTATGGATCCAGGCCTAGGGCTTGCCACAATGTTACTCTTTGCTATGGGAACACTCCTCTCGTTGACTCCCGTATCCCCCCCGTGCCCCGAAGGTCCCTATGTACCCTCTCATTGACAGCCCCAGCTCCATAGAACTCAATTACGTTTTGTCCACAGTATATGAGAACACTCAGCCAAAGGTTTGTTGAGTATTCTCAAAGGAGGGAATTGTTGGTGGCACCAGGCATGACCCAGTGTTGACAGAGGGGTGGAAAATGACAGTGCCAATGAAGGCTCCCTGTATTAGGCCTCTGCTTGTCCGAACCGCGTCCATGTTTAGACTTTAATTAACTCCACAGGCTAGATGGAAAGAATGGAATGTGTGGCAACTAGTTATCAGTACCAGGAGGCAATTATACAGCCTGCTTGCACCTGGCTAAAGGGAGTGAAACAGAATGACCGGTCAAGAAAAGTTACTAACGAGATAATATGTTTTTTGCCAAGTATGATCTAACCTGTTTAGAGTAATTGCTGCTTCATAATGTATTTGCTGTATGGGAACTGAAAAGGAGGGAGAAGAGGGGGGGGGAAGGGGGAGCTGGGCATTGGGGGTAATAGACATGCTTAGCTAAGATCATGCATAAAGACAGAGAGCTGCTTGTATGAGGTGTGCTTGATCTGAGGTGTGTACCTCCAAGCATCCTGCGCTTTGAGATCTCAAATAAACTTTTTTTGCTTCTCCACCCTGGTGTGTCTAATTGGAGCGAGGCACTCCGGGCAACGAATCACTGTTTGCTGTAGCCTCAGGCCTTGTGCCGGCAACAGGGGTGTGCTCTGTTTCCCCTCTTGAAGTTGTTCCACTGTGAATAAATACTTTAAAAAAGGCACTGCAGCGGGATCCTGGGTCTTCCAACTCCCAGGTGAGGGCTTGAACCACCAAGCTACAGACTCATTCTCATGCCTGTGCACTCTCTCTTTCTAGCCTAATTATTCCTTGGTTATTTATTCACAGTAGAACAGCTTCAACAGACCAGAGCCCGCTTACCAGAGCAGGCCCCAGGGGTAATTTAGGCAGAGGAACGCTTATCTTTTTCTGGCTCATGCATTCAAGTGAGGTTAGGTATCCTGACACCTGGCCTGAGGCTGCTCTGTGCATGTTCAGAAGCATAGGCATCTAGGGAACTTTTACTGCAAAAATGTAGGGATCAAATGAGTTTAGGCACTTACAGGTTCAGAGGCAGGGACTTTGTGACTCCCAGTGGGGCCTGTTTCTGAGATTTAGACACCTAATTTAGCAGTTAGGTGCCTAAATCCCTTTATGCACCAAGCCCCTGTTCATGTCTGGGGAAGAAAGAGGCTGTTGTACTGTTCCTCCATGTGCAGCTTTTCCACTGGTTCCGCGGAGAGCTCTGCCTGGGTAGAGAAAGCGCAACACAGAACTATTGAGCTTTCAGATCTGCTGCGCGGCCGTATTCATCCCTAGTCATTATTATGCCATAGAGCAGAACTAGAGTTTTCACATGAACTTTGCAGCAGTGATTGCAGACAGGAAAATTCACAACTGATGTAGTAGGAAAAGTCAGCAACAACTTAAAATAAAAAAAATATAAGCTTCAGTGAACATGAGATAAGTGGCCTGCAAATAAAATTATAATTATACCAAACACTTTTTATTGAGGCATACATCATTATCCTCTGGTTAAATTATTCAGTGATTCATAGTCCAAAGTAATGTGTGTAGCTTATAATTTATGAGGCAATTCCTGAAAAGCATTGTCTTCCTTTTATACATGGTGGGAAGCCCTGGCTGAATGAAATGTCCGGTTTGGGACATGGTGGCAATGAATATCTGAGTTTTGTTAATCAAATGTAATGCAGGGTAACAGGCCCATGAGAACCTTGGGAAGACTAGGTGTCACTGCATCAGAGTCATTAAAGTCACCTTGTCCTGGGTGAATTCCAAAAAATTGGCAGAACACCCAGTGACTGAACTGCTGAACAGAATCAGTTTAAGCACAAACAGTTCAGTACAGGTCAGTACCAGTTCATCTTGACAACCATTGCAGGTTTACCCCACATCCACACTATGGCCACTCTACACTGTTTCAGTCGCAGTACCCGTATATACCCAATACCTAATTCCTCGAAGCATTGTATTCTGGGAAATTCTGTGATAGGAGAACTCTCCGGATCACTTCACTCTGAACCGTATTACTGCTGTTCATACAGACACAAAACCAGTTCAGGGTGAAATGGGTCAGACTGAACTGGTTCTTAGACCTGCTGAAAACAAATCTAATCAGAACAAGTCTTGGAACATCTGTGAACCAGCGGGGACATTTTTGCATGTGGATGTGCCAGCAGTACGGACAACACTTTGTGCCTCAAACCTGCAAGTTTTTGCACAATGACCGGCCGGCTGCCTAAGGGTCTGATCCACGTTCCATTCAATTAAAGGGAAAGACTGCCATTGACATTAGTTGGCTTTCTTTTCGGCTTCAGGCCACATCCTCCATAATGAGCAGAAGTACAGTTTCACACCTTGTGTGTACTTGGTCCTCTGTGTCCAGAGTGGCGAGGGAAAATGGTGGGGGGTGACTGGAGGATGAGTCAGTCTGAGGAGCTAGGATTAAGCACAGTCCTGGGCAAAGGAGGTGCTTAGCTATACATTTTTCTCTTTGTCTTATGTTCTGTCTGGTGCCTGGGTATCAGCACTCTCCTGAATGCATGAACGGGGGATTTCCCTGTGCTGCAGCTCATTGGTTTTACTTTGCACTTTCACAAGCAACACCCTGTACCTCCGTTGTGCAGGATCAAGCCTGGGAAGGGTAGCTAGTGTACTTTGCTGCCAAGGCTCAAAACCAGAGGCCCCTGACGTCAGCCGATGAACTGTTGGTTTTGTATGTTGTTGGGTTTTTCATGTGACATTCAGTGGATCTGTTTTTGTTTCTTGCTTTAAGAAAACAATATAAATGAAGTCATAACCGTATCAGTGGGGGAAAGTTACTAGAAATGTAAATAAAACTAAAGCTTTAATCGGGTTTGAAATCCAGTAACTGTGATGTGAAGCAGACATTTTGGGCTTGTCTACTCAGGGACATCCAGGAAAGTTAATCCAAATGAAGTAAAGGTGTAGATTAGCTGTATGAACGCTCTCATTCAGAATTTAAATGGCCTTCATTTGGTTTTGCTTAATTCACTTGCAAAGCCCACATTGGGATTTAATGTGGTTTAACTAATCCACTCCAAATTCACACCTTTAGTTAATTTGGATAAATTTTACTGGATGCCCCCATATAGACAAGCCCTTTATTCACTCAGCTCCACAACCATGAGACGTTAGAGATCTTACCTTAGCCACCAGAGGGCCCTGATACTCATACAATAAAGCATGTGGGTTTTGTGCACACTGCTAGCTAAAGAAAAAAGAATGAATCAATAATGACTGTCAACTTGTAGCGAGAGGATCAGCCTAGTTCCCCTGCTGGGCCCAGTTTCCTCTGTGGAGGAGACAGTTATGGCTCCCTGGTTCTTCTTTAGAGACGCTCCAAGGCTTAGCTAAAGTACTGGCTATGCCCCCCCAAAGGGTTGTTGCCAGAGAACATTATTCCTATGACGCACCGAATCCCACATGCTTCCTGTGCCAGCGGCTGCGGAGCATGAAGTGCAGTTTGGAGCTAGCTACACCAGCTCTGTGCCTGTTGGGGGCTCCACTGTGCCGTCCCCACCTGTGAATATGTGGTGATTTTCAAAGCACATTGCACCATTGTAACACTGTCAGACCCCAGTCATCAGCGGGCAGGATCAAATCTGGGACCACTGTAGCTTAGTGTATGAGACTCTACTAGATGAGCTAAAACTAAAAGCCACCTGGCTTGCTCCCTCACAGGGCACCGCTTGGCCCTACAGATTTATAGTGTGGGCACAAGTAACCAGTGATAAACACTCCCACTTCCCAGAACCCCCTGCAGTATTGTCCCTGTAATTATTGTCATTCTACAATATCTATCAGGGACTGATAGAATGCAAGATGTGCTGTCTCCCAAAGACAAGCACTAAAGGTGCCTCAGCTGCTGGGCCCTCTTTGTGCTAGTGGACTTACTAGGGCTTGTAGGAAAGACACTCAAAGTGAAACAATACTGGGCCTTATTTGGGCTCCTGGGGGGCAGTGTAGAGGGTCAGGGTTTGCCACGCCTAGCTCCTGAGGTGCTCTCTCCAGTCCAGTCTCTATTCACAGCAAATAGAAGTGTTCAAGTTTCCAGGCCAGGTTCAGTTAGTGGTGTGTGTCTCATTGAGGCATCTCTGCACTTGCTCTCTACCCAGTCTCTGCTGCTCCCCCACAAGTCCCACGCTCCTCGCAGCAGTCACATCCTGTTCCACCTGCAGATCCTGCTGCAGCCAGATCTGTGCACAGTTCCTGGGTTTTTCTCCCGGCCTCGAGAGCGTCCAGCTGCTGGCTTGCCAGGCCGTCACTGCCTCCCAAAAGTGTCAGGTCACTTCCTGCGGCAGGGTCTTCCCATAGAGTTACTGCCCCTACTCCTACCCGGGGAAGGGGATGTGCAGTGAGGAGGAGGTTAATGGCAGGGAAGTTCCTTACTTAGCTGTTTCCTCCCCCCACCATCAGCACACTCCCTGGTAGTGCTGGGCAGCTCTGAAATATGCTTCCATTGGACCAGAAACACAAAGAGACACACAGCTCCACAGGGTCTCAGCATACAGATAATCAATATGACAGTAGCAGCATGTTGGAGAGGTCAGTCCGTGAATATCAGCTTTCCAGCACACCAAGGGAAAAGTCACATGGGCACTAACGCTTCCAGGCTCTAAAGAAATATTTTATTTTGTGTTCGCTTTAGCTTTTTTCTCTACAAAACTGAGGGGCAAAACAAAACACCAACATAAACATTTAATACAAGCATAAATTGCATGGTATGTAATGGGGATTGTCACGCTGTCCTGCAGTGGCTCAAGAGCGACATGGACTCACAGACAGTCCCTTTGGATATTCGGATCTGTCTTGCCACCCAGGTCAGTGTCCGTTTTTGATAAATGGTCCTTTACATCAGGAATCAGTAATAGTCAGGATACTCTGAGTCCCAAAACCCAGTTATTTACTCCAGATCAGTTGCACTATAAATCTCACACCAAAGACAACACTGGTAGCCAATCCCATTATAAACCATCTAAAGTTCCTCAGATCGGAAAAGGAAATAAGAGATACTTGCAAGGTTAAAGCAGGTGAACATACGCACACAAATGAGTTACAATCTTAAGTTTCAAAAGGTAATAGAAGCTTCTATAATAAGCAAACTGTATGTGTCCTATAGAGCTAACCCAGGGTAAGCCCTGGGGTTCTCTTGTGTATGTCTTGAAAACCTTGCCCCTCGAAGACCAAACAGCAGAGAGAAAGAGTTTCTTCTTGTTAGGGGTTTGTGTTCCCTTCCGCCCTTTCCCTCTGAGCTTCAAACTCAGCTGATGGGAGGAATTCACTTGCATGACTCATCTTCATGGGGTTGGAGAGAGTAATCAACAAAATCTTTTGTCCCCTTTAATGTTCCACAAGAGATCCAGTGTTGAGGAGTCTTCCCTGTTGGGCAGGACATAACACCTTGTTGAAAACCAGCATCTCCCAGGAGTGAGTCTCTCTCTCTCCTGTCTGTTGATTTGCACAGTTTACAATACAGATGCTCCGTTATTATCTTACAATATGGGATACAGCTGTTGTAAGTGAGATTAATGCACATAGCAACACACAAGCATTCCATAAGGTCTAAACACATTCCTATAATCCTAATACCCATTTTAACAACACACAGGTGAGCCAGGCTGATACCAGCTATGTATTTGTCAGGGTTCCACTGAGGCTTGGGGAGCTTGGCATGAGCAGTCACCGGGTCTGCCAGCATCACAGGGATAGCCCCATTGAATATACAGGGTGCATGAAGAAGGCTCCACTTGTGAGGAGTGGCTTGGAGCCTTGCAGTGAGAGCAAAGAGCATGGGCTCACCACAGTGAATCCATCCCATCCACTGGGACCCTGGGTATGTCCTCACCAGTGTCAGCAAGGGTTGTACCTACTCTGGTGGGCCCGGGGCAGTGGACATCAGAGCCAGGGGCCCTCCCATCTGTGCTCCCCCATCTGCTCACAGGAGAGGTACCAGGCAAGTAGTTCCTGCTCCCATCACTGCCAGCAGAGGCACAATGGGAGCAGAGCCAAAGAAGGCAGCTTAGGCCTTGCCTACATTAGAGAGCTGCGCGGACTTAACTAGACTGGTATAATTAAAGCGGTACACCTCCCCCCACACCCAATGGGAGTGCAGTTCTAACAATGTCAAGGTGCTTTCTAGTTAGGGTGACCAGATGTCCCTATTTTATAGGGACAGTCCCAATATTCAGGGCTTTGTCTTATCTAGGCACCTATTACCTCCATCCCCTGTCCTGATTTTTCACACTTGCTAGCTGCTCACCCTATTTATACTGGTATGGTTGTTTCCTTATGGGAAGGGGAATAAGCTATACCTGAAGGAGAGCTCTGTGTAAGCTTGAAAGCTTGTCTCTCTCACCAACAGATGTTGGTCCAATAAAAGATATTACCTCACCCACCTTGTCTCTCTAACACCCATGGATGACACCTTTATACCAGTCTAAAACTGCTGCACTGGTATAACTAGGGCATAGACCAGGCCCAGTTGCACAGCTGAATACAGACTGTGACAACCTAGCCCTAAATGATTTTACCAGAGTAACACAGAGTCAGTGGCAGAGGTATGAAGAGAAGCCAGGGCTCCTGAATCTTCCCAGTCCCGGTGCTAAACACCACTTCACACGTGGATTTTCCTGTGCATAGGTTTAAGTGCAGCAGACATCTGATTGCTTGTCCCATGTCGATGCCATTAATCAGTTAGTGAGAGAAGGAACGGTTACTTCTCTATCAAGGGGTTTGTTTATTTTCTGGCTGTCACATGCTGCCATATTCCCCTGGGAAATCAGAGAATATTGGTGGAGCTATTTTTTTTTTAATTAAAAAGTGACCTAACGTTCTTGGCGAAGCGGGGGCTGCACCTTCCAGCCATCTCCCACAGATCCGCCCCGTGTTTGTAAAATGAAAGGTCTGAAGCACGTTAGCTGCCTGTTGGATCAGTCAGCCATTTCAGCTATGAGGAGCAGAAATGAATTATGGCTAACATAAGTGAAGATGTGTGCAAATCTCTAAGAGACATTACAGTTCTTACGATGAGCACAAGAAGTTTGAGTCTTGATCCAAACTTGACCCTTCCCCCATATCTGATGCAGCCCATTCATTCCCCAGCTCACACAGTGCGACAAGGTGGTGGCGGCCAGCCGGAGTGAGCCAAATGGTTGATACCACATTGACCACACTGGCAGGAGGTAATCAGAAGTGACCTGACCCAAACCCAAGAGAGTACGGAGTTTTCAAGTCTGACCCAACACAAAGCAGACACTTATAGTCAAGTCCTGTAGGGTTTGGGTTAGGTTGCAGGGCTCTAGAACAGGATAATTGGTGCTTAATTGCTAAAGGCTGAAACTCACCCTTAAGTAGATAGTCTGCAGAAGAAATATGCACCACACAAGTCTCATGTAAACCATATGTTGATGACTTAAATGGTACATGTCCTGTGTGAGCGCTCTGCATAGGAGTGAATTTCACCCTAAAGCAAACAGTCTTGAATGTAAGGAAGTCCTCAATGGAAGGAAACAAATTATAAAGGACACACTCGATTTGATAAAAATTGCTCAAGTTCTCTGTTTGCAGATCAACAAGTGTTGCTGCATAAATCCACTCAAGAGAGTTGTCAGACTAGTTGCTCCTAGCAGGTACCTAGTGATAGCCAACACCTCACCTGTGAACAAAGTATTCAATAACTCTTCAGTCTAAGTAGCAGAGCTAACACTCCCGAAATCATTTGTGTCTGATGTTGTATCATCGGAATTGAGCAGGGTCAACTAATTGGAGGATAATGGGGATGAAAAGAAGAGTATGAATAAAAAGAGAACAAGAAGCAGTAGAAAATATGTTTCCAAGGCTTTGTTTCTTTCTGATGGTTCTCCTCCTAGCTTACCTAAGGCAAAAACGGGGAAGCATGTGCTGCAGATGCATCATAAAAGGCACACAAAGAACTGGGATTGTTTGGAGCATATTTGTCCACTTTTATGTCTGCCAGCTGGCCAGTCACTAATGCTTCTTTTGTGGGGAGCTCTGTGAAGAAAGAAAATAACACTGCTCCTCTGGTAATGTCATTCTCCTTGTTGCAACCTTTGCCCAGACTCAGCTTTTTAAGGGCAAAGTGGGAAAGGCAGATATATAATTCAGGAAGCTTGCAAGTTTGGGAAGCTTTGCAAGTCAATGTTTAAAGGAATTGTGACCTTCATTCTCTAACAAGTCACGTTCTTTGTTCCAGAAAATCATAGCACAGTTGGGCCACAATGGAGAGACACCAGCTGACAATGTGGCCAATTGTGTTTGTCTTCTCTTTCTTAGTCTTGTGGTTTAATGGCTAATTAGTACAGCCTGTTCTACTGTTCGCTTTTACCATTCAAGCTATTGAAGCGGCTGTATTTTTTGTATTCACATGGAAAAGATTTAATAAGCAAGGTCAAAGCTGTAAAGTAATGTAATTGATAAGGATGGTCCAGTAGCTTGAGTGCTTGCCTTTGATTTGGGAGACCCAGTTAAATCTTGTGCTGCCATAGGTTTCCTACGAGACTTTAGGCAGGTTACTTAATCTCTCTATGCCTCAGCTCCCCATCTGTAAATTGGGGATTATATCACTGCCCTACCTGACAAAGATGTTGGGAGGATAAATAAATTTCACAATTGTGAGGCATTTAGAGTATGTCTACACTACATTGTAAACCGAGTTCTGTGAGAACCGGGCTTGTGGACTTAGTGATTCCAAGCCCACGCTTCTGTTGCACACTGTACTGTCAACTGGGTTTACAGTTGCTGGACTCGGGTCTCAGAGATGTGCTAGCATGTCCATACTCCACTACACAAACCTTCTGACTCATGCCCACACTGCAAAATGACAGGGCTTGGATCTGAATCCAAGCAGGACTTGGGCTCTGACCCACCTCCCCTAGCAAGGCCCTAGGACCAGAGTCCTGAGTGCATGCTGCCCCAAGTCAGACTGATTTGTGTGTGGATGGAAGAGATGGTTGGGCTCAAACCTGAGTGAGAGCCAGGCTTAGTGTGCAGTGTAGACATACCCTTAGATTAGTGGTGTGCAAACATTTCCAGTTGTGCCTTCCTTACCACTAATGGAATCTGTCCATCCCCCTCTCCAAGGCACAGCCAAGGCTTCCTCAGCAGCGGAGCTAGGGTTGAAGGTAGAGCTGGGGGAAAAACTGGGGATGTGGGAGGAGCTGGGGCTAGAGGAGGTGCAGGATTGGGGGTGGACTGGGACTATGGGCAGATCTGGCCTGGAGGCAGAGCTGGGCCTGGAGGCAGATCAGTAGTGGGGACTGAATGGGGTTGAGAGCAAAGCTGGGCTGTGGGTGGACCAGGACTGGAGGCGTGGTGCTCCCTGCCCGTCACCCGTGGGGGCTGGCCCGGACCCCCCCCCCCAAAACCTTCCTCTGTGCCCCCTAAGGGGGCATGCCACACAGTTTGGGGCCACTGCCTTTGATGTTGTAGTGATGGGGACCACAGGAACAATAAGGTAGTGGAGATGCTGCTCTTCTCTCTGAGGTAATACTGAATCAATACCTTTGTACAGTGTCCAGGGTTACTTGTTAGGTGCCAACGTGCAGATAAGACATAAAACCAAAGTCCTGACAATTGTGGTCATTGGGGAAAAAAATCACATGGCATTTTCACAAGAGTAGGTCTGTTAGCCTCGTCCTAACCACATTTTAATTAAATGTTGTTTCCCTTGCAATTGCAAATGCATAAGTTATTCTTCACTTCCTGTCTGAAATTGTTATGTACAGTACGTTGCATTGTGCAATGCCTTGTGCATCGGAGGTGGCAGCATCTCAGTATAGTGGCTATAATGTGAGCAATGGAGAGTGACTGGGGCTGGGGCTTGGAACTGCATTGGCCAGTGCAACTGAGCCAGCACGGGGTTATCGTAATTTGCCGCTGGCATTAGTCAGTAGCAAATTCCTACTCCCTATAGCAAGGGAGAAGCAGGGAGAGAGGGGTGTCTCTGAGTCACTGCGTCTCCTGGTCCCACTGGCGTACCTTACCCATTTGCTCAGAAAAGTGCCTAGATGTCCTTTAGGGTCCTCTTGAATCCTTTGGGATTACAGGTGCTATATAAATATAACACATTGCTACCCCAAATTCCTGTGCACCATAGAATATGTGATGTTGGTTGGTTTTAAAAATTCTTCAGAGTCCCTTTTAAAATATGCTTACCTTAATTGTTTTGAAAAAGAACGCAACCAATGGCTAGTGGTTTTTTTTTTTTAATCTCTCTCAGGACCTACCGCAGCTGCCGATAGAGTGGTATCATTCTTGAACACAGCACTGGCATCCATAGATTCTAGAGCTGTAATCCTAGCTTCATGTAATCCTAGCTCCATGTTGGGTGGTGTTGGCCTATTTGCTTGAGGACCAACTCAGTGGGGCACTTAAGCATGGGCCTAACTTTAAGCTCAAGAAAAGGCCCACTAAGCTCAAAGGGGACTGATCATATACTTACAGTTGTATAAGTGCTTACGCACCTTGCTGAATTAAGGCCTTTGGGGTCAATTCTGAGCATCCTCCACACCCATGGTTCAATTCCACAAATTATTTGTTCTGCTTCAGTGACCATCCATGAGAGTTGAGGGCACTCAGCACTCTAATAGGCCAGACCCTAACAGACAAATTTTCAGACTTGTGGGCACCATAGTTAGGAACCTAAATAAATAGATTTCAAACCATATTTAGGGGATCTAAATTTGAAAGTTTTGGCCATATCTTCCATTTCAATTTCCCTGTTTGTTGAATGGAGATAATACTTACCTACCTCAAAGAAGCTTGCTGTAAGCCTCAGGGAAGTGCAAGGAGTTGACCTTTATGTATGTTCTGAGGAGAGACAATATTGGGCCCCAATCCTGCACCTACTTAACTTTACTCATATGAGTAGTCCCTTGATGCACATGCCTAAGTGTTTGAAAGATATAGGTCTTAGTTATGAGATCGTGAAGTGCTTTGAAGACAAAAAGTACAAGTACTAAGTAGAGTTGTTTGTATACCAGGGGAAAATATCTGGTAAATAATTTATTCAACAAATATTAGATGCCCATTGAATTCTTTTATAGCAGATGTGCTTAGCATTGTTTTTAAAGTCTAGGTTGAGATCACCAAAATCAATAAACCACCTAAAAGCCCTTCTATAGGCAAAGTTTGGTCTTTTTTTAAAGAAATATGATGCTTTGTAAGCATCTGTTCCTGTCAAGGCTCCTCTTTAAACCACATGACCCATGGCTTTGAATTCCTCTGTACAAAAACACCACAGTCCCCCTCAAGAGTCAATATTAATTAACAGTAAGTTATTCTCTGTATTATCTGCTTGGCAATAGGTCCCCAAGGGCTCGTAGTCTGAACTCAGTGTGGAGGTTGTTTCCCTTGGAAAGTAGCAGCACGTTGAAACCAGTTGGCAATATTTCTGCAAATTGGAATACTGTGTTCATTCCCCCAAACTACTTCCTGCTGATGGCTTTATTTTGGCAGTGAGCCATCACACATATAAAAGGTAATCAATAGACTGAATCAATATTTATAATGTAATTTCTGAGATGAATCTATACGTGATAGAGAAAACCTTTAAGCCGAGAACAAGGGAAGAAGATGTCTCCAGACTACAGGAGTCTTAAATCTGCTTTCATATATATATATATGTAAATATGTATGCAACCATCAAACAACAAAGCTGGAGGCATTTTCAGTCCAACTTTGACAGAGTTGGACACTAAATATCCAGAGGAAATGAAAAGTTTTGGTTGCAGGGGAACTTTCCACCTCCTGCTGCATATGGGTGGGTGGGTGTCTGAGGTCCTGTGTGTAAGCGGTGCCATTGGTAGGAACCCACACAAAATGAACAAAGCAATGTGTTCAAACACAGGTTGAAAGCCATCTTTTTTTCCGATCCAGCATTGCTCATTGTGATGTTTGAATGTTATTGCCAAGCAAAACAGCCTGTCAGACTTTCCCCCAATCTACTTCTGCATCCTCCTAGGAAATTTTTTTGCTAACCCACATCCAAGAACTTACCATCCTGTTTAGCTGTTGAGAATGTGGAGTGCCCATATTGTATGATTGCCCTGTCGTTGTAGCTGTGTTGGTCCCAGGATATTAGAGAGATAAGGTGGGTGAGGTAATATCTTTGTGTAGCTCGAAAGGTGGTCTCTCTCACCAACAGATATTGGTCCAGTGAAAGATATTACCGCACCCACCCAGCCTCTCTCACATTACATGAAGTAGGCCTAATGGAGTGGCTGGCTGGAGATTTTGTTGACAGGTAGGGGGAAAAATGACACAAGCTGAATGTCAAGGCTCGGGTAGGATCTAAACCGAAGAGCAGCAAGAAGGGTTTGCTTTTGAAATGGGCACTTAGAAAGTTTGCCGAGCCTTGTGATGTACATTTAATAAGCTGGGCTAGGGTGACCAGATAGCAAATGTGAAATGTC
This sequence comes from Mauremys reevesii, assembly GCF_016161935.1. Classification (NCBI taxonomy): domain Eukaryota; kingdom Metazoa; phylum Chordata; order Testudines; family Geoemydidae; genus Mauremys; species Mauremys reevesii. The sequence goes on from NW_024100837.1 coordinate 474,421, forward strand.
GGGACAGAGGGTGGGGGGTAATAGGAGCCTATATAAGAAAAAGACCCAAAAATCGGGACTGTCCCTATAAAATCGGAACATCTGGTCACCCTAAGCTGGGCAGACAATGAATTAGTTGAACTGCTCACATGCTGCCAGATATCCCTATTTGTAGATGGCTACTAAAATGATTGCCAGGTCATTTAGCACATCTAATGTAAGTGTAGTCTTTGGCTTTCTCGTTTCAAATAAATGAGCATTTACCCATTGATGTGTGGATTGCAAGCATCTGCCAGCTCTGCGCTCACTAGCCATATGGCACCCTCCTTTGAAGTGAGCATCTAATGCTTTCTATGGACACCGCGGTTGTGAGCTGTGTGAATGCTGTTCCACTGCAGGGAAAGCATTCTGAATGACTTAATGGGGAAGTGATTGCAGTGTCCCCGGTCCACAGCTCGTGCATAGGTATTTCACTGTATAGTTCTATTATTCATTATTATTAAATTGATATATAGGACTCGATTATTCCCTTGACCTAGACAGCCTCAGAAGGGAGCAAGGGCCCCCACGCATCCCACTGCATGGAGTCCAGGGGCGGCTCCAGGCACCAGCACACCAAGTGTGTGCCGGGGGTGGCAAGCCACTGGGAGTGCCCTGCCGGTCGCTGTGAGGGGGGCAGGCAGGCTGCCTTCGGTGGCTTGCCTGCAGGAGGTCCACCGGTCCTGTGGTTTCGGCGGCAATTCGGCGGCGGGTATGCCAAAGCCACGGAATCGGAGGACCTCCCACAGGCATGCCCCCGAAGGCAGCCTGCCTGCTGTGCTTGGGGTGGCAAAATACTTAGAGCTGCCCCTGATGGAGTCCAGGTGTGGAGGAGAACAAAGGTCTGCAGGTTCAATGTTCTCTCTTGCGAGCTAGAGGAGGGAGAAGGGCAGAGAGTAGATGGCCCCAGCCTTCCCTTCACATCAGCGTGTGAAATAGCACGTGCCCTGCTCCGGAAATGAGGCGCTCCAGAGAAATGGTGCTATAGTGGGATCTCTCTGAGCAATAATCCCTTCTGCTGCTCTTCCTGAGGTGGCAAAGGAGAAAGAGGGACACATTTGTTAACTACATTCTCCATTCTGAATTATTTGCTTACTTCTGTTGTGATCTGAACATGGGAACTGCCATGAGCTGACACTCCAGGAACAAAACCAGGGAATCTACAGACAACAGGCAGCCGCTTGAGCTAAAGAGCCAGCACTTCACAGTAAGGTCTCTAAGAGCCCATGTCCTCTGTAGTCAGGCACAGAGTGGGCCCTGCAGCACACACTTACCAGAGGGTTATGTTTGCAGATGCAAGGACTCAAGTCAGGAGGAGCTTGTTTGTGTGAGTGTGAATCTCTTACTAGAGTTCAAGGCCCTGGTCACAGACTTAGAGTATCTTTACACAGGAAAAGAAAAGATGTCTTTGTGCCATTGCATTCCATATGCTTTGTGAACGTGAATATGATGCAACTGCAATACGCTTTATGCAAAAAGTCTCTTGTAAGGTATCATTACAAAGTTTATAACCTACTGAATATATTCATCCTATTTGTATAAATGTATCATTCTTGCATCTGAAACTAGAAATATGAACTATATCTCTGAGGTCCTATTGTCATTATGCAAATTGTGGGCCATTAATGGTGGTTTAGAATCTTGATGGCTCCCACTGACTAGGACAATTGACTGTAAATGGCTTATTGGAACATCTCTGAGGGTGAGATTTACCTGTAATCAGTTTCTTAATGTTCTGGCTTAGACTTGCATGTTTTGTTTAATTTTGCTTGGTAACGTACTTTGTTCTGTCTGTTATTACTTGGAACCACTTAAATCCTACTTTTTATACTTAATAAAATCACTTTTGTTTATTGATAAACCCAGAGTAAGTGATTAATAACTGGGAGATTAAACAGCTGTGCACATCTCTGTATCAGTGTTACAGAGGGTGGACAATTTATGAGTTTGCCCTGTATAAGCTTTATACAGAGTCAAACAGATTTATTTGGAGTTTGGATCCAGGGCCCTCTCTAGCCATTTTGGTGCCCTACACAGCCCTCCTGCAGGGGGGTGGGAGCTGGCCCCAGGCCTCCGTAGGGGAGCAGGAGCAGGCTTGGAGATCAGGGGGGAAACCGCCCCTCCCAGCACAAGCTGGTGGAGCAGAATGGTTTGCGGCTGGGTCGCTCCATTTCCTGCCACCCAATGATTGCAGGGCAGGCCCGACCCTGCACTCACGGGGCAGTAGAAAGTGAAGTGTCCCAGCCCCAGCCCACTCCACTCTGCTCCCCTGACTCCCAGTCTTGGGACTGGAGGACAGGGGGAAACTGCTCACCAGTGGCTCGGCTGGGAGCCAGCACTGCGGAGAGGGCTGGGGCTGGGTCGCTCCACTTCCTGCCACCCTGTGAGTGCAGGGCAGGCCCGACCCCTGCTGCAGTCCTCAGGGGAAGGGGTGGAGTGGGGGTGGGGCTGGGGTAGAGCAGGGGCGGGGGCCATGGGGAAGAGGTGGGGCAGGGGCTGGAGCAGCACACCGCTGTGTAGGGCACCAGGAAAGTTGGTGCCCCACATTTCCTGGTGCCCCACGCAGCTGCATACTTTGTGTATGGGTAAGAACAGCCCTGTTTGGATCCCACTGGGAGCTGGGTGTCTGAGTGCTGGAGGCAAGTAACCTGCTGAGCAATTTTTGGTTAAAGTCTGCAACTTTGGGGGCGTGTTTCAGACCCTGGGGCTTTGTTGCAGCAGGCTAGCATGTCTGGCTCAATAAGACAGGGTTCTGGAGTCCCAAGCTGGCAGGGAAAATGTGCTCAGAGGTAATCTTAGCACATCAAGTGACAGTCCCAAAGGGGTCTTTGTGACCAAACCCATCATAGTCTTCTTAACTTGGGTTAGTTCGCCCATGTTGGCTAACTCAGGCTAAAATAGCAGTGAAGACACTGCAACTTGACTTTTAACTCAGGTTAGCATCTTGACTTCAAACTCATAGGCAGCCTGAAGTTGCTATTTTAAACCTTGTTGGTTAGGTTACCTGAGTTAAGACCATATGTTTTGCAGTGTAGACATGCCCTTAGCTTATGATTCTTATAAAGGCTTTAGACTCTGATTCTAAATGGGGAAGGGTAAATAGCTGTATGATCATATCCATCTCTACTCTTCCCTTTGCAGTAAACATTTCACGTGCAGTGTTGCAGAAATACTGGATAGTATTATGTTAAGATTGATTTTCTCAAGGAATGCGGCCTATTTAGATGAGATAATAAGAATGTGTTTTACTTCTGAGTAGCAATAGATAGAATTCAGCAAGTCAGGTTCATCATTAAATTAAGGAGATGTCATCTTTTCAATAACAAGTAAACCTTGTAGAATGTCTAGACAGACAGGGGTGACATAAAAAACAGATCCCGCAGAAGACCTAGGTCCAATATTGGAAAGGATTCACTTATTTCACTGGGCATTGGATCAGGTCCACAGAGAACACGATACTTTCGATAACCTCTGTAGTGCCAGAGTAGCTGCAGTAGCAGAGACCATAAAAACATAAAAATGGACATGCGAGGACAGACCAATGGTCCATCTAGTCCAGTATCCTGTCTTCTGATAGTGGCCAGTGCCAGATGCTTCAGAGTGAATGAACAGAACAGGCAATCATTGAGTGATCCATTCCCTCCCAGCTTCTGATAATCAGACTGGCTTCTCAAATCAGATTATAAACTCTGAATTAGCTGTTTATTTAACTCCTGTGGTACACTTTAGGAAAATTACTGTAATGCAGATTTTGGATGACTGGAGTCAGGTCTTGACTTTTGATACAATGTACTAATGTAAAATGGATTTGTGCTAGTGACCAAATGCTATGGTGATGGTCACAGTAGACAAGCTTTGGACAGTCAAGCAGATGGATGCAGGAGTTTTTAGTCTGCCTGGGTCTGAGGAGTGGAACAAAATATTCTAGCAACTTTCCACTTGGGACAAGTAACTTCTCATACATAGTCTTATTATTGCAAAGCTCATGTCATTTCCCCCTGCCCTTTCTTTCTGCCCCCAGACATTTTAAAATGGGAGATATTTGTAAAGGTGGGAAATTGCTTGAAGGGGATAAATTTGAGCTTTTAAGTTGCCTGGCTCACTAGTGCTGGGTTGTATTATATTGACTGCTGGGCTTATGGTAGGGTACTCTATTGTATTTTTAAATTAGTCCAGGGCACTCAGAGTATATGGATAGATGTACATTTTTAGTATTTGCATCAGTCTAAATAAGTAATAAATTGGGCAATAGAGTGACAGGAACTGTAGAATATATGAAAAAGTGTAGATACTATTAGATGAGATGAGAACAGAGCCGATCTATTTAGAGTAGATAAAATTAGATTAGACAGACACGAAGGTGTATTTTGACTTCAGTGTAGCTGAGGTTTCACCCCAGCTGAGGATCTGCCCCATAGATTCAAGAATGAACCTTCCACCCCCATCAGAGAGGTAACACAATAACTACTGAGCTCTTAGATTGTGGGTGGCCCTTCCCAAAGCACTCAGAACTGGCCCATTGCATTGATTACAGTGGGTGCAGGGCTAGGTCAATGCTGAGTGCTTTCCATCATTCACACTCGATTTCCGTTCCATCTCTGTGTGATCTATTTTAGAGTGACATGTGCTATAGGTGTGGGGAAGTGTGTGTGGGGGGGGGGAGACTGATACACTTCACAGGAATTATGTCATAACTACTGGTAAATTTAAGGTGAATTTAGAGGCCATAAGTACCTCTGCGGGTAACATTTTGTATTAGAGGATTGCTCATGAGCTGAGTGCTGCCTCGATAATACATTTTAGTGACTCTAGAAATGCTTAGATAGACAGAAGGCTGCTTTTCCAGTGTCAGGACTGTAAATACAAATCGCTCCCCATTCTAACAGAAGTATTTAATGCACACAATTTATATGGGAAAGTTTCAGACAAGCTTCTGTAGTTTCTCTGCTCATGTCAGACCGAGAGGCCCATGCCCTGTGCAGCACAGTCTGCTGACTGTAAAATAGCCTGGCCATGATTTTCAAAAGTAACTGGTTGTGATGCATGACCAGAAAGGGTTAAGTGTCCTGCAGGATGAATGACTCAAATTCAACCCTTAAAGATGTATAGGGAGATAATGTTTGTGTTTTTGAGTATTTACATATATATTGTAGTGGTCAACAATGTAATCAACAGTCCCTGTCTAGGCTGTATTCTGTTCATTCAGAAATCAAAAGAACATTGTAACATTTAAATGAACTGTAAACATAGGATGTTGCTTTATTCATCTCTCTTTGAAATGTCTAGCTAATCATCTGCAAATGGTGAAAAGACGGGCAATTGCCTTATGTTAATTTGTGTAGCTAAGTACCGGTGATAGACCTACTTCAAAGTCGCCCTGATTGCCTGTTGTAAGCCAAGGGACTGCAACCTATCAAAGAAGGCCTGAAATTGTATAAAAGATCCTTGGGTCCTGATCCTTTCATCTCAGATCGGCTTAAGCTTCATTGGAGGAAGTTTAAATTGCAAAATTGAGATCCCAGTTAAGCTGGAACACCCTTATTCTGAATAGGCTATTGGACATTAGACTATAATCTATGGACTAAATTCTTAAAGAACTCTTAGCAACTACAAAGCTCACCATCTCTGCTATGAATCTGATCCTCAAGAATTGAACTCATTTCTGTATGTATATGGATGTTTTAACCATACTCTCTCTCCCTTTTGTTTTTTAATAAATTTTCATATAGTTAATAAGAATTGGCTGTAAGCATGTATTTGGGTAAGATCTGGAGTATTCATTAACCTGGGAAGTAACGTGTCCAATCCTTTGGGATTGGTAGAACTTTTTTGTATGATGAAAATGATTTTTATTATTCCTCATCATGTCTGAGTTGGGTGTTTAGGTGGAGGCCTGAGGCTGGGTTACTTTAAGGGAACTGTGTGGCTGACTCCTAGGTAACCAGTGAGGTATAATAGACGCTAATTTGTGCTGCCTTGGTAAATCTAAGGATTGGAATATTCACCAGCTTTGAGTCGTCTGCCCCATTCTTTGCAATTCACCCCTAATTGTGTGACCTCATCTGGCTCCCCTGGGATCCCACTCACACTAGTGATTTTGGAGGACTCACTGTTTGGGTGCCCAACTTGAGACACCTTAAGGGGCCTGACTTTCAGTAACTGCTGAGCACCCACCCTTTGCAAATTAGGCCCCTTTAAGGTGTCTCAAGTTGGGCGCCAAGGATGGAGGCATTCAAAGTAACTAGCCACTGCTGAAAATCCTGGCCAGTCTGACACTATCTGTGTGATTGCCATGCTTTGTATCTCCTCCAGTGCAATAAACTAACGAACCAATACCAAGGCTAATACCAAACACATATTTGTCACTTAGCCAGCACCATTCACCTAATAGAAAAAACTTTAGAAATGAATGGATTCATTTACAAACCCGTGTGTTAGGCATTTTAAGTATAGTGCTCCTTATAAAGATGGGCAAACAGAGTTACAGAAGATTTGATTAATTAGTATTAATAATAACAAGCCCATCTGTAACATTATCCATCTGACTATTCCAAAGGGTTTCACAAATAGGGAGAATAAAATTCACCCAGCTGTAAAGGGCCATAAGACAATCTGCACCACCTAGATCAGGCGTGGGCAAACTATGGCCTGCGGACTGGATCCGGCCTGCCAGTCGTTTTAATCCGGGCTTCGAGCTCCCGCTGGGGAGTGGGGTCTGGCGCCCGCTCCGCGCTCCAGCCAGGAGCAGGGTCAGAGGCCACTTCACGCGGCTCCTGGAAGCAGCGGCATGGCCTCCCCTCAAGATCCTACGTGTAGGGGGCGGACAGGGGCCTCCGGCCTGCACGCTGCCCCTGCCCCAAGCACTGCCTCTGCAGCTCCCATTGGCCAGGAACCGCAGCCAATAGGAGCTGCAAGGGCAGTGCCTGCGGACAGGGCAGCATGCAGAGCCACCCGTCAATGCCTCCATGAAGGACCTGGAGAAGGGACATGCAGCTGCTTCCGGGAGCCGCTTGAGGGAAGTGCTGCCCAGAGCCTGCACCCCTGAGCACCTCCCCGTGCCACAGCCCCCTGGCCCAGCCCTGATCCTCCTCTTGCCCTCTGAACCCCTCAATCCCAACCCAGAGCACCCTCCTGCACCCCAAACCCCGCATCCCAAGCCCCACCCCAGAGCCAACACCCCCACCAGGAACCAACCCCCCCACCACCAGCGGCAACCCTGATCCCCTCCTGCCCACTGAATCCCTCGGTCCCAGCCCGGAGCACCCTCCTACACCCCAAACTCCTCATCCCTAGCCCCACCCCAGAGTCCTCACCCCCTCCTGCATGCCAACCCCAATTTTGTGAGCATTCATGGCCCGCCATACAATTTCTATCCCCAGATGTGGCCCTCGGGCCAAAAACTTTGCCCAGCCCTGGCCTAGATCCTGCATGGAGGGCTGGAGGGGGCTGAAGTGGAGCCAACGTGTATGGGAGTTGCCTCTGCAGTCCCTGCATGATGTAGAGACAGATGCCTGATTTTCAAAAGTGCTGGACAGTCACTCAATGGTGGCCTCTGGGTGCTCAGCCCTTTTGAAAATCAGGTCACCGATATAGGGGGCTAAGTATAAGATAATGTTAAGCACCCAGTTTTGAAATTCTTGTCCTGGGTCTCTGTGCCAGCCCTGTATGATGCAGGCCTGGGGAGGGGCCATGGGATCTGTGTTTGCACACACCTAGCGGCCCTACCACAATAAGGCCAGCCTGTTGGTTGGAGTAGCAAGTACAGGGATGCTGTTGTGCACTCCCCAGTCCTGGCCTGAGATCTTGCCTATTTTGCCTGCATAGAGGCTGACTTCACCCTCAGTGATTAAGCATCACACACCCCAAGTTCAGCTGTAGAGATTCACAGGCTATATCTTCACTGCAGCATTAACCCGGGCTCTTACTCGAGTTTTAGCCTTAACTTCCTCTACCATCCACATGTGTATCTTTAACCATGTGTTCTGCTGACTGGGGGTATAGAGTAGAGACTGGGTTTTGCTTTTACTCTGGCTCAGTTTTGCCTGCTGTGTAGTGTGGAAGCAGGCTGAAATCTGGTAACCGAATTCAAGTGCTGATAATCTTCCAATGCCTTCCCACAATTCCCTGGGAACCATATTTTCCTGACTTTCTCCTTACTCTCTTCTCCTGCACTGGGAGTCACTTACCACTTTAGGCACCTGGTCAGCATTTAAACCCATGTTCCATGTGGCCTGCTCCATTTCTACACAACACTCAAACAGCACCTGATTAAACAGAGATGCTGTCCAGGTGCTCCTCATCATGGTGCTAGCTAGCCAGAGGTTCACACCAATGTACTGAGGGCAGTAAGGAGCATGATTAGGGGAGATGAAGCCGAAATCATCACCTGTATGTCCAAGGGCCTGGCAGAGAAGGGGATTCACCAGAGGGGAATTCGGTGCAGGGAAGGAATCAAAAGCCTGAAAATTGTGTACCACAAGGCAAAAGATGCCAATGGAAGTCTGGAAACTCACTGTCAACCTGCCCCTACTACAAGGAGTTTGGCCATGTGCTCAGCCCTGCCCTAAGCATGGAGCCCACTGTCATGTTGGACAGGCTTTTGAGGCCAAACAGGCTTATTTTTTGACTGGAGCCACAGAGAGCAGAGAAGCTGGAGCAGACCTCATGGGCAGAAGGACCGGAGGATGTCTCAGTCCTGAGTCCATGGATCTGTTATGGGGAGGCCCTGGGAAACAGACCAGAATGGAAGCATCACGGCCACAGCCATACCAGTTAAGATGCCACCACCATCTTTGTTATTCTTGGGGGAGGGGATTACAACATAAGTGGGAGGTTTTTACCGGTTTAGGACCAATGCAATTATTAGTATGGAAGATATTGTGTGCTGTGGGGCAGACTTTGCTTCAGTTGAGGGCAGAAGCATCATCATTTCCCTGGCTCCCGTTCCTCTGTGCCTCCTCCCCCCTGCAACATTTCAGTCCAAGATGAAGTACAAGCAGGATGAAATGTAAACAAGCAAATGCTGATTTATTCTAGCACACACTGTTATATGCATGCAAAACTGGGGTTACAAGGTGAGCCATGCCTGCAGACCCAGGGCCGTGCACGGCACAAGCATACATGCTTGTCCAGCTATATACTGCAATGTGTTTTTTCATGCACTGGCGCAAGCATTCAAGCATTGTCTTTGATTGTAAGTCCCATTGTATGATTTGTGGCTGTACTGAGTGCAGATTACTTTAAAAAGTCTTTTGGTACTTCCAGTATTTGGTCTCTTGGTACTTCCAGTCCACGGGGGGTGGGATTGAGAAAGCAAGGTAATGCATCCTAATTCTGCACCCTATTTATTTTCACCTGAATCTTAATCTACTTTGGCTGATGATGCTTGAGAACTTTTCATAGAAGAGAAACCCAAGCAGCTTACTGAGATTCATGGGCATTCCACACGCATGCCATCCATGACCCAGGCACAGTTCTCATAGACTTTAAGGTCAAAAGGAGCCAGTTTGACCTGCACATTGCACGCCACAGAACCTCACCCACCCACTCCTGGAATAGATCCCTAACCTCTGTCTGAGTTACTGAAGTCCTCATATCTTGATGTAAAAAGTTCAAGTTACAGAGAATTCACCATTTACACTAGCTTAAACCTGCAAGTGACTCATGCAGAGGAAGGCAAAAAAACAGCAACCCAAGGTCTCTGCCAATCTGACCCTGGGGAAAATTCCTTCCCAACCCCAAATATACTGATCAGCTAGACCCTGAACATGTGGACAAGACCCACCACTCAGACATGTGGGAAAGAATTATCTTTAATAACGCAGAGCCCTCCCTATTTAGTGTCCCATCACCAGCCATTGGAGATATTTGCTGCTAGCAGTCACAGATTGGCACCTTCTCTCAAAGCCAGGTATTATTTTGGGAACATTAGCAATTGTGAAGATAAACCAGAGCAATAAGTTCCCCACCAACCTCCATCACCACAGCACCATGAGTTGATTTGCAAATGCCAAACTGATTAGCAACTGGGCCATAGCTGTGTGGGGTGACCAGCTTCCAGAGGGCAATAGCAACATGCTTGTGTACTGGTATGGCCATCTTCTTCTGCATGTCCTGGCACTGGAAGGTTGGGACAAGCTTCTCACACAGCTCCAGGAATGTGGCTTTCCACATGAAGAAATTCTGGGTTTTATGATGATGTGATCCCACCATCATGCTTGTGGTCTTGTGGCGAAACCACCGGCCACTGCAGGGAGATTCCACAGCTATTAAAACCTGCATCAGCTACCTCCACTAGTCCATGTCTGCATGCAGGCTACATACTTTCCTCAGCAAGGCATGCCACTGCCCGTCTTCTCATGGTGATAAGACACTGCCAAATGACCTCTACCACATCTCAGGCCCTGTATTTACTTCCAGTTGTGGAAATGAGAATTCAATGAACAGTGCCAACAGCTGGAACAGGTAATGGTCCTGAGGTGAATCCATGCCTTGCCGCTGGCAGGCACGGAGGCTGCAGACAGAAGAGAGGAGTAGGACAACCTGGCAATGTCTTAATTTACTGAGCTGGCAGGCTCAGAGCCCTTCTGCAGAGGGCCCAGGAAAGACAGACGAGTTCTCCCACAATAGACTGAGAAATAATTCATAGAGTGGCACAGCTTAGTATAGTGCAAAGAACCTTGGAATATACGCCTAGAAATCCTTGTGCCTCACCCAGCCTAGTGCAGAGTCAGTGTAGCCATGGCTACATGAGTATGACACGGTCACATAGCAGTGTGGATGCTCACACCCATACCCAGGTACCCAGACCCAGGTTACCTCTGCAGTGAAGACATTCTCACAGAAAAGTGTAAGGACTCTTCTACACAAACAATTAGTTTGTGGCATGACTTTACCCCACACTGCCAACCAGGGCCGGCTCCAGGCACCAGCTTATCAAGCAGGTGCTTGGGGCGGCCACTCGAGCGGGCGAAGGACTTCCCGCTGAATTGCTGCAGATCGTGATCGCAGCTTTTTTTTTTTTTGGCTGCTTGGGGCGGCAAAACCCGGGAGCCGGCCCTGCTGCCAACCACAGACTGACCATCCATGTGGACTCCACTGGCATGCTTCACAGTTCTAGTCCTTTTGGAAATGCAACAAAATGAAAGTGTGTTAACTAAATAACACGTGTCAGTCGGGTCCACCTGGACAGTTAGTCTGTGGCAAACTAGTTCTGGGTAGAGTCACACCCCAGTTTGCTGCAAACTAAATGTCTGTGCAGAGAAGCCCTAAGTGGGTCTCATAGCCAGTCTAGTGCCTGGCATACGACTAACTAAAACTCAAGTGACATTCATCCTTTCACTGTATGTCACCCAAGCCACCATCCTCTGCCCTTTTATCAGGCTCAACTCTTGGCATCAGTGTGATATTAGCACTGTACTACTTCCTCTCCCACCCACATTCTACAATACTCAAGGAATCACATGACACCTGTGAAATTAGGCATCAAAAGCAAGTCCGGTCAGAGTCATGCATTCACTTCAGACCATTCTAGTTTTCTACCTTCAGCCCACATCCTTTGTTCCGCTCCTCTAAAAGCTCAGTGACCTTTCAAGCTGCACTTCAATAAGTTTCAAGAAGTCTCAGGGAGACACCACTGAGTCTGAGATGCTCCAGTTCCACAAAAATCACACAAAGAACTGGTCTTTTATTTCCTTTGGTGTTGCAAAGATCAGGTGAGCACACCCATACATCCTTCTGAAATCACGCTGACTCCCCCAAAGCTTTCCTTTTATGGAGAAATGAGGCTGTTGTGTGCTGCAGCAGAGTATCTGCTCATGCTCTTACATCCAGATGTCTTGGGTTCAGTCCCAGCAGGCCACCTATTCAGCGGTGTCACCATGAGTGGGAAGCATAAACTCCATTGTTTGTGTGGCACATGTACAATCTCTACTTTCAGATGGATGATGTCTAGGTAAATATAATGGCCCCCATCTCTGCAGTGGCTGATCATCTTCCCTGCTATTCCTATTCCCACTCAAGTGATAGTCACAATGCATCCCTTAATCACTGATTTCACTCGTGAGATAAATTCTATAACCACAGTATTAGTAGAACTACAAAAGACTAGAGTGGATATTGGAATGACCTTTTGGATATTGCTTCAGGACATCTTGTAAAATCCTACTTCATTGGCTAAAGCCATGTCTGCTGCATCGCTAATATTTTTTTTCATTCCCTTATGTATAGTTAAAGACAATAATTTGGACTGACACCAGTCATAACTTTTTATGTTTCATGGCAGCCCCCACCTAAGCTATTAATTTGGCAGCTGCTCCAAGTCCTGAAGAAGTGAGCTGTCAAGAATGTTTATAAGCTCTAACCGAGAGTGCTTTCAAATAAAAAGTTTTTAGGATGATGAAATTTGTACAACACCACACCAAGTTTACTTAATTATTCCTCACAGTTCAGATGCAATGAGCAATGCAGGCCCTGAGTGTGTTTAGCAAACTTACTGCTCTAATCTTTGTTCATTCTTCCATTGCCAATATTTGTCTTTGCGGGTATGAAACAAAGAGTTGGTATTATTCATTAGCTGGGACAAATCTCGTCTCAGAATGGAGTTACTGTGAAAGGACTCACATAGGTGAGATCAAGACTTGACTCACTAAATCTTTACACTGTATCTGAAGAACGTATTAAGGCCAAATTGTCATGCTTGAGTGCCTAAAGATAGACATCTAAATCATTACCTGTGCCTAAATATGCCTGAAAATATCATCCGAAGGGGAACACTTTTGGGACAGAAAGATAGCATAGGAAATGTTAACTCTCCAGCCTTCTTCGGGGCAAGAAAGTGTATGATTACATTTGTCAATGGAGAAAGACCCCAGATTTTAAAAGAGTCGGGTCCCTTCCTGCATGAGAAAGATTAAGACAGATTTGCCGAGCTTTACCTCCAGTGTTCTCTTCACACCAAGTAATTGCATGTGTCCGCCCACGTGCAGTCCCATGGCTTGATTCTGTAATGAGCTCTGCGGTTGGGCCCCCTGTGCCCACATGTAGCCCAATTGAAGTCATTGTAGGATCAGGGCCCTGGTTGAGAAGGTTGCAGCCAGATCCATTTCTGACTCACTGAATTTTCTCTGTTCTTGGTCTTTTGCAAGGCTGTATATGTCCCTACCTCAAGTAAAACAACACGCTCTTCCATATATCGAAGTGCATGGATTAAATCCAGCTGCCTCCATAGTATGTCACACACAAGTGATATCAGTCATATATTCCATGCACACAGCTGTCTGATGAGGTTACCAGGCAAGGGGCCCATCTTCTACCTGTGCCGGTGATAGTGGTGCAGGCAGTGGAATACTGCGGCTCATTGCTGCTGCTTCTCTTCCTTTTTACATTTCTTTTTTCTCCTCCATTAAATCCTCCCTCCTTCCCCTTCCAGCGTGGAACGTACTAAGAGCTCTCAGAATGACTGGGAGAGCATTTCCATGTGTGAAGACACTTGCAAATGCCTAGCCACACTTGTATTCATCAAACAGATAAAATGCCACTCACCAGATATTACAAGCAAATGAAAAGGGTGTCTCCTAAATCGGCCAACAGGATGACTGGGCTTGATTTGCAGGCAGAAATGCGAATAATGTTCTCTTCAGAGATGTGTAGACCATAAAGCCAGAAGGGACCACTGTGATCATTTAGCATAACCTCCTGCCAAGCACAGGCCATAGGATTTTCTTGGATTAATTCCTATTTGAACCAGAGCTTGGCTTTTAGAAAAAAAAATGCTGGATTTTTTAAAAAATTGCCAGTGATGGACCATCCACCACAACCATGGACAGCAGGTGACCCGGCCGCTGGGGGAGGCTAGCCCCCGACCCCTCCCCTTCTGCCTGAGGCCCCGCCCATTCCCCCTTCCCTTCCATCCCCTCTTCCCCTGCCGGAGCCCAGAGCACCCCCATCGCAGCCACTGCCCTCCCTGCCCCAGCCCTGGGCCGCCCGAGTGCCCCCAGCCCGGAGTGCCAGGCAGGCAGTGCAGCCACAGTGCCGCTGTCCCCAGCCCGGAGTGCCAGGCAGGTGGTGTGGCCCCAGAGTCCCTGACCTCAGCTCCGGAATGACGGGCAGGTGGCTCAGTCCCAGACCACCAAGCGGGCACTAGGTCCAGCCTCCCTGAGTTCTGGCAGTAGGTCGTCCTGTACCTAGCCCCAGCCTGAGCCATGGAAGAATGGGAACTCTGGAAGCAGGCACTCCTGGGGACAGAGAGTGGGAGGGGCCACACCAGGCTGTTTGGGGAGGCTCAACCTCCATCAGCCTATGATACCCTCTGTTCATGACCATAACCCATGTTGAATTGTTCCAGTGGTTAATTAACCTCGCTGTTAAAAATGTATGTCTTATTTCTAGTCTGAATTTGTCTTCAACTTCCACCTCTACTCACTGTACAGCAGGGGGAAACTTACGATACACAGAGAGGTTAGTGGCTCGATCCTAGAGGGGTTGAGCACCTGCACGTGCCAGGGAGACACCGAATCCTAAATACTCTGAAGTCAAAAGAACTTGCAGGCGCTCATCTTCTCTCAGGCAGGGCCGGCTCCAGACCCCAGCGCGCCAAGCGCGCGCTTGGGGCGGCGTGCCGCGGGAGGGCGGCAGGCGGCTCCGGTGGACCTCCTGCAGACGTGCCTGCGGAGGGTCCGCTGGTCCCGCGGTTTCGGTGGACCATCCGCAGGCACGCCTGTGGGAGGTCTACCAGAGCCGCGGGACCAGCGGAACCTCCGCGGGCACGTCTGCAGGAGGTCCACCAGAGCCGCGGGACCGGCGACCGCCAGAGCGCCCCCCGCGGCGTGCCGCCCTGCTTGGGGCAGCGCAATTCCTAGAGCCGCCCCTGCTCTCAGGATCGCCATCTTAGGACTCGACCCTGTAAGATGCTGAGCAACCTCAGCTCCCAGAGAAGTCAGTGGGAGCTGAACGTGTTCAACTTTTCCCAGGAGAACTGAGCCTCTTAAAGGGCTGAGTTTAATCTGTCAGGAAAGCAGCTCATCCTTAAGTCTCACTGGCTTCAGTGGAATGCAAGCATGTGCTTAAAGTTAAGCATGTGCTTAAAGTTAAGCATATGTTTATGCTAAACAGGCAGAGTTGAAGCATGTGCTTACATGCTTTGCTGAACTGGGACCTGATTCCTCACTGATTTGCCCAAGATTGTACTATTCATTTTATATGGTATTGTTACCTTTTGGAAATAATCCTCTGAAGACAGCGACAAATATCATTCATTAGCTTTGTGGGTTGTTGAATAGTTTTTATAGACTAAGGGTATGTATGTTTTTGTAGAAAAATGATAATGTGGAAACAAATAACTTTTATAGGTTTCTGGTTCTTCTTGGGTCCCATGGCTGCAGTAACTTTCAGCATCCCTATTACTAAAGGGTTTCTTTCTTTTTTAAATTGTTTTATGTTTCCCTCTTTCTTTTTTTGTGGCAAGGATATTTTGCATCTCCTAGTTCTTGACCAGTTTTTTAGTTGCAATCTAAACAGACAAGACAGACTGACAAAATATCAGCACCCCCATTGCAGAGATGGGCAACTCTAGCAGAGAGGGGTTAAAAGACTTCAGTCCTGCAAAGGTTTATGCAGGTGCTTAATGTGATTACTACCACTATGTAAAGATAAGTACACACACAAATTTTCAAAAGAACCATTGTAAATAAAGGGCAAGCAGGATTTCAGGGTATCTACAGGTACTTAGCCTGACATCGATCCCCAGCAAAATAATGGAAAAACAGACAGAGACTTCAATTAATAAAGAATTAAAGGATAGGATGCCAGCCAATATGGTTTTATGGAAAATAGGTCTTGTCAAAGAAATCTTCGATGACATGAAAAGTTTGGTTGATACAGATACTGTATCGATGTAATATACATTGACATTTGTTTGGTATTTGACTTTCTACCACATGACATTCTGATTAAAAGTTAATCACTGTACAATACCAAAAAAGCACAGGTTGAATGGAATAAGAACTGGCTAACTGACCATATCTCAAAAAAGTAGTTGCCAGTGGGCAATCATTTTGTTGCTCTAATGGGGATGTTTCTACTGGGGTTCTGCAGGGATGGGTACTGGACCCAATGGTTTTAAACATTTTTGCTTGATGATCTGGAAGTAAACATAAAATCCCTAATAAGAAAATTTGCGGATAATACAAAGATTGGTGTAATGATAAATAATGAGGAAGTCAGGGCACAGAGAATCTGGGTCACTTGTAATTGCTGGGCCCATTCTAACAAAATATGATTTGAATACAGCCAAATGCAAATTTATACATCTAGGAACAAGGAATGCAGGCCATACCTACAGAATGAGGGACTGTATCCTGGACAGCAGTGACTCTGAGGAGGATTTAGGGGTCACAGTGAACAAATAACTCAAAGTGAGCTCCTGGTGCAGTGCTTTGACAAGAAATGCTAATGCAATCTTTGGATGTAAAATCAAGGGAGAAGGGAGGTGATTTGACCTCTGTATACTGTGTTGGTAAGCCTGATACTGCAATACTGTGTACAGTTTGAGTGTCTACATTGTTAAAAAAAAGTCAGAAAATTGGAGATGGTGCAGAAAAGATCCAAAAAATAGATTTGAGGGGCTAGAGAAAATGACTTACAATGAGTGACATAGAGAGTGCAATGTGTTTAGTTTATGAAAAAGAAGATTGAGAAGTGACTTGTTGAAAGAGATGTCCAGTTCTGTTCAATATCTTGATCAGTGATTTAAATAATGGCATAGAGAGAACACTTAAAAGTTTGTGGATGATACCGAGCTGGGAGGGGTTGCAAGGGCTTTGGAGATAGGATTAAAATTCAAAATGATCTGGACAAACTTGAGAAATGGTTTGCAGTAAATAGGATGAAATTCAATAAGGACAAATGCAATGTACTCTGCTTAAGAAGGAACAATCAGTTGCATGCATACAAAATGGGAAATGACTGCCTAGGAAGGAGTGACCAGTGAAACACTGCTGGAAAATAAATGAACATCATTCTGGGATGTATTAGCAGGAGTGTTGTAAGCAAGACATGAGAAGAAATTCTGCTGTACTCTGCACAGATTAGACCTCAACTGTAGTATTGTATCCAGTTCTGGGTGCTACATTTCAGGAAAGATGTGGACAAACTGGAGATAGTCCAGAGAAGAGCAACAAAATGATTAAAGATCTAGAAAACATGACCTGTAAAGGAAGATTGAAAAAAAATGGGTTTGCTTAGTCTGGAGAAGAGAAAACTGAAAGGGGACATGATAACAATTTTCAAGTACATAAAAGGTAGTTATAAGGACAATGGCAAAAAAGTGTTCTCTTTAACCTCTGAGGATAGGACAAGAAGCAATGGGCTTAAATTGCAGCAAGGGTGGTTTAGGTTAGACATTAGGAGAGACTTCCTAACGATCAGGGGAGTTAAGCACTGGAATAAATTGCCTAGAGAGGTTGTGGAATCTCCATCATTGGAGATTTTTATGAGCAGGTTAGACAAACACCTGTGAAGAATGGTCTAGATAATATTTATTCCTGCCTTGAGTGTAGGAGATAGGATTAGATGATCTCTTGAGGTCCCTTCCAGTCCTATGATTCTAATATTCTATGATTACCTTCATGGGGAGAAAATATACTGGGTACTAAAGGGGAGAGAAGCATAACAAGAACTGTTGGCTGGAAGTTTGAATCAGAAAAAATTAGATTAGAAATTGGGCAACTTTTCAACAGTAACATTCACTAGCATCGGAACAAGCTACCAAGGGACACGATGGATTCTCCATTTCTTCATGTCTTCAAATCAAATGACTTTCTGGAAGATAAGCTTTAGTCTGATAAGTTATTGGTCTCAATACAAGGGGAACTCGATGAAATTTAATTGCCTGTGGTATACAGGAGGTCCAACTAGAGTCTCTTCTAGCGTCTAGGTATGTCAGCACTGCAATGAAAAACCTGTGCCACCGAGTCTCAGAACCTGAGTTGGCTGACGGGCTGTGGGGCTAAAAATAGCAGTGTAAACATTCAGGTTTAGGCTGGAGCCCAGGCTCTGAGAACTATCCTCCATAAGGGGTCTCAGAGCCCAGGCTCCTGCCCGTGCCCAAAACATCTGCACTGTAATTTTATACCCCTGCAAGCCTGAGTAAGCTCTCCTGGGCCAGTCATGGCTGAACCCCGGGTCTTTTAATGAAGCATAGACATACCCTTAAACTCTATGAATCTATGAGCAGGGCCCTAATCCCTGATTCACAGTCTGCTCCAAGACTACTAATAATCACAAGAACATTAATTGGATAAATGATTGGAAAAATAGATCACCCAGCTATAATCAATAGGACCTAGTCATTTCTAATTCTTTAAAAAAAAAAAAAAGAGAATGATTTTAGGTAGTCCAAGCAAATGTCAATACATAGAAAAGGGTCTGGGGTTTTCTGAGCCTGCAACCAAACAGCAATAATACTGCATGATCCTCCATGAATTTCATCTTACTGCTGAAGCCAATTTAATTTTCACTTTGCCTTTAAATCTGATGCAAATGTAATGTGTTTTTTTCCCCTTCAGTCCTCTACGCTGCTACTCAGCCATAGTATTCCTGTGATGGAAACAATTTAAAACATTTAGAGAGAAATGCTAAGGTTAACCTTTCAATCTAGACTCCAGAAAAATAATTATTCAGCCATTACCAATAGCAAAATGTTAATATAACTGCCAGGAACTGTTAAAAGAAGAACACGAGCCACTATTTAAAAAAAAATCTATTTTAGAGTAAATGAAAACATATTGACCTAATTTCCTAAGGACTCTAAGGGGTGCATGAAGGAGACTTGCTGCTGTAAATTATGTATTTCCCGTGTCAGTAATGAAGGTAGGAATGAGGGTCTGGTAACCAACTTTCCCCCTGTTACTAATTTTTTTTTCCAGTGGCCCGTCAGTGAACTGGAAAAAATTAACCATGCCACATTATCAGCATGGAATTTAATAGCTGCATTTCTAATGAAGCAGGTGATTTCAGGGATTAAAGTAAGAGGTGAAACTGAAAGCAAGGAGATAAGGGATCGTGAAAGAAAGGTAGAGAAGGCTGGTGTGTGACATAGGTGTTGGACCTAGGGGTGCTGCCGCACCCCCTGGCTTGAAGTGGTTTCTGTTATATACAGGGTTTATAGCTTTGTTCAATGGCTCTCAACACCCCCACTGAAAAAACTGTTCCAGCACCCCTGGTGGGTGATTGGTGTTGTGGAAGCAGGAACCTACGGTATGCTCAGGTACTGAGTACCCTCCAATTGCACTGGAAAGTGAAGGTGCTTAGCGCCTCTCAAGCTTTGATCCCTAAAGCCTTTGTTTTGCGAGATACTTAGGCAGGTGCCTGACTTCAAGTACATGAATAGTCACAATGTCTTAAATGGGCTTGAATCATAAAATCATGGAATATCAGGGTTGGAAGGGACCTC
Source organism: Mauremys reevesii (assembly GCF_016161935.1). Classification (NCBI taxonomy): domain Eukaryota; kingdom Metazoa; phylum Chordata; order Testudines; family Geoemydidae; genus Mauremys; species Mauremys reevesii. The sequence goes on from NW_024100837.1 coordinate 493,889, forward strand.
AGGAGATCATCTAGTCCAACCCCCTGCTCAAAGCAGGATCCATCCCCAACTAAATAATCCCAGCCAGGACTTTGTCAAGCCTGACCTTAAAAACCTCTAAGGAAGGAGATTCCACCACCTCCCTAGGTAACCCATTCCAGTGCTTCACCACCTTTCTAGTGATTTTTTTTCCCTAATATCCAACCTAAACTTCCCCCACTGCAACCTGAGACCATTACTCCTCGTTCTATCATCTGCTACCACTGAGAACAGTCTAGATCCATCCTCTTTGGAACCCCCGTTCAGGTAGTTGAAAGCAGCTAGCAAAGTAGGAGCCAGGACTCTGGGTTCTGTTTCCAGTCCTTCCACTAGTCTGCTGTGTGAACATGGCAAGTGTGTTCTATACCTGTACATATGTACATAGCTAGTTCATTGGAAAGTCGGCTGTAGATGGTGGTCCACAGTATGCAATATTGCCCCAGGGATTCATAGGATCAATACAACTTGTTACTGGCAATCCAAATGGAATCCTCTGGCAGCTCCTTACAACAGGGGAGTCACGTAACCACTCTTTGCCTTGGTTTACCCACCTGAAAATTGAGATTAATAAATCATTGCCACATAGAAGTGATGCAAGGCTTAATTACTTAGAGAGAGAATGTGCCTGCTGTTAGTATGGATTCAAAGTGGAGGGAGGAGTATGAAAGGAACATCTGCTGCCTGTATCCCCTGCATCAATACCCGTTCCAGTAGAAGTCCCTGTACATGGATTACAGTGACTTCTCCTTCCTAGCATATTTGGTGGCCAAAATTGTCCCCAAAGGCAAAATGTGGAGAAGTTCTCATGTGTGGTGAGAAGGCAGACTCATGAGAGTCCACACCCCTCTGTACTATTCAAAGATGCCAGATAGTTGAGGATCCTACACAGTACATAAGGTGGTGCATAAATTACAAAGTGTTTTAGGTGAAAGCTACTAAACGTCACCCACATCCAGCCACAGTGTGACTCTCTCCACCACATTTACAAGCATGCAGAAGCCTTTGAACTAACGAGAACTAGGTGTTTTAGCTCAGGCAGTTGAGGTTCATGGTTTTAGACTGAGGAAGTCCCAGGTTTGAATCCTACTGCCAATGACCCAAACAGAGCATTGAGTTATATTTGCAAAAATGGTTGTTAAATCAAGAGAGTTGTGTAAATTTGAACTGCCTTCTGCTCTCCCAGCTCAGGCTTGAAGAGCAGACTGTAACCTAAAAATACAAGCATTCCAAGCTGAATCTGTAATGTTAAGGTTTGGATCACTTCAATTAACCAAGTTCAAGTGGGTGCAGATTTCAATACAGACCGTTTCCCAAGCCGTATAATAAACACCTGCATAAATGAGATGTCTAATTTAATTACCCCTTAGCAATTATAAATCTGCTTAGCCCAGAAATGATAAACTGATTTGTTTCATGTTCATATTTTAAAGTAATCTCAGGAGATGAAAGTCAGGACGTTTAGATTTATACACTATGCTCCCAATATTTCTGTCCTTTCTCACATTAAACTCCAATTGACTTTAAAAATATCAGTATTTAGTAGCACTAACAGAAAGCTGCTGGCCTTAAAATTATGTCTTATTTGCTGAGAACCTTTTTATGTGGTCTACAATGTGTCTAGCACAGTGTTGGCCTCTGTAAACCAAAATGAAACAATAATAAATACTTATAATGACATGGGGAAGGTTTTTGGCGACAGTCAAAAGGCTCAGGCAGGTGTAAGGCAGCCCCTTATTCCCTTGCGCTGGCTACTTATATCATGATGGGGAGTGGTGGGGTCCCCAGAACTGCCACATCTCTCCTCCACCCAACACAGGTGGATGGAGTCTGACATAAGAATGGCCATACTGGATCAGCCCAAAGGTCCATCATTATCCTGTCTTCTGACAGTGGCCAATGTCCAGTGCTTCAGAGGGAATGAACAGAACATAGAATCATAGAATCATAGAATCTCAAGGTTGGAAGTGACCTCAGGAGGTCATCTAGTCCAACCCCCTGCTCAAAGCAGGACCAAACCCAACTAAATCATCCCAGCCAGGGCTTTGTCAAGCCTGACCTTAAAAACCTCTAAGGAAGGAGATTCCACTACCTCCCTAGGTAACCCATTCCAGTTCTTCACCACCCTACTAGTGAAAAAGTTTTTCCTAATATCCAGCCTAAACCTCCCCCTCTGCAACTTGAGACCATTACTCCTTGTTCTGTCATCTTCTACCACTGAGAACAGTCTAGATCCATCCTCTTTGGAACCCCCTTTCAGGTAGTTGAAAGCAGCTATCAAATCCCCCCTCATTCTTCTCTTCTGCAGTCTAAACAATCCCAGTTCCCTCAGCCTCTCCTCATAAGTCATGTGCTCCAGCCCCCTAATCATTTTTGTTGCCCTCCGCTGGACTCTCTCCAATTTATCCACATCCTTCTTGTAGTGTGGGGCCCAAAACTGGACACAGTACTCCAAATGAGGCCTCACCAGTGCTGAGTAGAGGGGAATGATCACATCCCTGGATCTGCTGGAAATGCCCCTACTTATACAACCCAAAATGCCATTAGCCTTCTTGGCAACAAGGGCACACTGTTGACTCATATTCAGCTTTTCGTCCACCATAACCCCTAGGTCCTTTTCTGCAGAACTGCTGCCCAGCCATTCGGTCCCTAGTCTGTAGCAGTGCATGGGATTCTTCCGTCCTAAGTGCAGGACTCTGCACTTGTCCTTCTTGAACCTCATCATATTTCTTTTGGCCCAATCCTCTAATTTGTCTAGGTCCCTCTGTATCCTAGCCCTACCCTCCAGCGTATCAACCACTCCTCCCAGTTTAGTGTCATCTTCAAACTTGCTAAGGGTGCAGTCCACACCATCCTGCAGATCGTTAATGAAGATATTGAATAAAACCGGCCCCAGCACCGACTCTTGGGGCACTCCACTTGATACCGGCTGCCAACTAGACATGGAACCATTGATCACTACCCGTTGAGCCCGACCATCTAGCCAGTTTTCTATCCACCTTACCGTCCATTCATCCAGCCCATACTTCTTTAACTTGCTGGCAAGAATACTGTGGGAGACTGTATCAAAAGCTTTGCTAAAGTCCAGAAATAGTACATCCACTGCTTTCCCCTCATCCACAGAGCCAGTTATCTCGTCATAGAAGGCAATTAGGTTAGTCAGGCATGACTTGCCCTTGGTGAATCCATGCTGACTGTTCCTGATCACTTTCCCCTCCTTTAAGTGGTTCAGGATTGATTCCTTGAGGACCTGTTCCATGATTTTTCCAGGGACTGAGGTGAGACTGACTGGCCTGTAGTTCCCTGGATCTTCCTTCTTCCCTTTTTTAAAGATGGGTACTACATTAGCTTTTTTCCAGTCATCCGGGACCTCCCCCGATCGCCATGATTTTTCAAAGATAATGGCCAATGGCTCTGCAATCTCACCGGCCAACTCCTTTAGCTAATCCTTAAGTGATCCATCCCCATTGCCCATTCCCAGCTTCTGGCAAACAGATGCTAGGGACACCACCCCTGCCCATCCTGGCTAATGGCCATTGATGGACCTATCTTCCATGAATTTATCTGGTTCTTTTTTGAACCCTGTTATACTCTTGGCTTTCACAACATCCTCTGACAAAAAGTTCCACATGTTGACTGTGCGTTGTGTGAAGAAATATTTTCTTTTATTTGTTTTAGACCTCCTGCCTATTGATTTCATTAGTTAACCCCTAGTTCCTGTGTTATGAGAAAAAATAAATACTTCCTTATTTACTTTCTCCACACCAGTGATGATTTTATAGACCTCTAGCATATCCCCTCTGTTATTCGTCTCTTTTCCAAGTTGAAAAGTCCCAGTTTTATAAATTTAGCCTTATATGGAAGCTGTTCCTTACCCCTAATAATTTTTGTTACTCATTTCTGTACCTTTTCCAATTCCAATATATCTTTTTTGAGATGGGGGATCAGATCTGCACACAGTATTCAAGGTGTGGGTGTACCATGGATTTATGTAGCGGCATGTGTTCAATGGTATAGCTACACTGGCAAATTGTGAGTTGTATGCTGCAAGAAGATAGATACAGTGGAGTTACTCCCTCTTTGAATCAACAGGGAGACCAGGAGAGATTATGACTCCCTGAATCACAATCCCTTTCCCACACTGCTCCAGGGGCCTTCACTGCCCTGTGCTCATGGTGGATTGTAAAATCAAGATCAAGCCCTTAACCTGGTTAGTGCCCCAAAGGCCAATGGTTTTGAAGTCTAGAGTAATGTTAATCAATCAGATCACAGGTTTAGTAAATAAAAGGTTCCTGATTTGCTGGAGCTGAATTCAGAGGAAACTGCACTTACCACAGGGTGAAAGTTAATTTCTTTTCTGGATCTCTAAACTCATCTCCTCTTTGACAAGTTAGCTTAAAAAGAAAGTCATGTTTTGAAATCAATGGGAAGATTTCAAAATATTCCTGATGAAAACTTCCAGACTGTACATAATAACACATGCTGTTTTGGTGAGAGTCACCAGATGATACTATTACTCAAGGTCTTACAAGTTTGTTTTCTTAGAGGGCAGGTTCTTTGGTCTGGGAAGACATGCTTGTGCTATTTTGAGTTTTGTGATGTGGTGTCTTTTGGGTGCTGTGGCAAGCAGCAAGGGGGCCTGTCTGCTATTTGTGACCACCTGTGTTCAAGGCCTGCTGTATATAGTGTAAATAAACAAGTTGAATTAAAATATATACCGAGACTCTGCATCATGATTTCTCTTCCAACGTGATGCTAACTTGTAAGGCCTGGACAACAGCTACTCCTTGACAGAGGGGTGATGATATATTGATTATATATTTCAGTGAACAGCAAGATTCATGGTCCCTTGAGATAAATATTTACCTTTTGGTGTATATTTAAGGTCAGATTAGGTATGCCCCATCTGCTTTGCACTACTCCAGCAATGTGAAGCAGCCACAAACTAGGCAGAAGTGGCCTGTTAAACCAAGTTTATGGATGCTTTGCATCACTGGACTGTAACAAAACAGCCGGAGCGGACCAGCGAATATGGTCCATAAATTGCAAGATGCTCAGGGTAGGGATCTTCTTTTCATTTACATTTTGTATAGCTCTGAGGACACTGTTAGCATATATTAAACAACAAATACGAGTGATAATAAAGCCTGACATTCACCTCGACAAAAATCAATGGCTGCTTATTGTAACTGTTTTGCTGATGGAGACATTGAAGCATAGGCAGGTGAAAGCCAAAAGTGTTCAAAGCTAGGTGCTTAAAATGAGGCACTGGAAGCTATCAAATACAAATGTGGATTTTCAGGGGTGCTCCCATTATGCAATCTATCCTTTGAAAGTCAAGCTTCCTTTATTTAGGCACCTAATTATGGATCTAGGTCTTTAACTTTAGGCACCCAAGCTTGCATAGTGCTTTGCCCAAGGTCATGCAGTGAGCTGGGGCGGGGATAAGCATAAAATGCAGACGCCGTGGGGTCCATTTCCATTATAGATCACAAAATAGAAGTGCAATCGCTGCCTGTTCAGCAGTTCCGACGGAAATGAGAAAAAATAGTGATGTTACTCACCTGGGTGCTTCCTGCAATGTAAACTTTGTTACTTGCTTCTTTGTGCAACGCCTGGAGTTCCTGGGACTATGGCCTTGATACCACATAATTATGATAAACGCACACATCCTTGCATGGAGCTCTGCAGGTTCACGCTGAAGATAACAGTGTATGCCTGACCCAACGAGAAAATTCCATCTCAGTTATAGCAGGAGCCTGAGCCATCATTTTTATATAAATAAACTTTTCTCTTTTTTTTAAAAAAAGGGACATACTGGCCTTTCTTATACCTCTGGTATTCCCTGATCACGGCTAGCTCAGTAGCCTGTCCCTTGAGCTTCTCTGAATCTCATAGCCACTTGTACTCCTGGTCTCACAGCGTGATGTACTATCCTAATAAAACTTGTTTTATTATTCTTACATCCACCTCCAATAAACTTTTAAGTGCTTAAACTACTCCAAGGGACACTGTCAAGGTTGGTAAGCCAATAAGAGCTCATGAGCAACCTTACAATGAAAGAAGCAGTAGGTAATACCCACTCCTGGGTGACAAGATTGAGATAAAATTTCAAAATATGTATTCCCATTATGTTCTGCCTGCAGGTGCTCAATAGGGGATGAATGTAATGTACCCAAATCCACTCCATATCACTGAAACATCTAGCAAATCCTTCCCCGCTCTGGCAAACACCTTAGCGAAAAGGCAGCATAGTCCAAGTACATATAAGTGGTTTAACCCTCAGGACACTGGATAATCCCTTTGAGTGTGTGTCACCTTGAGGATTAATGATTTGACCAGGGTTCCATATGAGCATCTGGAGGGCATGATGTCATGGAGATTGGTTGCTAGGCAGTGGAGGAGGCTGGGACACATGGAATGAGGAGTATCATCTACTGTTCCCCTCATGTGGGGAGCTACCACACCCCCAGGTCTGATCTGTCAGTGACTTCAATAGGAGTTAGTTGCTTAAATATCTTTCAGAATCATGGCCTGAGTGATCACTGAACACCTCAACCCACAATCCCTCTTGGCCAGCCCATACAAAATGCAGCTGCAAAGATCCCCTTGCCTCTCCATCCACCTAACAGTGTCACATGCAGCTAATCAGCCATGGCCAAGTCTCATCTTCATCACATTACCAGTTTCCCATTTGGGAGCATAAAGTCTTCAGAACAGGGATTTCAGGCGGGGGGGGTGGGGTGTCTCACTGTGCCTGCGCAATGTGTATCATGGCTTGGGTGCTCCTGTAATATAAATGATAACATATTTTCAGATCCAAACTTTGTAGTTGGATCCCATCTTTATAAATGGCTGAAGCCAGAAGCCAAGATTCAAACCCAGCGCACCAACAAATCTTTGTGAAAGTTCAGATCTAGCAGTGGATTTGCTGCTGGGACCTGATTCTGATATCCGATCAATACTGCAACTTTGAAATAACAACCAGCCAAACACACATGACAGAAGACAAACTATATATGAAGAAACACAGATCGCTCAGCTCAGGACAAAGCATGTGAGACGAAGCATTCTTTGTTGAGGGGAATCAGACTTTGGAAAGAACTTCCAGAGGAGATCAGGCAAATCCAGAGTCTGACCATTTTTAGGAAACACTGCAAAAGATTCCTCTTTCATCATTGCAATGACACACACCAAACTGACACCCTCTTCTAACCCAAAACACCAACCATCCCTCACCCCTAACAAAAAAGAGCAATTTAATAAAATCTTTAAAAAACACTCGCAAAATAGTTTGATGCTTCTTTTATGTCTGAGCTACAAATTCATGATGAAGAAGTTTTAATCAGTAGGCTACTTTGAGCTTCTTTAAAATGTTACTTTTGCTCTTCATTATGCATTCTGTTAATAACAGCAACACTGTTTTAGGGGATCAAGGTCAGGTATGCCAGTTCTCCACTACAAATGAGACTCGGCAGTGAGTTTGCTGCTGTTATTGATTTAGCATGTTGAGCTCCGATCTGTCTCATTAAAACATTGTTAATAATTCCATGCATCTCCTAATAATTATGACAGCAGCAGTTCATTTATTCCTTGTCCCCGTGTTGGCTGTTTGTTTTGCGTGTTCTCTGGTTCACCTCACTGGCTTGCCCACCTAATGATTGAATCCAGCAGCCACCATGATAGCCGGTATCTTTTTTTATGTTCCAAATTAAACATTGATAAATGTTTTCAGGTCCTAGAGAAAAGCTGTTTGAAGCTGACGTTAAATTTTCTCTTGCTTCTTTAAAGCTTATTTGTAAAGGAATGAAAGGCTGCAATCACCTTAACTGGATCATGAGGCTCAAGCTAATGCAGAATGCAAAATTATTCTTTGCCCATGGCAAGAGATGAATTTGCTTGAGTGAAAAGCTGAGATGGGGGAGCCATTCACTCACAAAGTGCAGCAGGCTGGGAATACTTTAAACAGGACCTCAGCTAGGCATGGATGGTTGATCCAGGATGTTAAATTAATCAAATAGATACAGTCAATGGACAAAATACCCTTGGAATTATTACGGTTTGGTGGGGATAATACAGAGTAATTACAGAGCATTGCATTCAGATGTTCCCTTTCTCTGGATATGTCTACTCTAGAAACCTAAGTTGCATCGGCATACAGCCACCACTGATAGTACACTGCTTGTGCGTGTGCATACTTGGTGCCTTGTGTCGGTGGTGTGCCTACTCACCAGGAGTGCTTATATCGATGCAGAGTGCAGTGCACTGTGGGTAGGGATCCCACTGTGCAACTCGCCATCATCCAGTGCCATGTCTTTTGGGAAGCTTTTGCAACGTCTGATAGGTCTGGAACAAGTCACGCTGGGGTGTCTGGGGTCAACTTCTCATAATGCTGTGTGCTCCATCTCCTAGTTTCATCTGCATCCCATAATTTTCAAGCCTTCTTTTCAAAATCCCACAAACCAGTGCATGCCTCCTTGCTGTCCGCCATCTCTGACAGAAGCATAGAGGTTGCACAGCTCTGCACTATGTCATGAGAGTTGCAAGCACAGGGTGCATGGTCCTGCAGTATTTGCAGAACCGCAAGAGGAGCTGTGGGGGACAGGATGATTCCTGGGAGGCCAGCTTGCTTTTGGGACATACAAAGAAACAATTCAAGGCTGTTGGTGGTGTTCATGGAGCAGCTGGAGATGGTGGAGAGCCAGTTCTGGGCCCAAGAAGCAAGCACTGGCTGGTGGGATGACATTGTCAAGCAGCCTTGGGATAATGAGCAGTAGCTGCAGAATTTTAGATGGGCAAAGCCACATTCCTGGATCTGTGTACTGAACTCGCCCTAGCCCTTCAGCACAGGGACACCAAAATGAGAGCTGCACTTTCAGCTGAGAAGTGACTGGCAATAGAACTGTGGAAACTTGCAATGCCAGATTGCTACCAGTCAGTCAGGAATCAACTGGGAGTCGGGAAATCCACTGCAGGGGCTGTTGTCCCGTGCACGTGCAAGGCCATTAATTGCCTCATGCTATGCAGGACTGGGAGTCTCAGCAATGTGAAGGACATAGTGGATAGATCTGCAGCAATGGGGTTCCTGAATTGTGATAGACAAAACACATATCCCCAATTTGGCACCAAACCACCTTGCCACAGAGTACATCAACAGAAAGGACTACTTTTCTGTGGTTATGCAGGCACTGGTGGATCACCGGGGATGCTTCATAGACCTCAGTGTGGCTGGTCAGGGAAGAGGCATGATGCTTGCATCTTTAAAATCACAGGACTGTTCAGAAAGCTGCAAGCAGAGACAGCTAGTCCCAATTGGCAGATTACCATTGGAAATAGTGAAATGCCAATGGTGATCCTGGGAGACCCAGACTGCCCCTTGCTCCCCTGCCTTATGAAGTTGTACACCAGCCACCTCGACAGCACCAAGGAGCACTTCAGCGACAGGCTCCGCAGCTGCAGAGTGACAGCGGAAAGTGCTTTTGGTTGTTGACATTCTTCTACTCACAAGATTGGATCTCAGCGATAAAAAATATCCCAGTGGTTATAGCTGCCTGCTGTGCCCTGCAGAATATCTGTGAAGCGAAGGGGTAAAAGTTTCTACCAGGGTGGAAGACAGAGAGGGGCAGCTGTCTGATGAATTTGAGCAGGCCGAAAAAGGGCAATATAACTCAGGGAGGCTTTGAAAGACTATTTTAATAGTGAGCCAGTGTAATGTGTTTTGTTGTAATGTGCTCTGCCTGGACTTGCTCTTTGGCAGCCTGGTATGAATCTTGTAGTGATTGCTGTGTATGCAGGAATATAATATTGTCAACGCACCTATTGAAATTGTCTGTGAATGATGTTATGAGTTGTGTGACACAGTGCAGTAACAGGTAATTGGTTGCTTTCAGAACTGCTCAGCACCAGCCAGCATATGTTGGGAATTAATCAAGATGAATTATGTTCCAAAAACAAGAATTTCATTCTGCAACACGAACCAGGCAATTAAAAAAAAACATTTAAAACTTAATAAATTCAGCAGCAGAACTTATGAAAGGGAAAGAAGAGTCACATCTAGTTCAGCTTCACATATACCAACCTTGGCTTTCACGATCAGTGTATGTGAAGCTGTGATTGTCTTTAATGTCCCTGGGGTGGAGTTATGGGGTAGCACACCAACCCCATATGCCACGTGGAATGTTGAATGAGGTTCCGATATTGAGTTCTCAATGGGCTTCAGAGAGACGCACATGGGATTGTTGAACCTGCATGTCCACCATAGTCTGCAGCATCTCTGAGAAATGCAAATATGGGAGGAGGGAGGGATAGCTCAGTGGGTTGAGCATTGGCCTGCTAAACCCAGGGTTGTGAGTTCAATCCTTGAGGGGGCCACTTAGGGATCTGGGGCAAAAATCTATCTGGGGATTGGTCCTGCTTTGAGCAGGGGGTTAGATAGACGACCTCCTGAGGTCCCTTCCAACCCTGAGATTCTATGATCCTTCTCCAGGCTGTCTGCAATGGTGATCCTGTAGACCCTCTGCTCATTCTCAGATGCAGCACTGGCTTGCAGGATTTCCTGGATCATGTCATCACAAGTTGTCTTCTTTCTCCTCCTTATCCAGCTTAGGTGTTCCACAGGTGTGGAGGAGGAGACCCTGAAGGCAGGTGCAGATACAGCACACAGAGATACTGTTGCCAGTGTGTTCACAACAGAAAACTTAAGATGCTGAACTCACTTCCCTGCCTCCCTGAAAATTGTAAGCACTACATTCTCACTTCTGCTTGGGACTGATTGTGTATGGCACCAGCCATGGGAAGTATGGCCCTCTAGGGGGTGGGTAAATGAGGAAGAAATCACTTGGTTGCATGATTCTAGATGTATAGCACAAAGGCACTGAATACTGGCACCATTTTGCACAGGTGGTGGATGATTTTAGCTGATATCTCACTCCTGAGGGTAACAGAGGCAGAGAAAGCAAAGCTGCTGCTGGCATCCTGGAGACACCCCGGGCCCATATGCTGCTAGCTTGTGCACTGCACTGGTGCCTACTGAAGTTATCACTGAATGGGATGGGAAAGTATCCTACCACAGTGGAAGGAATAAGGCAGCCCTCCTGTAGTGGGGTGGCTGCCCCACTCCATGAGAAAAAGGGCTGGAATAGGCCAGAGAGGCTGTGCAGACCAGCAGCCAATCAGCAAAGGCCTGTGGAGAGCCCATCAGGGCGAAGAAAGAGGCAGCCAATCAGGGCCGGCCTGGGCCCTATATAAAGGCTGCCTAGCAAAGGAGAGGGTAGTCTCTCCCTGACTAACAAGGGAAGCGAATTGGCTCCTGAGGAAAGGAGGTAGCACCTTGGACAGAGCAGTGCTGGGCAGGCTTGGGAAGCAGAGAAGAGCTCCAGCCCAGTTACCTGCCAGGCTGTGGCACCTGCTAAAAAGGGTCGAGAAGGGGCACAGGGCCAAAGGGGAAGTGGCCCAGGGAAGATAAGCAGACAAGAGGGGAGAGAAGGAGGGCAGAGGGAGGCTGCAGCTAGAGGGTCCCAGGGTCAAGACCCAGAGTAGTGGGTGGGCTTGGGTGTCCCCCTTCCCCCTTTGCAGTGCACCTGGCCATGGAGGAGTGTGGCTGAGACTGACTGCAACTTGCCTCTGAGGTGAGAGGCTAGACTTTGGGGTTGTGGTTGGCCAATGAGGCAGGTGCAAGCCGAAGGCTGTTGTTACCTCCCCTCCAGAAGGGGGTGAGAGTGGAATAGTGGGCACTGCTGGAGGGCAGTGTCCTGAAGTGAACACCGCAGAGTGGGGAGCAATGCGGTTCCCAAATCAGCAGAGCAGACAACGGGTGAGACACCACATGCAGCGGGCACTCCACGGCTGACAAGAGCTAATTCCCGGAGCAACCAGCAGGAGGCACCAGCGGTGGTGAGTCCTGACCCTGTTATACCTCTCCAGAAACCTTCAGCAGAGGATTGCAGAGTGAATCCGTGAAAGTGAACTCCATGAAAGTTTCATCAAGATTTCTATGAAGGATTCAGGGGACATCCTGGTGCACAGAAACAAACAGCTCTGTGTGGTCCCCTCTGCCTACCTTTACAGGGGAATGAAAAAGCAGATAGCAACTCTACCTCTCTTGGTAGATCCACTACCTTTTCTAGCACAAGTGAAAATGAGTAAATCAAAAGATGTGTCCTGCCACTTTAGAGGTGCCATCCCTGTAATTTCAAAGTAAACTGCATATTTACCAGAGGTTGCTTCCCCTGCATTGGGCTTGCTAGTCTGGTGGGAATGGCTGGACTGCAGCGAAGTCAAAAACAGGTCCTGGCATGCTGCGCAGCTGTATCCTCTGGTCCCCTGTCCCACGTACTCCTCCTCCTCTTCCTTGTCTACCTCCTCATCCTAGCTGTTCATGGCAAGGACCTATGACTCGGGCTCCTTGGTAGTATACATGGTGCTGTTGGGGGTGGTGGTGAGTCTCCGCGGAGGATGGCTTGCAGCTCTTTGTAAAAGCAGCAGGTCTGTGGCTCTGCACCAGGTTGATTGTTGACCTCCCTGGCCTTCTGGTATGTCTGCCACAGCTCCTTGGCTTTCGCACAGCATTGCTGCTGGTCCCTGGGGTATCCCTTCTCCTACATGCTCCAAGCAATCTGTTTGTAGATAGCCATGTTTCTATGGCTGCAATGGAGCTGTGCCTACACAGCCTCTCCTCCTCAGACCCAGGAGTCCCCAGACTTCCTGTCTACTCAAGGTTGGAGTATGTCTGGAGCGTGTAGCCAGCATTGTCACCTGAACAATTGCCCTCAGTAATGGAGCTCTGCTAGGTGGATCTCCAAGCTGGGCTAACAGGAAAAGTAATTTAAAAAATGTGTGGGGCTTTAAAGGGGAGGAGGGGGCTTCTGGTCTATCTGGCCCCTGGATGGTGGAGTTCACAGTGGTGACCAGAGTGGTCAGTGCAGAGCATTGTGGGATAGCTGCTGGATGTCAGTATTGGTTGATGTAAGTAACTCAGTGTCTATGCTCACATTGCATCAATGTAACTACTTTGACTCTGACTGCCTAGGAAGGTAGTGCTGCTATTAAGTCTGCATGGCAGGGCACTTACATCAGCAGGAGACAAATTTAAATGAAGACACATGCACAACTAGGTCATTGTAAGCTTCCTTGCATTGACCTATCTTTGTAGTGTAGACTAGGCCTACAACCTCTGCTCCTGTATACATCCGTGACCTTGTTTTCTGCAACAGCAGATGCTGCTCTCCATCCTCCTGCCTGTGTTCGCTCTTAACTGCTTTCTGTGTGTCCTCTGCCCACTATTGAGTCCATGTTTCTGTTCATGGAGCACCTGCCCTAGAAACCAGCCCAACCCTGCAAAAATCCCTGTGAGCAGTCCCATGGTACTCAAAGGAACTGCTCATGTGTGTACAGTTACTCAGGTGCATATTTGCCCCCAATTCAGTGAAGTACTGGAAGACTCATCAAATACAATGATCAAGGTCAGGTGTTGAAGTTCATAGAATTTAAGACGAAGAGGCACTTGAGTGCTTTGCCAAACCAGAGTCCAAATACCACGGCATTATCTGATACTCCTCTTATTTCTACTGTATGTATATCCTTTGTCCTTTAGATTTTAGGATCTTAAATACATGGGCTTAATCTTTTGCTGCGATATGTGGTGTTGGTTTTTTAACTACAGAAAAAACCCACATCCATCTATAGCAGGGGTCGGCAACCGGTGGCTCGCGACTCGCCAGGTTAAGCACCCTGGCGGGCCGGCCCGGTTTGTTTATCTGCTGCGTCGGCAAGTTCGGCCAATCGCGGCTCCCACTGGCCGCGGTTCGCGGTCCCAGGCCAATGCGGGAGGCAGGAAGCCGCGGCCAGAACATCCCTCGGCTCGCGCCGCTTCCTGCCTCCCGCATTGGCCTGGGACCGCGAACCGCGGCCAGTGGGAGCCGCGATCGGCCGAACTTGCCGACGCGGCAGATAAACAAACTGGGCCGGCCCGCCAGGGTGCTTACCCTGGCGAGCCGCGAGCCACCGGTTGCCGACCCCTGATCTATAGCAACATATAGAAGAAGAAGATTAGATAAGCCCAAATGTCAAGTTTGGAAGATGGTCCTAAACTTGGGGCCCAGATTTTTAGAGGTGTTTAGGCATTGCTGCACTCGGTGTTTCAATGCCTAACTGATGTAGAAGCCTAAATCTCATTTTCAAAAGGGATTTAGGCACTTAGGAGCCAAACTCCCATTGATAGACAGTGAATGGCCCATTGTCTAGTTCCTCTCAATTTCCCCACCCAGTTTACAGATTGTATTCTTTTCCCCATTTGTACCTCTCTGCATCTCTTTTTCTCTCCTACCTCATAGGATATTGTGAGACTTCTTTCATGTCACAATTGAAATGCTTTGAGATCCTTGGTTGAGAAGCCCCTGGGACTCCCTAGAAGTGCAAAGCATTAATTTTGTACCACAGGGACTTGTGTAAAATATTTTAATTTCTCTGCAACACCGTTGCGATGCAGAAACCTCATACTATGGGTAGGGAGTAGTAACTAAGTGCAAATACACTAGCTGTTATGGTCCAGGGCCATGCTGTGGGTAGCATTTGTCTGCTAAGACCTGTCATCAGAACTGTACTGTAATCTGCTTGTTGGCCACATGCAGTCCTCCAGTTGACATCAATATTGCTGAGACATGAAAAAATGGACCAATATGTGTTCTTTGTAAAGCATCCGCTCGCAGTTAGTGTCCTGCATGTTGCATTGCTATAAAGCCCAGCATCTTGGGCTAACTGTTGTCTTTTACACACACACACACACACACACACACACACACACACACACACACACACACACACACACACACACACACACACAGCTAAATCCTTAAATCTATCTCCAGGCTCAGCTGCAGAACTGTCACAAGGGGCAAAGGGAATGTGTGGAACATCATGTGACATTCTCCTCTGGTGTTATCTCGACCGGTGATCCGCTAGGTCACTCCAATCCTTGACTCTGAGAGCCAGCCTTACCCTGCTCTACTGTGAGAACCCCCACTCCTGGGCTGTTCATACACATCTGGCATGTAAGCTGCTGGCATGTAACCCTAACCCAGACACAATCCTAGGAGCCTCCATCTTGCGGTGTCCAGTTATGTCCACTGGACGCTGCAAGCTTACATGAGTTCATCAATTTAACAAAGAAATTGCTATGCACCAGGCTTGTTAGCCCAAGGGCAGTCTCTGACATACTTTAAACCAAACGCACTGCTTCAGGTGGAATAAACAAAGAGATTTATTAACCACAAAGATAGATTTTAAGTGATTATAAGTCAAAGCATAACAAGTCAGATTTGGTCAAATGAAATAAAAGCAAAACACATTCTAAGCTGATCTTAACACTTTCAGGGCCCTTACAAACTTAGATGCTTCTCACCATAGGCCGGCTGGTTGCCCTTCAGCCAGGCTATACCCATTGATAAGCGCTTTAGTCACTGAGTGGTGATGTTTGTAGATGGAGGTGGAAGAGAGAGGAAGCACATGGCAAACATCTCTCCCTTTTATCATGTTCTTTCTTCCCTCTTGGCTTTGCACACCCCCCTCCCCGAGTCAGTTGAGCATTACCTCATCATAGTCCCAAACTGACCAAAGGAAGGGGGGTGACTCACTTGAAAGCCCAACAGATCCTTTGTTGCTGCCTAGGCCAGTGTCCTTTGTTCCTGTGAGGCTGGGCTGGGTTTGTCCCGTACATGCCCTGCTGAGGTGTGAACTTGCCCCTCTGCTCCTGGAGAGTTTTTGTCTGGGCCTGCTTTAAGCCATGAGGACACATTCTCAGCCTCATAACCATATACATGAAATTACAATCTATAACATTAGTATAACAACAATGCTCAGCACATCATGAGCCTTCTGAAGACACCCGACATGACAAACTTTCCATTAGATACAACACAATCATATTATAAGGATGAAGATAGGGGCGCTGGGTGTTTCCTGAGGTACAGAATGTCACACATCACAATCATTCTTTTGTTTGAAATGGACTTGAGGTGGCATCCATCTAAACCATTCTTTACTCGTGTGCAGATGGGTTTCCTTTCATTATTAACATTTTAAAGTGAATTTAGCGCTCAGTTAACACCTCAGAGAATTCAACTCTCGACCTGTTTGTCCACAGATCAGATCTGTCCCTGCCGCCTCGGGTGTATTACCCACAGTCACCCATCGGGCTGTCTTAGGCAAAGAACGGGTACACCACAATCAGCAGCAGAGTACACCCAAGGCCACCCAACTATATTTGTCTGCACAAGATCAGCACAGGCAGCAGAGTGAGTTTCCTCCCTCATGGAGCCCCAGAGCCCGGGCTCCAGCCCCAGCCCAAACATCCACACTGCAAGTGTATACCCCCGCAGCCCGAGCCCCGTGAGCCAGCTTCAGCTGGCACAGGACAGATGTAGGAGTTTCGCTTCCGTGCCTGTAGCATGCAATATAGACATTCCCTTGGAGGTGCAGCACAGAACTTGGGGAGTGCTATGGTGGCTGGAAGCCATCTTTGCATCCGCCTCATCCTGGGCTGATCCAGGGTCTGGTGAGGCGCCTAGTGTATTTTAGGCAGCCCTGAGGGCCTGTCTAAGCAAAGGCAGCCTCCCCAGCTGCCTTATGGGCTGCAGTGCTGGCTGGAATCTCCGTAGTGCTGCAGCCTCACCCCAATATGACTCTCACTCTCCTGCAGGCATAACCCTCTACGTTGGGGTGTGGGAGTGGTCCTCAGAGGGCCGTCTTACTGCTGTCTTTCTCCTTCCCTGTATTGAGAGAATCCTTTCCCGGCTGGATACGGAGCTTTTAAGGGACCCTTTGCACCACTCCAACCCTTTTATCCAGGGGATAGGAGCTTCTCTGGGTGTGAGGATCTCATTGAAAACTCAGGCCGGGGCAATGAAAGCTTTGCTAAGGGCCAGGGACCTTTTGAGAGAGTGTGGCCACTGTTTACAGTGAATCTATGATGATTTATATCTGTTTACTGAACATATCCTAATCAGTTTTGCATGATTTAGATGAAAACCAAGCAAATGAAAAAAGTTAAATGCAGAAGCTTTGCCTGCTTTGCCTTTGAGATTTGGGGATTTGTTCAAACTCAGCTCCAAAGTGAAATTCAGCGTGCAAAGAGTGTGGTGTAATCCTGAAGAAACTTTCTGCAAGAAACCCTGCAAAGCAAAACTGCAAAGGTCCAACAGGTTCAGTCTCAACTTTAACATGAAGAGACCATTAGAGCTCAGTGAATTATTGATTTTCCAGTCTCGAGGCTGAACCGAAGAATCCAAACAAAAAAAAAACAGTTCAGTTCAAACCAAAATTGGTGGGTTTTTTTTGTTTGTTGGAGGGTTTTTTAGTTTTTCTTGCTGAAGCAGAGAAAATAACATTTTTGGGATGACAAAGTAAATGGTTCATTTAAACTGAAATGTCTTTGTTCATTTACTTTTGGGTTGTTTTTAGATGTCTTTAACCTTTCAAAAACGCTAAATGAAATCTTTTGAAATGAAAAAGTCAAAACATATAATTTCAAAATGGCAAAAGAAACTGTTTTGAATATTTTTGAAAATGTTTCCAGATTTTTTGGTTGAAACAATTTGTCGAATTCCTCCCAAATTTGCAAACAATTTAGGTGCCCTGAAAAATGCATTTTTTGGCAAATTTACTACTTGCTGAATAATTTTGCACAGCTTCTGAGAGAGAGGGTGAAATTCACACTAGTCAGCACGTATACACTATTCATCTCCCAGTTACGTCCTAAATTGAACATTTGAATAGTATTTACGGGATACATATAGGCTTTAGCTGGTCCTCTCCATTGATGTGAATCTCAATCTGAGAGGCCCAGTGCTTTCTCGGCCTTTGCACTGTCAAGGTTGTTTGTTCAGCAGTGCTTATATTGTGGATGCCTGCCAGTTGGGAACTGGACCAAAACCACCAATCTCATCTGAAGTGCACAGAACTCATTTCAAATAGGCTACCAGGGAGCCATCAGAGAGTGCTGGTGTCATGTTGCCACACCAAGGTGGTTGCCACTCTCCCAGTGCCCTAAGGACACAGCTGTGGATACAGGAGGCACTCCTGGTGGAGTTCCTTCATGACAAACTCAAAGGAGTTGTCAGTGGCAGGTCATTCTCTGTGAAAACCCCGCCCCTTTGTAACTCACTCTCCAAACCTACTGTACTGGAGTCTCTACTTCGTACCACTCCAGGCACAATGGAAAATCTCAGTCTGTTGGGATGGGAGCAGGTTGATGACTGGAGATACTGTGCTTGATTTTAATCATCTTATTGTATTTGCATGGAGGGCATTTCTATCAAGGTGGGACAAGCAGCCCTTTTTATTGGGTTGTTATTTGCACTGTGCATTTCAATTAATGTGATGAGGATGCAGAGCATAGGATCGCTGGCAAAGTTTAAATTGAGAATGGAAGTTTCTCTAAAATATATGCTGTAATTCAAACAGGAATTATTCTGGTCTGCGTTATGCAGGAAGTCAAATGAGATGATCACAGTGGTCTCTTCTGGCCATAGAATCTGTGAATCTGAGATGGGCATCTAGATAGGCTGCTGTGGGTCATATATGCTATAGTAGAAATGTCCAAGAGAGTGGATAAATAGATTAAATAAATATTTTTAGATACCAGCAGGTACCCAGAGAAAAGTCATCATCACTATTCTTTTATTACAATAGCACCTGGATCAAAAACCCTGTTGTGCGAGGCACTTTATACACATCTAACAAAAGATGGTTCGTACCCCCAAGATCTCACAGGCTTAATATAAGACAACAGTTGAAGGCAGCTTACAGATGTGGGGAGCACAGGGTAACAATGAGACAGTCATAATTAGTGTAATAAGCAGCAGTCACAACACATTAGCTGCTTTGCCATTATCCCGTGTTTTGTGGACACTGCTGTAGGCACTGGTGAATTTAAAGGAGAGACATGAAAGGGAATATTATCTCCATACCTATCACCTGAGCAGCCCTGGCACCTTTGTAAGAGCTGGTCTTGACAAATGTTTGCAACAAGCTCTGGCTGATTTTCCAGGACAGGTTGCTGGGAGTTCATGACCGTTTATCTTCAGGAGCCTTTGAGGATATGTTTCCTATGGTTTGCCTTTCACAACGTCAATGAATTATTCATAAACATTATGTGCTCATTTTATCTGTGCAGGAAATTCACGACCCTTCATTTACCTCTTTGCTACTGCCGGACTGCTCAGGGCTCAAGAACTGTTTTAACAGAATGTCATTCCAGGTACTAGACATCACAGGATATGCGATTTTTCTGAAGCGAAGGAAAGTACCAGTCACATCTCTTAGATTACATCCACATGGCTGTGAAAACAGTGGTCACATTAGCATGAGTGTATATTTCAGACCAGATATAAAATTACATGGTTATTTTGCCAGGGTCATCTTAAGGGAATGATCAGAAGAATCTTGTCAAAAATATGTCCTTTAAAAAGAGTTTAAAAATAGAACCTTCTGCCCGATATTAATATTCATCCTTTTTAATACATGGACTGGTGCATGCGTTCCACTGCCCCATTGCTTGATGTAATTATGCCTGGTATTTTTTGAGAATGTCACCCTCTAGAGGCTGGAGTGTGAATAGGATAAAATTTAATATCAGAGACAACTAGTAAAGAATCTGTGCCTCATGTCTGAGATTTAACTGATGATTATGGTTTCTGAATGGGCCATAAGTTTGTTACATCTCCTGATATTGTAAGAGAATTATCTTGGTGCTTAGGAGGAAAAAAAGAAGAGACTTATTAAAACAGTTCCAGCTTAGCTTAAACTCACTGATATTCTGAATCTGTGCTCTTGAATTATAAACCCTAAGTGTTCCAATTTCTCTAGATCCACCCACAGTTCCTCCCTTCCTTCACATCAGACTCACAAAATGCTATTTCAGTAAATAAAACTGGTGATTAAATGATGATACTCTAGTATCGCTATGCCTTATTTACATGAGAATGAAACACAGCAGAAAATAAAAGTAATCACATTCTTGTTTGTATTCTCCAATGTATGTGTGTGTTTAATTATATAAAACAAAATCTGTTGCAAATAAAGAAAAGGGGGGAAAAAAGCTTTCAGTCTTCAACAGTGGCTTGGCAATGTCAGCTTCTGGACATGAAGTGATGGCAGTTTACTGTATGGACACTCTGCTGTACATGGAACAAACACATGCTGTTTGCAGGGGGCTGTGAAACACCATTCCCATGTGAAGCACTGGAAAGGGCTACAGAGATAAAGATACATTTTTGTTTACTGGGAAAAATTATTACTTGAAAAGATTTGTTTTTCTTTCTGCACTTGAGCCTTTCCACAGATAACTGAGTTTAGAAAAAAACACCTAACGGGGAAAAAACCCGATGAAGACTCATAGCTTATACCCGTAAAGGGGGATCATATACTATTTAGAGAACTTTGCCATAGTTTGTTATTCTTCAACAGCTACAATTTCAAAGCCCTCATTTTCCCTTCTCATCGCCAGCCTGAGGCCCTGTTCCTGCAAACACTTATGGAAGCAACTAACTTTAGACACATGAGTTATACTATTGATCCACAAGAACAAACATAACAGACCAACACACCAGGGATTGAACTAGGGACATCAACACATAGACAGTGCCCACCCTCGCTGGAAATAGTAACAGCCTATATCTTCTGTGGCTCAGCACAGAGGGGGGCCTGTAACATGCACTCACCCGTGGGTTACACAAAGTTACTCACACAGATGTTTCCAGGATCATGGCCTGATGGTAATTGAGATACTGGTTGATTGACATCTTCAGATTACGCTAAAAAAGTCAACATAATTCATTTATTTTTTCTAAACCATCCTCAGGAATACTTTCTCCCCTTATTTTTGAGCAATTATCCATGAACCCTAGGATATTTTCTTCCTGTAAGGTCAGTTTGACTTTAGAATAGTCTTCCCAGCCTTCCTGGAAAAATTGACAAAGCTTCATCATTGGATGCATCAGAAATTAGGTTTTTCAAAAACCTTGGGAATGTACAGTAGATACCATCCCAACACAGATGGATGGATTAGAATCTAGATCAGTATAGGACTAGATCAATATAGAACTAGAATCAAATTCAATAAAAAACTAGCTCAAAATATGACTAAATCAGTATTTTGTAATTTTCTCTGGAAAATGTACCAGTTTAGCAGACTAAGCTCTGGATCCTGCAAAGATTTACTCACGTACATAAGTTTACTGCGGTGAATATTCCTAATGACATCAAATGCGGCTGCTTATCTCGTAAAGGTAGAGCCCTGCAATTCCATGGATACGGATTTATACCTGTGGTTATCCGCATCCACAGGTATAAATTTGTTTCCACCCAGGGCTCTACATAAAGGTTATGCAGGTGCGTATGCCTTTGCAGGACTGGTTCATAGGTTCCTAGATTATAAGGACATAAGACACCACTGTGATCATCTAGTAGGACCTCCTGTATAACACAGGCCATAGAATTTCCCCGAAATGATTCGTCTTTGAGCTGGAGCAGATCTTTTAAAAAAAAATCCCATTTAGATTTTAAAATTGCTGGTGATTTAGATGCCACCACAACCCTGGGTAAGTTGTTCCAATGGCTAATTACGTTCACTGTTAAAAAAAAAAGTGCCTTATTGCCAATCTGACTCTATCTAGCTTCAACTTCCTGCTTTTGCCCAGCTCGACTCACTATCCAGCTGTGGTAAACTTCCCCTATGCCAGCTGTTTATGGCAGCCCATAACCACTGCTAGGTTCTCTGCTTGTTGCCGTATTCCCAGGGCTGCTACTTCCTAGACTTGTAAGGCCTGCATCCTGCAAATCTTTATGCAGCCAGGTTGTTCTTACACACATGAGTAAAGAGCTAATTGTGTGAGCAAGTATTTGCAACCATGGTTCATTGCCCAGGAGCCCTTTCATCCACACACTCCACTGAAGTGCTGCGAACTCTGGGGTAGAACACGACAGCTGAAAGTAAATGAAGACTCATCCCATATTCATTTGTAATTATTTCTCAGTCATTTTCTTATTTACTTACAGTGAACTTCTAGTGAACTGAAAGATTTCCCCTAATTACGACATTTTCCTGAAGCTATTGATATTTGTATATATCAACATACTGTAGGCTACAGGTATCTGGCTGTGTATTGGCTTGTTTGTTTTGCCATAAGCGAAGTTATTACAGTAAGATTCTAGCTTCTGACTTGAAATTAGTATTTTGTATTCAAGTTAAAAATAAAACCAGCAGAAAAGCTTCTCTCGTTATCCTCTCATATTGGCTGCTGGCTTTGTGAGCTCTGTGACATCCTTCGTCAGTTGCAAGATGATTAGGGTGAAGAAGTGAAATCAATTGTTAATCATTCTAAGCTACTTGTCTCTTTCTGTTTTAAACACCCTGGGCCAGATCCTCTGTTGCTGTGAACCAGCCTAGTTCCGCTGGCTTCAGCTGACTGATTTACAACTGATCAATGTACACCAGCTGAGGACCTGGTCCATTGAGTTTGCTTCTGGCTTGGACCCAAATGAACAACAAAACAAAATCCAAAATAATGTTCTGTTATCCACTGGTATTATTCAAGCTGCCCTCAAACTGTTCTTATCACAGGTGCTGAAAGCAAAGCATCTATGTCTGAAAAACATTGTTATGGAAGGCAAATAACACACAAGCCTTTTTAGAGCTTTATAGCAGCAGTTTATTGTGTGTAATGCACACATCATTATCAGAAAGCAGTGTGCAATGCGCACAGTCTGATCACACTGAACTTAACTTCTCTGTCTCCTTTTCTTCCTCCTGTTGGCTTTCAACTTTTATGTAATCGTGACCGGGGTCCCAGTGGAGGCCAGCTGAGGTCACTTAATTAGGGTGAGCTGCAAAGAATGGGGCAGATAATCCCCCAAACTGGTGGATATTTTCAATACTTAGATTTACCAAGCCAGCATAAAAAAGCTTCTTTATTACCTCACTGGTTGCCCAGAAGCCAACAACACAGTTCCCTTAAAGTAACCCAGCTTCAGGCCTCCATCCAGGTACCCAAGTCAAATATGATGAAGATTTGTGAAAACCTTATTTCATCATATAGAAGAAAAGGTGCTACCAATCCCAAAGGATCGGACACATTACCTCCCAGGTTAATACATATTCCAGATCTTATCCAAATGGAAGCTACAGCCAATTCTTATTAACTCGACTAAAATTTATTAAAAAAACAAAAGAGAGAGCGTATGGTTTCAAAATCAATATACATACAGACATGAGTTCAATTCTTGAGGTTCAGATACATAGTAGAGATGGTGAGCTTTGTAGTTGCAGAAAGTTCCTTTAGAATATAATCCACAGGTTAAGTCCAAAGTCCAATATCACCTTCAGGGAGTACCAGCATAACTGGGATCTCAATCTGGCGACTCAAACTTTCCCTGATGAAGCTTAAGCAGATATGAGATGACAGAATCAGGACCCAACAGTCTTTTATACAGTTTTCTAGCAGCCACTTGACCATGCAGTCCTGGGTAAACAATAGGCTTTTGATGTAACCTTCTGCTTTCTAAACACCACCAGTAATTAGTTACACAAAGTAACATAGGGCAATTTACTCACTAGGCAGTCTATCACAAACTTCAAAGAGACATATAGACAAATGACGTTTTTTCACCCAAGATTAATCTAAATGTTAATATTCCCTTTTGATCTTTGAATTAATAGTTAGAGTGACAGACAGGAACTGTTCACATGGCTAGCTTCTAAGATACACACAATTAGTATCACTTCTAACTTCAAACAATATAAGTTTGCATTTCAAAGTTCTAGCCTATCTACCATGAATGGCCCTAATTACCATTTGCATACTTTTCTAACATGACTTTAAAGGTAGGCTTTGGGTCATTCAGGCTGCAAGCTGCTTAACCCTTTCTGGCCATGAGTTACATTTTGTATAAGATTTGCTGGAATTATATAGCAGTGGTAGCAACAATGGTTTGCATAATTATATTTTAATCAGACAATCTCACAGTCATTTAATGGTCTCATAGAAAGATTAGAGGAGAGGGAGAAGAAGACGACAATTTTGCATTTTACATGTGGAGCCTATAACTCGGACCTGCTATTAGTGTGCTGTACCTTTAAATAGTGGGAAATCTTCCTCCTCTTCTGGCATGGTAGCTGCCATTTTGTGTTGAGATGCCACCCGCTTAAATTCAGAAGAGACACGCACAGACTCGTGCTTTCTCATGGAGACTTAAGTTTTGTTTTTCTTTCTTTTGTCTTTTATGTGTGACAATATAGGGCCTAACGCAAATCATATTAAAGTCCAATGGAGTCTTTCCCCTAATTTCAGTGCCCTTTGATCAGGCTTGTAGGTCATTAGGCTCATTGATTTATTGTTACAATATGCAGGTGAATTAGGTAAGTATTTGTGGGCCAGATTATCAGATGGCGTAAAATGGTGTAGCTCCATTGGAGTCACTGGAAC
Source organism: Mauremys reevesii (assembly GCF_016161935.1). NCBI lineage: Eukaryota > Metazoa > Chordata > Testudines > Geoemydidae > Mauremys > Mauremys reevesii. The sequence goes on from NW_024100837.1 coordinate 518,380, forward strand.
TTTGCTGAATTACGCTATCTGAGAACCTGGCATGGTTTCTCCATGGTACAACTGAGTGGACTGATTTACAGAAGGCCTGACATGACTTACCTAGGGGTACATCACCATCCAATGAGAGAAATGGGAATTGTATCATGATATTTGGAGTGAGAGGGGAAATGGGTGGATTTATGCTGGAAGCAACTCAGCCACATGGAGAGAGCAGGGCCCAGGGTTTAATAAAATTCTGCTTGTTCCACTTAATCTGCATTCAGCTTCACTCTTTGCTAGTAAAACAGGAATATAGAACCCACAGGGAGTCCTGATTCCCAGTTCCCTATTTTAGCCACAGGACCGTAGAAATGGAGAAGACAGGTGGTGTTTTGAAAGAACGTCTAAAATCACGAGGCTGAGATTACACAGGTTACAATACCTGCAGTTTTTGTCTAGTGCTGCACTTGTGAAAACAGTGGGGATGATGGATGAGCGAACAGGCAGGACTGAGTCACTCACAAGAGTGTGTATGAATTGCCGTGATCTCGAGCCCCAGAAATCTTCAGTACCATCATAACTCTCCCAATGACCATGGTATTTAGCAGAGGGGCAACCATAAGTGGCTACAGATTTGTTACAATATATAGGTCTGCTTCATAATGAATTGGCCTAATCCCAATCCTGGTTTGGCTTCGGAGGTCCTTACCATCATAACCATAATGCTCTGAACTCTCTCATTCATTGAACCAGACGCCAGCATTTTGACAAGAGCCAGTTTTAGTGCAGAGTTTCAAACGTGAGTGGTGAGATGGAAATGATAGTTCTGGCAGCCTTTGCAATTCACCCTCTTTGACACAAAGCACGCTTTCCATTGACACTTCGCCATACCCAAAGACATAGTGTACTTCCCGATGTGCACACAACAAACTGCGACCTTCTGCTGAGGGACCATTCCATTTATTTGCCTCTGGAGCCTTTACTTGTCATCTCCACTTTGAATGGGCTTAAAGGAAAGTACATCTGAGCAAGTGGATAACCTCAGGTTAATGAAGGTATGTACTCTGTCTTTGTGACGCTTATGCTGGCTGAGTCCCAACTGAAAGCATCTGAGTAAGAGTGTTAGTGACGTACAGATACTACCGGGTGAAAAAACAATTACACTTTCCCAAGGTTCTGTCAAATTACAAGGCACCAGATACCAGTACGCTGAGCTGCAAATTAACCTCTTTGTTGTTCCCTATAAATTTCCCAAGTAAAAGTTATTCTGAAGACCAGTCACGTGGTGAAATGCGATGACAGGTATTATTCCTGTAATGGGATGGAATAGATAGACTAATAACTACTTAATCTGAAAAATCTCAGGTCTTCTGCTCTTTGCCCTGCTAGATGTTGTTACTATGTGATTAGTTGGTACTTCAGGATGAAATGATTATGACTCAGTATAAATGAGGAGTCTGGTGGCACCTTAAAAACTAACAGATTTATTTGGGCATAAGCTTTTGTGGGTAAAAAAAACCCACTTCTCCATGCATCTGAAGAAGTAGGTTTTTTACCCACAAAAGCTCATGTCCAAATGAATCTGTTTGTCTTTCAAGGTGCCACCAGACTCCTTGTTGTTTTTGTGGATGCAGACTAACACGACTACCCTCTGATACATAGTTTAGTATGGAATTTACCTACTAGTTTATTTTATAACTTTTTGAAAATCGCCTGATACAAATTTATCAGTAGAAATTTATTCTGACTCGCAGGCTTTCTGCATATCCACATCGGGCTTCATCTTTCTCTTTATAAGCCTGAGCAAAGGCAGCAAATATTTTGTTCAGAGTAGCTGACAAAAGCAATCCATCTATCCAAGTTATCAAAGCATTTACAGGACCGTAATCACCACAGCAATCTTATTGGAGCACCTGTACACAGATATTCTGAGTAGTTAATCTCAGTTACTCTGTGTTTACATCTCACTTGGAATGAGTGTGTATTTTACACAGCTCCATGCTCCTTTGACTGTGAGTGCCTTCAAGCATGACATCACTTATTGTATGCCTGGAAAGCATCTATCATAGTATAGGTGCTACTGCAAACCAGTAACAATCTAATAAAAATAACTGTGCCTCTGCTACATCAGGGCACTGGGCTACCACTAAAGAATCTCTACAGTTTATTGTAATAATAGTGTGCAGCCAGCTCCCAGATTCTGCATGTTAATTTTAGAGCCCTGAAAGAGATAGCAGAGAGTTAACTAGGTGGCCCAGAAACAGTGTTCTCATGAAGTACTACATATGAATGGCCATACTGAGTCAGACCAAATGTTCATCAAGCCCAATATCCTGTCCCCTGACAGTGGCCAATGGCAGGTGCACCAAAGGGAATGATCAGACAGGTTATCATCAAGTGATCCCTGCCCTGTCACCCAATCCCAGCTTCTGGGCAAATAGAGGCTAGGGACACCATTCCTGCCCATCCTGGCTAAGAGCCATTGATGGACCTATCTTCCATGAATCTGTCTATCTCCCTTTTGAACCCCGTTATAGTATTGGCTTTCACAACACCCTCTGACAAGGAGTTCTAGAGGTTGACAGTGCGTTGAGTGAAAAAATAATTTCTTGTGTTTGTTTTAAACCTGCTACCTATTAATTTCATTTGGTGGCCCTTGTTCTTGTATTATGAGAAGGAGTAAATAACACTTCCTTATTTACTTTCTCTATACCACCCATAATTTTAAAGACCTCAATCATATCCCCCCTTAGTCGCCTCTTTTCCAAGCTGAAGCGTCCCAGTCTTATTAATCTCTCTTCATACAGAAGCCATTCTTATACCCCTAATCATTCTTGTTGCCCTTTTCTGAACCTTTTCCAATTCCAATATATCTTTTTTGAGATGGGGCGACCACATCTGCATGCAGTATTCAAGGTGTGGGCATACCATGGATATATATAGAGGCAATATAATATTTTCTTTTTTATTATCCATCCCTTTCTTGATGATTCCCAATATTCTGTTCACTTTTTTGACTGCTGCTGCACATTGAGTGGATGATATCAGAGAACTATCCACAATGACTCCAAGATCTCTTTCTTGAGTGGTAACAGCTAATTTAGATTCCATCATTGTATATGTATAATTAAGATTATGTTTTGCAGTGTGCATTACTTTGCATTTATCAACATTAAATTTCATCTGCCATTTTGTTGCCAAGTCACTCAGTTTTGTGAGATCCTTTTGTAGCTCTTTGTGGTCTGCCTGGGATTTAACTATCTTGAGTAGTTTTGTATCATCTGCAAATTTTCCACCTCACTGTTTACCTCTTTTTCCAGATTGTTTATTAATATGTTAAATAGAACTGGGCCCTGTACAGATCCTTGGGGGACACCACTATTTACCTCTCTCCATTCTGAAAACTGGCCATTTGTTCCTACCCTTTGTTTCCTATCGTTAACCAGTTATCAATTCATGAGAGAACCTTTCCTCTTATCCCATGACTGTTTATTTTCCTTAAGAGACTTGGTGAGAGACCTTGTCAAAGGCTTTCGGAAAATCTAAATACACTATATCCACTGGATCTCCTTTGTCCGCATGCTTGTTGACCTCCTCAAAGAATTCTAGTAGATTGATGAGGCATGATTTCCCTTCACAAAAACCATATAGATTATTTCCCAACAAATTATGTTAATCTATGTGTCTGACAATTTTATTCTTTATGATAGTTTCAACCAATTTGCCCGGTACTCAAGTGAGGCTTACTGGCCTGTAGTTGTCAGGGTCACCTCTAGAGACTTAAAAAAATTGGTGTCACATTAGTTATCCTCCAGTCATTTGGTACAGAAACTGATTTAAATGATAGGTTACAGAAGAACATAAGAACATAAGAACGGCCGTACTGGGTCAGACCAAAGGTCCATCTAGCCCAGTATCCTGTCTACTGACAGTGGCCAATGCCAGGTGCCCCAGAGGTAGTGAACCTAACAGGTTCACCATTCCTTACCCATCGTGGTTAATAGCCATTAATGGACTTAACCTCCATGAATTTATCCAGTTTTCTTTTAAATGCTGTTATAGTCCTAGCCCTCACAACCTCCTCAGTTAAGGAGTTCCACAAGTTGACTGTGCGCTGTGTGAAAAAGAACTTCCTTTTATTTGTTTCAAACCTGCCGACTACTAATTTCATTTGCTCACCCCTAGTTCTTGTATTATGGGAATAAGTAAATAACTTTTCCTTATCTACTTTCTCCACATCACTCATGATTTTATATAATTCTATCATATCCCCCCTTAGTCTCCTCTTTTCCAACTGAAAAGTCCTAGCCTCTATAATGACAGTCAGTAGTCCTGCAATTTCACATTTGAGTTCCTTCAGAACTTCTGGGTGAATACCATCTGGTCCTGGAGATTTATTACTTTTTATTTTATCAATTTGTTCCAAAACCTCCTCTAATGACACCTCAGTTTGGGACAGTTCCTCAGATCTGTCACCCAAAAAGAATGGCTCAGGTTTCGGAATCTCCCTCACATCCTCAACAGTGAAGACCAATGAAAAGAATAAACTTAGTTTCTCCTCAATGGCCTTGTCGTCTTTGAGTGCTCCTTTAGCATCTTGATTGTCCAGTGGCCCCACTGATGTATTTAAAAAAAAAATTGCTATTACTTTTGAAGTCTTTGGCTAGCTGTTCTTCAAATTCTTTTTTGGGCTTTCTAATTATATTTTTACACTTCATTTACCAGAGTTTATGCTCTTTTCTATTTTCCTCATTAGGATTTATCTTCCACTTCTTAAAGGATGCTCTTTTGCCTCTCACGGCTTCTTTTACTTTGTTGTTTAACCATGGTGGCTTTTTTTTGGTTCTCTTACTATGTTTTTTTTTAAATTGGGGCATACGTTTAAGTTGAGCCTGTATTATGGTGTCTTTAAAATTGCTGAACTAGGGAAGGGGAAACGCAGTTCAATTGATGTACTTTGTCTCTCACTTCCAATTGGTCAAAAAAGTCCAAGTGTAGCCCATAAGATTATTTTGTTAGCTATTATATCCTACTAATCCAGCCAGCAATATCAATTAATGTGTTTCTTCTTCTGAAATTAATCCATTTTATTCTTATATTTTATCAGTGTTCTTTCCTTGGAATTTAGCATGTGTTGAGGAATGTGTTTCCTAATAATAAGTTTTGCTGAAATGCAAGAATCCTACCGGCCTGTAAGATCTGCTATATATCAGAAAGTATAATCAGTAATGAATATGTCAGCATAAAAGCTGGCAACCTTTGGCACAGATAAGAATGGTCCCTGAACTTTGGGGAAACCAAAGGGAGGAACTATCCACATCACATCACAGGTTTATCCAGCATCTATAACCGGCTGGTAACCGCAGGGTACACCACAACTTGGAGGTCATCAAGAGAGCCTAGGTTGGCAGTTTTGGAGTGAGATAATCCTTATTAATATATTTAGAAAGTAAGTGTCATAATCCACTAACCTATAGGAGAAAGGTACCCATAAATTTCTTAGGGTATGGAAATAAAATTTGGGTATAGTAGGTTGGGCCTGAATTACATAGGTCAGGATCCTATAAAAGAGAAGAAATATCAGGAGAAAGAATAAAGAGGCAGAATGAGTGGGTAGAAGCTGAAGAAGCAAAGACAAACCATAAAGAAGGTGGAAGGACTTAGAATCCTAGGCTACATCTATACTTAAAATATCACAGCAGAACACGTGCTGCACAGTTCTCCATCACTGTAGTTAATTCACCTCCCCAAGAGGCGGCAGCTGGGTCGATGGAAGAAGTCTTCCGTCAATGTAGCGCTGTCCGCACTGAGGGTTAGGTCAGAGTAACTATGGCTCTCAGGGGTGTGAATTTACCTCAGAGAGATGTCACTATGCCAACCTAAGTTTTCAGTGTAAGGCAGCTTGTAGGCCCTGGTTCAGCAAAGCGCATAAGCATGCGCTAAAGTTCCATTGATGTCATTTGGAATGAAGAACATGCCCAAAGTGAAGCACGTGCTGAAGTGCTGAATTGGGGTCCTGGATAACAGAGCGGGAAAAGAGTTTGAGGTAAATGGAAAGGGATGGTTAAAAGAAAAGGAAAAGAAAGTTTGTGGAACAAAAAAGGGAGGGAAATGGCTGGCTGCCTCACCTCAACTGCATGGATATTGAGCACCCTTGGGCATTGCTATGTGTTGCGTCTGTGTTTTTTTTACATTGGCTTCTAAGGTCAGCTTTCCCTTCTTTATGTTAACAGCCCTAAGGTGTCAGTAGAGATATAAAAGAAGCAACAACATGCAGGCAGTGGGCTGCACAGTTATTACTATACACTGGGGAAGATTCAGAGCAGGACAGCAGCCGTACTTTGTCATGGTTTTCATGGTTTATCATTTCCCTACACAAAACTGAAGAAAACCCTCCCTATTTCAGAGCAACAGAGCTCATGTTGTGATAAGGCTTCATTTTAGTGTATCTCAACCAATACCCACTCCTAGCTGAAAACGGCTTCTTCCTCTCCCCAGCTTGCTCTTGTGCTGCCATAAAGACTAGACCAACAATTACTTAGAACATAATCATTCACGAGACAGTTCCATGACAGGATATCTTTTTTTATTAATCTTCCACTTAATTCTAACCTATTAACTCTTGGCCTTGGATTTACATGATCCCTTCGGGGAATATTGACAATGATTTTTATAGGTATTTTACTAGCAAACCAATCTAATTAACATCCCTATTAATGCTGTCTGAGTTATGCCGCTAATTAAATCACTGTTCACTCTAAACCTTGACAGACGTGACTTTTTATTATTCTCATTCTTTGGAGGAAGTGCAGACAACTTAGGTCCCGTCCCTGGGGCTTGATGGCTAAAAAATATAAGTGCAAAGAATAAGGAGAAAGAAAAAGAAGGAAAGAAACTGAAGACAAAGGAAGAAAGAAAAATCAGAGGGAGCTCAGGAGAGGAAAACAACGAAGGAAGAAGATCTTGCTGTCAAGATAATGGACTGGATTTCAGGAGAGCTGGGATCAATCTACAGCTCTTCCACCGGCTCCCTGTGTGACCTTGGTCATATCACTTAATCTCTCTATGCCTCTGTCCTTCTACTGTAAAATGGAGATTATGCTTCTCTTCCTTTCAGGATAAATTCATGACCCTGTATAAACTACTATGGTAATGAGGGTTACGTAGCTGGACATAAGACTCTGTAGGTTGTTAAACAGAGCAATATGTATAGGGCTTGGATACCAAGGTGAATGGTGTCTTAAATAGACAGACAAGATGGTCTTTTTTTTTTAATTAAACAAGGAAGAAAAGGCATTCGCTGCAACACTTTTCACACATTAAAGCACCACGATTCATTTGGACTGTGAAATTAGCTGAAAATGACTTCTCTTGCTGACCTCTGCATAGGCATCTCCATGCAAATCTGGCTTTCAAGAATAGCATGCAATAAATGTGCATGCTGCACTTTGCAAAATCCTGCATTTAAAGAAGGAAAATTGCTCTGAGGCGGAAGATTCCCATCATGTATGCAACCCCTCCTGATGGCGATTTTCCCTTCTGCCAAATTAGAATGTCGCACAGGAGGGCTTGTCTATATTTACTCAATAATAAATATTGTTTAACCTGGACACGCAACCGCTGTGACCTCCTGTTAAGTGATTTACTAAACAAAACACTGGAGACTTGTTTTCTTCTTAAGACTGAAAGAATTATTCAGCCTCAGGGAGCAGTTTGGTGCATAGATTAATATTCCATCAGGTCACAGTCTGTTTACATCATGGCTCAGGCTAAGCCCAGCTGAGACGGGAATGACCAAAAATCAATCTTTTCTAAAGGTTGTAAAAACCAGAAGCTTAATAATTGTGCTCGCCATTATTCAAGAAGTATACAAAAGTGTGTTTCTGCATAAATCTACCATAAATCAGCACAGAATTAGGTGCCACTGTCAGCTCTTGGAAGGAAGAGTAGGACATATTTTATGAAATGACAGTGTCTCTGCTTAAATTACAGAAGAACGGGTCCTTCCAAAAGACATGGAATAGAGTCATACACAATATGCATACATAAAATGAAGACAGGACTGTCAGCTTCCACATGTTAATGTTTCCCTAATGCTGCCTTTCACAGGTGCCACACAGTTCAAGAGCAAGGACAAAAAGGGGTAGAGGCCATTTTTCCTTTCACTTGCCAATTCAAATCCAGTCCTGGTCAGTAATAATGAAATGTTGTTACCTTCTGATGGCTATCTGGGAGCTTAAAAAAATGAGTTTGGAGGCCTCCATCCAGTTCCCAGTGGACAAGTGGGTCCATATCACAAAAACAACCACCAGAATTTATGTTAATCCATCCTTTTATTGGAAGTCTCAGTGGAATGTGCTCAGGAAAATATTGGGTTCTGCATCTCTTCTCTCTCCAACACCATCATTCCTCATCCTCTGCCGTCAAGTCAGGTTTGCTTCCTCCTCTTCATGTTGCTTGGGTGCCAGCTGGAGGGTTGTTAAAAGCACATGACAGGCAGTTTCTCTGTTTTCAGGGTGCTGGACGCCACAGCAGCTTCCCAGCTGCTGGGAGGAACAATTTCAGGGAAAGTCTTGCTCCGGCCCTGTATCCCTGGGATGGTGCATGCCCTGTCACTATGTGGGGATGGCACAGGTGCAGACTGGATAGCACTAGTTGCTGTGAGAGGATGGGGCATTCTCAGTACAGGTGGACTCTTTGGGGAATTTAGCTCTCAATCTCTAGCATGTATGAATTGACGTTTTTCTGAAGCTCATATTGTGACCAGATTTGGGAGGAGTTTCACAGAGACAGCAAACATCACTTCCTGGATGCTGGGGTGACCGCTTTGCCAAATTTCAATTCTCTGCACCAAAGCATGGAGATGTTAGAGCTTCTCAACACAACAACTATACAAATGATTTAACACGGGCAAAACAATGTGTTTCCCGATGCTTGTTTTTGGACATGATTGAACAATTTTAGCTGACAGTTTCCCAAAACACTCAGCTTCGGGCAGCTGCTCAGTGTGTACAATTTCAACTCAAACAGCATAAGTTTGGTGATATTACAAGCAACTGAAACCTGGATCTTATAATCAAAAGTGCAGGCAACCTTAACTAACGGTGGCCAGCTATAATAAAATGACCATGATGCACTGAGAAACTTTAGGATAAAATGAATGACACCCCACGCACACACACACACACAAAAAAACTTGACCCACACGTCTCTGACTGGACTGCTCCGTCATGCACTGATGATCTTCACTTCAGTGACCTGAGGCTTTGCCATACTCAGATTGGACACTTTTCCCACACCTTGTTTCATCCTTGTTGTTGCCTGGGGTCTCTCATGGTCTTCCCCTACCTCCAGAAGTCCGGGGACCTCACACAGCTTCTTCCCTGGCCATGTACCTCAGTCCTTTCCATTCATGTTTTGATGTAGCAGCTTGGTTATTGTAGCTTAACCACTAAGCTGACATGCCTATAAGCCAATTCTCCATCACTTCCACCCAAATTAATGACTTGAAACATGAACATAAATGTATCTGATGCAAGTGTATGTTGTTGCATTGTGTTCTTTGTGGCTTCGGTCGTTAGGGATCCTGGCCCCAATCAGCTCAAGAGCTGACATGTTTTATGAGGGCATAATCTCTTTATGTGATAGCGACCAAAGGAAAGCGTGACTCAGATATGACAGTGGCGTGTCTGCTTTTAACATGGCAGGCACTTCTTAGGAAGAAAATGCACAACTTCAATTAAAAAAATGAGTGTTTAGAGTTTGCCAGCATGATTCCAAAAGAGAAGACAGCATCAGATAATTTCCAGGAATTTCTAATGGATGGATGCTCCTTGCCATAGCTCACAACCTCTTTTATTAGAGATGGACCCAATCCTCGATACAAACCTCCTTAATGTCCAAGGAAGTTCAGATCTAGAGCTGAACTTTAGGGCCACTGTGTAATAACTGTTGATCCAAACTTTTTCAGACTTTAGGCAAGGTCGGATCCAAATCTCGACTCGGTTGCATGGGTCAGAATCATATCTAAACCATCTTTACTTACCAATGCCTTTATTAATTATTATGATTATTTATTATTAAATCCAACAGATACTTGTGCCATTGCATATTACTTGACAGCCCTCTCTGCCAGTTTGGTAGGACATCTACAGTCTTAGTGACTTAGGTGTTCCTCTGTGTACTCTCACCAAAGGTGGTCTCTGGTGTGAGGGAAGAGAAATGGCTACACATTATTTGAACTCCTTGACTTGTGCCACAGAAAGTTAGCAGCCCTGGTGTTATTTGCATTATCCCATAACTGTGATGTCTGGACTAATTTTATGTACTCGTACTAACAAAAGTGCACGATGATCACAAGAGGAAAGGATCATGCACGGAACATGCAAGAATGTTAAAAATAGGCTCCATCCTTGAATGTTTTTTGCATGAAATCCTGAATTCTTGATCCTTGTATGTTCTATGTCACCCACATGTGACCCCTTCACTTTTACCAAGTAGGTTAGCTCACACTTGTGAAACCACCATGAAAACATACCAATGATGATGCAAAACCTACTCACTCACTTTTTCCAGGATGACTCAAAAAAAAAAACTATTTTCCTTGCCTGACAAAAAACAATTATTCACCAGGGTGAGTGGGTGAATAGAATTCTGTGTGGTTTGAGCAGAACAAGTGCAAAAGAACTATTTCCCCAACACTGGGAACAAGTAGGGATGGCCTACGAAGTGCAAAAAATGAATTTATTTGAAGACCTGACAGCTTCCAACTTTGATCTTAAAGTGACCAGAAATCAGCTAGGTAAAATGGTAATCGCTATGTCCTTTCAGGGAGAGGGGGAAAGAACCAGAATAGGATAAACAGTTTAACCTTTTATTTAAGATGAAGGTTGTCCCCAAGAGGTGCTAAACTTCTTCCCTTGTCATCATCCATCCATTTATGATGAAGGAAGGGAGGGTGGCAGGGTGGGCTTTCAAGTCACTGAGTATCGAGGGTTAGTGTTTCTGTGCAGCTTCAGTTGTATAGGAAAGTGATGTAGCATCCTCAATTTATAGTGCTAGCTATAGAAAGAGATGTGAAATACTCTTGCAGGCCTGTCACCTTAATTATAATCTTTTGGAGGCTTGTCAGATAATAGCTCCCATTTCTTTCATGCTAAATCATTGAGTAAGAGAAAGCTGCATCGGCTTTCAAAGGCCCAAGCCAAATAAAGCTTTGACTCTCCCATCAGAAGCGTTGACTCTGTAAACAGAAACATGTTCAAATGAGGGACTCATTGTGATTACATATATTGTTACATATACTGTAGGTTTTCACCTGTAGGGCAGGGGAACACCCCTCCCACCTCCACAGAGTTTCACTTTTTGTAATGATAATGCTTCATTTTTTGTACCATTCTTTTTTCTTAGAGTTATTTTACTAATTTTCCTTATCATAAAGCTCAGAGACTTTTTATTATTCACTGCTAGGTGTTCAGTTTACTGAATTTCTGAAAACCTTCACTTCAGAGATGATGATTATATTAGCTATGCCAGCTCACTTCCCCATTGCTCTGACTGAGGTTCAGGAGACTAGGTTGAGTGATTTGATTGGTTATTAAATAAGTGCTTAAAGTTAAGCATGTGCAAATGCCTTTCCTGAATGGATGAGCTTTCCTGAACTAGACCAAAAATAGACACAGCCCCTTCCTAGGGAGCTAATTCAAGACCCAGATCCTGCAACTTGTAGCACAGGACAGATTTCTGCACCTGCAATAACCCTCATGGAAACTAATGAGGCTGCCACCTGCTTATGTGTTAAGCATGATAGAATTGGGGCCCATTCATAAATTCATGTATCAATGAATCGATTTTCAGGCCAAAAGGGACCATTATGATTATTTAGCGTGATTTAAAGTGACATGTGGCAGAGTCTCCCTAGCCACATTGCTAGGAAAGTTGTTCCAACAGTTAATTATCCTCACTGTGAAAAATTCACATCTGATTTCTAGTCTGAAATCATTTTATGTCAGTTTCCTGCCATTGGATCTTGTTATGCTTTTTGTCTGCTGGATTAAAGAGCCCTCTGCTATCAGAAATCATTTCCTCATGTAGATATTTATGGACTATGATCAAGTCATCTCTTAACCTCTACCTGGATAAACTGAATAGATTGAGCTTCTCTACTCTCTCCCCATAAGGCAGATTTCCCAGACCTGGAATCATTCTTGTAACTCTTTTCTGAAGGGAGAAACAGGGCTGGGGGTGGGGGACACAAATGTGATAGTCAGTGGGAACACACGGCTATATCTATCATTCTTTGTAGGTTTTTTTTAAAAATAAGATAGGCAAAATAGAGCTAATGATAAATCATTAACAAGCCACCTACTGAGTCATTGTCTTTAGACAGTTTAGGCATCATGGAAGAGATTTGGAGGAGGACAGAGTAATGGCTGTAAAAACAGACTTGGGAAAGGCATTCCAGGAACAAGGGCTAGCGTGAAAGAAGGAGCAACGGTGATGACGGGTTTAGTGGGCAAAAAAGGCTGTCATCCTTTGGGCTTGTCTCCACTTACCGGGGGATCGACACTGCAGTGATCAGTCCACTGGGGGTTGATTTAGTGAAGACCCACTAAATTGACTGCCGATCACTCTCCCATGACTCTGATACTCCACCGCAACGAGAAGCATAAGGTAAGTCAACAGGAGAGTTTCTCCTGTTGACCCAGCGTGGGGTGTATACCACAATAAATCGACCTCATGTATGTCAACTCCAGCTACATTATTAACATAGCTGGAGTTGCATAACTTAGGTCGACTTAACTCCGTATTGTAGATCTGCCCTTAGTGAGCAGAAAGGTTAGGAAACAATGCAGTGAGACAAGAGCTCAGATAAGCAGAAGAGAGCTAAACTGTGAAAGTCCTGCATGATGGAAAGGGCCAGAAGTTTGTGTCTGATCTATCTGAGAACCAACGTGGTCTAGAGGGTTGGGCCCTGGATGGAGGCCATTGAGTTATTCTCAGCTGTGCCACTGACCTGCTGTATGACATTAGGCTAGTCCAATCACCTCTGTGGGTTAGCTTCACAAAGGGATGTAGGCAACATAATGCAAAGCATTACCATGCCTAACTTTTAGGTACCTAGAAAATCCCTAAGGGAAAGTCTGCACTGCAAAAATATCTGCAGAAGCGAATCTTAGAGCCTGGATCAAGTGTTTCGGGCTCGCGGAGCTCAGCCTATGGGGCTCAAAATAGCCATGTAGATGTTCCTGCTTAGGCTGAAGCTTGGGGTCTGAGACCTGCACCCCTTACTGGGTTTCAGAGCCAGAGACGGAAAGTCTGCACTGCCCCTTTTAATCCTATAGAGCGAGCCCAAGTCAGTTGACCCAGGCTCTGAGACTCCCTGCTGTGGGGTTTTGTTTGTTTATTTTTTGCGGTATAGAAATACATGGGACTCAACAACACTGAGTTCAGTGCCTTGGCTCCTTATACAATGAATGGGGAGAGACAGACACCTGAGACTGCAATTCATACTAGGAAGCTCCTTGCTTAAGCCTGCCAATGGGAGATGATGAGCCGAGGTTGCCTGATCTTTAGATTATGTATTAATTATATTGATTACTTAAGAATCCCCAGTTCTCACTTTGAGGGTTGCCAGGTTCTTGCCCCAAGATTAGGCCCAGTATTATTCAAATTATTATATAGTTGGGAACCCTGGTGTGCACAGTTGCAACACTCACACTAAAGGGACTCTTTTATATTTATAAATACAGTTTATTAATACATTTAGCACAATCACAAACACCCCAACTCAGTAAGATAAATAGAGATACTACAGAATGCACATTTGCACACCCATATACTCACACCATCCCTTGTAGAACAACTTGCGATGTTAGCCATCATCTTCCTCATCACCATCACCTTCCCCATCATCACCAGTGGCCATCATTCTGGCACCTCCCAAGGACTACATCTCTCCCTCCTACAGCCCCTAGGAAGTGATGCCACTTTTATAATATGTTATGCTGATGCCGTTATATATGATGCACATTCAGTAGGAGATTTTTCCCTTCTCCTTATTTGTATTTCCTCACCTTACTAACGTTGGAGTGTCTTTTTTCCTATAGGTTATTATACTAATGATCTCAACTTATTATTTACGTCCATCCATTACCATGGCCCTTTTCTGGTTAGGTATCACATTTTTTTTTTGTCCTAACAGGTTATTTTGGTTCTTTCCAAGTTCTAAGTTGTGGTGTACCTGTTAAGTTTAAAAGAGTATGAACTTAGGAAAGCCCCTATGCCAACCTGCTTTAACACATACTCTGTTAAAGGACGCAGCCATACATGGACCTTATGCTTTAGCTCATCACCCTCTATCTAGGTGAAAGGTCCCAGACATACGTATACTAACTTTACCTTAGCTCAACATACAGAATGTGGCCTCCAGGTCCCTTGTGTTACAGCCAAAATATACTCTAATATAGACATATAAACCTATTATAATAAAACAAATAATCAAACCCATAACGTCAGTTTGTTACCAGGACACGTCTGTGGTTGAATTATTTACCTGTGGCCAGAACTTCCCCTTATATTCTATTTTCAGCTCCCCAAATACTTGGGGTTTTCCGCTGGGCCATTTATCTGTGCAAAGTTTATCTGTTCAAAGATCATAGGTCTCAAGCCTTATGCTAACTTGCTGAAGCTAATGTCTTAGAGGATACAGGCCTGTAGGTTGCTTGCATTGCTGCTGAATATAATGCAAAGCAGAATATAAGGCAAAGCAGTAAATATAATAAAGGCAAACTACCCCACTGGGCTACACCAAGGATGCATGCTAAGTCCCACCCCTCTCTCAGACATCGGCCTACAAGTCCATCTTGCAGGAAGGCACCTCCCTCCGCTTGGGATTCTCAGCTGCAAACCCTCTCTTGGAGTTAGGCACTTATGCCATTTTGGCAAGAAGCCTGGAGAAGGGGGAACCCTCCCTCCTAACTTTTAACCCTGTGGTTGAGGGACTCACCTGGTTCAAGTCCCACCTCCACCTGAGAGGGAGAAGAGATTTAAATAGGGATCTAGCCCATCTCAGGGCCATGCTGTAACCGCTTTGCTAGGGGATATTGTGACAGGGGACTTCCTTACTCTCTCCTGTTGAAGCTGTTCCACTGAGGATAACTAATGAAAAAATCATTGGGCCAGAATGAGAGTGAGCGAGAGAGACAGAGAGAGAGAGGGTAAAAGCGTAAGAATGACTCTGACTCTGTAGCCTTATGGTTAGAGCCCTCACATGGAAGACCCAGGATCCAGTCACTGTGCTTCAATTACACTTTATTTATCCAAAGTGGAACAGTTTCAACAGGAGGGAGACCACCCCTGCCCCAGCCCAATCAGCCTATTCCATAGTCCAGCAGTTAAGGCACTTATCTGAGGTGGTTAATCCCAGTTCAGATCTCTTCTCTCCTCTCAGAGGATGAACCGGGGGTCTCAGACATCCCAGGTGAGCACTCTCCCTACAGGACTAACATTAGGGTTGCCAACTTTCTAATACCACAAAACTGAACTCCCTAGCCCCGCCCCTTCCCCGAGGCCCTGCCCCCCACTCATGGCATTCCCCCTCCCTTGGTGGCTCGCTCTCCCCCACCCTCACTCACTTTCACTGGGCTGGGGCAGGGGGTTGGGGTGTGGGATGGTGAGGGCTCTCACTGGGGGTGCGGGATCTGGGGTGGGGCCAGAAATGAGGGGTTCAGGGTATGAGAGCGGGCTCCAGACTGGGGCAGGGGTTGAGATGCGGGAGTGGGTGATGGGTTTGGCTGGGGGTGCGGACTCTGGGATGGGGCGGGGGATGAGTGGCTCAGGGTGTGGGAGGGGACTTCAGGTTGAGGCAGAGGATTGAGGTGCAGGGGGGGTTGATGGGTCTGTCTGGGGGTGCAGGGTCTAGGGTGGGGCCAGGGATGAGGGCTTGGGATGCTGGAGGGGGCTCCAGGCAGGGGGATGGGGCAAAAAGGTTTAGCCTGTGGGGGGAGGCTCTGGGCTGGGGTAGAGGGTTGGAGTGCTGGAGGGGGTGAGGGCTCCATCTGGGGGTGCAGGCTCTGGGGTGGGGCTAGCGATGAGGGGTTTGAGGTGCAGGAGGGGGCTCCGGGTTTGGGGGAAGGACTCAGGGCTGGGGCTGGGGTTGGGACTTGGGGTTTAGGCATGGGCTTACCTCTGTCAGCTCCCGGTCAGTGGTGCAGTGGGGGTGCTAAGGCAGGCTTTCTGCCTGTCCTGGCACTGCAGACCGCGCTGCACCCCAGAAGCAGCCAGCAGCAGGTCTGGCTCCTAGGCAAAGGTGTGGCAGGCAGTTCTGCACACAACGCTACTCTCGCCCGCCGGCACCGCCTCCACAGCTCCCATTGGCCACAGTTCCCAGCCAATGGGAGTGCAGAGCCAGTGCTTGGTGCAGGGGCAGCACACGGAGCCCCATGTCCCCCCGCCTAGGAGCTGGACCTGCTGGCTGCTTCTGGGGCGAAGCATGGTGCCAGGACAGGTGGAGACTAGCTTGCCTTAGACCTGCAGCACCGCTGACCAGACTTCTAACAGCCTGGTTGGCAGTGCTGACCGGAGCTGCCAGGGTCTCTTTTCGACCAGGTGTTCCAGTCGAAAACCAGACACCTGGACACCCTAACATTCCAGCTGGTTTGGGTGTAAGCTTGCCTACAGGGGCCCGATCTGGTGTGCAAGCTCTGCTCACACTTACTGGCTTGGGCCTCACAGGTGAGTTCAGGGGAGGAATGTCTATTGTGGATTTCTCTGGGGCTTAGGTGTCTGACACCTAGAAGGGGCTGCACTGTGCATGCCAAGAGGCAGAAATATAGGAACCTAGGAACCTTTTTCTGCACAAATGTAGGTGCTAAGCGAATGTCGGCACCTACAGAGTTATGAGGCAGCTGAACGGGGGTTTTGTGAATCCCAATGTGGCCTGATTCTGGGATTTAGGTGCAGATAGGCACCTAAGTTCTTTCGGGAAACTCACCCTCTGTGCCTCTGGTTTTGTTCTTACGCTTTGTCAGCCTTTTCTGTTTAGACTGTAAGCTCCTCAGGACATGGATTGTTTCTTCCTCTCTGTTTGTACAGTACCTGGCATGGCAGGGTCCTGATCTCAGTTGGTGACCCTACTCACTTCTGTAATACACAGAAACAATAATAATACAAATATGCATTTATATATTGCTCATCACTAAGTTATCCTTACTCCACTTCTAGTTGGCGGCCACACAGCTGTTTATTATTATTATTGATCTGTATTACAACAGCACTTAGGAGCCGTACTCATGGACCTGCATCCCACTGTGTTTTCAATATTGCAAGTATTTGGTTCGATATTGCAAGTATCTATTTCATGGTTGAGCTGGGGATTCTAAGGCTGCTACAAATGCTTTGTTTTAATCATTTCAGTTTTGCTGTCTGGGTAGTTTTCTAGCTCTGTGTTAACAGTCGGTTGATTTTCCTGTTGGTGGGCATTTTGGTAGACTCACGGAAAAGATGGTTTAGTGAGAATTTTACTGGATATCTTCTTTCACCTTCAATTTCTGGGTTTTTTTTCCCAGTTGAATTATTTACAGACCCTTTTGGAAAATGCTGAGCTGGTGTTGCCTTGCTCATATTCCATTCATAACATTTGGCTTTTGTAAACTGGAGTGATCATTCATCTGTTCCTCTCATTATTTGTCTGTGTTCACCCTTTGGACTCTTCCAAGTCTGTGTTCTCCCTTCCCTTAATTCCTGTGCTGAAAGCTATTACGTTGCTGCCCAGGGCTTGGCAGGCTCCTGTATTTCCTTTCTGATTTGCAGATTTGCCATTTTACCCAGGAGAGTTTGCAGTCTGGGCATATTTTCTTTCTCCTCCTCCACTGTGGTTGCAGACCTCACTGGGCCTGCCTGTGAAGCTGGGGAGTTCTGAAAGTGTAAGAGACTTATTCCTAATTGGCCCAACTCTCCAAGGGAGGTGATCCCAGTTATTAGGAACACACAGGTAACAGTAATAAGGGATTTGATTAGAAATATAGATAGTTGGGTTTGTGATGACTAACAGAACTGCATGGTGAATTGCCTGCTGGCTGCAAATCTCAAGACATCAAGATAGACGTTTCTGCAGTGCTGGGGAGGAGCTGGGTGGTTGGAGTGCATGTAGGTCCCAATGCCATAGAGAAAGGTAGGAGAAAGGTCCTGCAACCCAAATGTTGGCTGCTAAGTAAGAGATTAAAGTCCAGGATTTCCATAGTAGCATTTTCTGAAATGCTTCCAGTTCCACACGCAAGGCCATGTAGACAGGCACAACTGCAGGGTCTCAATGCATGCTTAAGAAAATGGTGTAGGAAAAAAGGGCTTTAGGTGTATTAGGAACTGAGTAATCTTTTGGGAAAGGAGGAGCCTATACAGAAAAGGATGGGATCCACTTAAACCAAAACGGAATCAAATTGCTGGCATGTAAAATTAAAACGGTTGTAGAGGAGATTTTAAACAAAGGGCCAGGGGAAAGCCGACAGTTGCAGAGGAGCACGGAGTTCAGGTGGAGACGTCCCTTAGAGGAGGATTTATTAACAGGTATGTCCTAGTAAAGAGAAGAGGATAGAAGTTGATAAAGTACAGGTAGGAGCTGAAGAGAAACAGTCACATGAAAGAGAGTCCAGTTCAATTACATCACATAAAAGCAGACAACTAAATATTGACCAATTTGATAAGTGCTTCTATACAAATGCTAGAAGTCTACATACTAAGATCGGTGAACTTGAATGCCTGGCATTAAGTGAGGATATTGCTATAACTGGCATCACAGAAACTTGGAGGAATGATGATAATCAATGGGACACAGTAATACCAAGGTAGAAAATATATAGGAATGACACAGTAGGTTGTGCTGGTGCGGGAGGGCCGCTATATATGAAAGAAAGCATAGAGTCAAATATAGTAAAAATTGTAAATGAATCAAACTGTACCATAGAGTCTCTATAGATAGAAATTCCATATTTGAACAATAAGAATATAGCAATAGGAATACACTACTGACCACCTGACCAGGATTGTGACAATGATTGTGAAATGCTCAGAGAAGTTACAGAGGCTCTAAAAAAGAAAACTCAATAATAATGGGGTATTTCAACTATCCTCAAACTGATTTGGTAGATGTGACCTCAGGAGGCGACACAGATTAAAAAATCTAGACATCATTAATCACTGCTCCTTCTGGAACCCCCAAGAGGAGAGGCAATTCTTAATGGCACACAGGATCTGGTCCAGGAGGTCAATATTGCTGAAGTGCGTGGTAATAGCAACCATGCTGTGTTTGAATTTAACGTCCTTGTAGGGGGGAAAAATGCCAAAGAAACCCTCCACAGGCGCATTTAACTTCAAAAAGGGGAACTACACAAAAATGAGGACACTGGTTAAAGACAAATTAAAAGGAACAGTCATAAGAGTGACATGAATCTAAGCTGAATAGAAACTTTTTAAAATCACCACAAAAGAGGCTCAAATTAAATGTATACCCAAAATGGGGGAGGGTGGGGGGAAATAAGAGAACCAAAAAAATGTCACCATGTCTAAACAAAAGACTAAAAAAGGTTAGGGGCAAAAAGGCAGCCTTTAAAAACTGGAAGTCAAATCATACAGAGGAAAAAAGAAAGGAACATCAACTCTGTCAAGTTAAGTGTAAAAGTATAATTAGGCAAGCCCAAAAAGAATTTGAAGAGCAACCATCAAAAGACACAAACAATCTAAGAACAAAAATGTCTTTAAGTACATCAGAAGCAGGAAGCCTGCCAAACCATCAGTGGGGCCAGTGGATGATCGAGTTGCCAAAGAGGCACTCGAAGAAGACAAGGCCTTTGTGGGGAAACTAAATGAATTATTTGCATCAGTCTTCACTGCAAAGGATATGAGGGAGATTCCCACACCTGGGCCATTCTTCTTATGTGACACATCTGAGGAACTATCCCAGACTGAGGTGTTGATAGAGCAAGTTTCAGAATAAACTGATAAATTAAACATTAATAAGTCACCAGACCCAGACTGTATTCACCCAAGAGTTCTGAAGGAACTCAAATATGAAATTGTGGAACTACTAAGTGGAATAAGTAACCTATTCCTTAAATTAACCTCTGTGCCAGATGACTGGAGGATAGCTAATGTGACACTGATTTTTAAAAAAGGAAGCATCTTTGGATTGGAGAGGGATCCTGGCAGAAAGGAATTTAGCCAGTAAAATAGCCAAGCCATGTGGTGAGAGAGACTTTTGCTTTGAAAACACTTAGCCTGTTAAATCAGGTGTTAGTTGTGTTTTACCTTTTATTTCTTTGTATCCAATTCTGACTCTTATGCCTCATTACTTACAATCACTGAAAATGTACCATTCTGTAGTTAATAAACTTGTTTTATAGTTTTATCTAAATCAGTGTGCTTGGATTGAAGTGTTTCGGAAATTCCATTTGAGATCAAATGATCTTGCATAGCATTTTCTATGAATAAAATAATGGATTTTATATGAGCTTGTGTTGTCCAGGAGAGGCCTGGGCAGTACAAGATGCACATATCTGGGAATGGGGATTTGCTTGTGTTGCTCTGCAGTGTAATTCAAGAGTGGCTGACCATAGCACTCATACTCTAAGCTGGGAGTAATTTACATGCTGGAGGCTGTGTATGAGCAGACCAGGAGTGGTTGTTGTCCCAGTGAAGCACTGTAAAAGGTCCCCAGGTTGGATAATTGATAGGACACAGCTGTTCAACAATCCAGATTGTATACTGGGTAATGTCACAAATAATGGTGTGGAGAAAGTGAATAAGGAAGTGCTATTTACTGCTTCACATAACACAAGAACCAGGGTCACCTGATGAAATTATTAGGCATCAAGTTTAAAAAAATTAAACGAAATACCTCTTCACACAATGCACAGCCAACCTGTGGAACTCATTGCCAGGGGAAGCTATAAGGGCCAAAAACATAACTGAGTTAAAACAGAGAATTAGTTAAGTTCATGAAGGATAGGCCCATCAATGGCTACTAGCCAAGTTGGACAGGGGTGCAACCCCATGCTCTGGGTGTGCCTAAGTCTCTGACTGCCAGAAGCTGGCACTGGACAATATAGGGATAGATCACTGAAATATTGCCCTATTCTGTTAATTCTGGCCCTGGCCACTGTCAGAAGACTACATGGACCATTCATCTGACCTGGTAAGGCCATTCTTATGAACCTGACATATATTGCTGCACTTAACTACCAGGCATTAGATGGATGCAGATAGGGTTTTTATATATGAGGGTCATTAGATGGTTGCAGACAGGATTTTTTCTGCTCCTGCAATGATTGACATGCACCTATCAGTCCTTTGGGTTGATTTCATTTCGTTTTGTGTAGATTTTGATGGCTTAATTACTTTTTAATTTTTGGAATAGAAAGGGATCTGGTTTAGGGCAGAAAACTGAGCAGCTATACATTATTTGTAATCCTGTAGTTCTACAGCTTCCATCATAGAGTCATAGAATATCAGGGTTGGAAGGGACCTCAGGAGGTCATCTAGTCCAACCCCCTGCTCAAAGCAGGATCAATTCCCAACTAAATCATCCCAGCCAGGGCTTTGTCAAGCCTGACCTTAAAAACCTCTATGGAAGGAGATTCCACCACCTCCCTAGGTAACCCATTCCAGTGCTTCACCACCCTCCTAGTGAAAAAGTTTTTCCTAATATCCAACCTAAACCTCCCGCACTGCAACTTGAGACCATTACTCCTTGTTCTGTCATCAGGTACCACTGAGAACAGCCTAGCTCCATCCTCTTTGGAACCCCCTTTCAGGTAGTTGAAAGCAGCTCTCAAATCCCCCCTCATTCTTCTCTTCTGCAGACTAAACAATCCCAGTTCCCTCAGCCTCTCCTCATAAGTCATGTGCTCCAGCCCCCTAATCATTTTGTTGCCCTCCACTGGACTCTTTCCAATTTTTCCACATCCTTCTTTTAGTGTGGGGCCCAAAACTGGATACAGTACTCCAGATGAGGCCTCACCAATGTTGAATAGAGGGGAATGATCATATCCCTCAATCTGCTGGCAATGCCGCTACTTATACAGCCCAAAATGCCATTAGCCTTCTTGGCAAGAAGGGAACACTGTTGACTCATATCCAGCTTCTCATCCACTGTAACCTCTAGGTCCTTTCCTGCAGAATTGCTGCCTAGCCATTCGGTCCCTAGTCTGTAACAGTGAATGGGATTCTTCTGTCCTAAGTGCAGGACTGTGCACTTGTCCTTGTTGAACCTCATCAGGTTTCTTTTGGCCCAGTCCTCTAATTTGTCTAGGTCCCTCTGTATCCTGTCCCTACCCTCCAGAATATCTACCACTCCTCCCAGTTTAGTGTCATATGCAAACTTGTTGAGGGTGCAGTCCACGCCATCCTCCAGATCATTAATGAAGATATTGAACAAAACCGGCCCCAGGACCAACCCTTGGGGCACTCCATTTGATACCAGCTGCCAACTAGACATGGAGCCATTGATCACTGCATCCATGATTGCCTATCTGTTGCACATAGTAAAAGATAGTCCCTGCCCCCAAAGCAATGCAGTCTAAATAGACAAGCCAGACAAACGCTGAGAGAATGGAATCAATGGGAGAATAGTGGTGCATGAAGATAAAGTGACTTCCCCGAAGTCAGAAAGGAAGTCTATGGCAGAGATAGTAATTGCACCCAAATCCCAAGTCCTAGTCCGGTGCATAAACAACTAAACCCTTCTTCTTCTCCATGCCTCAGTTTACCTATGAGTAAGATGTGTGCTATATCACTAGACCCCTGAAACTCATGAGTAAACTGAGACACAAAGAACTCATGTCACATCATACTATAGTGTTACAGCAAGAAGACCAAATGCAGAAATCTTGACTTGCATTCCCTTACACCTGCCACACCACACTCCCTCCTGAAGAGGGTGTCAGTCGGCAGCTGGTCGCCTCCACATTCTATTCCTTCAACATGTTCCTCACCATGAATCTGTGTTTCCTACCACATCCTGGCTGAATGTAGGAGCTAGATGTCTGATGACTAAAACTGGCCGGAGGATGGCAATTCCAATATGGAGCAACTAACAATCTCATCCACCTTGCATTTTGTTGTGACACTGGGAGTTCCTTTCCCTCACCTGTGCGGCTCAAAAGCTTGTCTCTCTGAAGTTGGTCTAATAAAAGATACGACCTCACCCACCTTGTCTCCCTAATATCCTGGGACCGACAACTACACGGCATCCAGCTCTGCAAAACATTTTGCCTTTGATAAAGCAGCATATGTCATCCAAATTTCACTGAGTCGAAAATGTTCCAACTAGCTCTAATGATGACCTTTCACCCCTTGGAAGGTCAGCGCTACATATATGTGTTAGGCTGAACAAACAGGACTCGAGTTCATGTATGCAATCGCCGGTTGAAATATGCAGAGACATTATAAGTACTTATGCAGTTAGCCAAAGCAGAACAGCTATTAGGACTTCTTTTGCTCAGTTCTTCTTGTGACAAATGATACAACTCTATGGCTTTTCGCACATTCACATGCAGGAAGCCAAAGAAGTACATTAAAAAAAAAGTGAAAGCTCCAGGCACCAGGCTTCAGGCCAATGACACAGATTGCAAAGAAAGAATCAGAGCCCCAGCATCACTGTGTTTGCCAGCTTTGACATATTGGTTGACAGCGTAATACATTTAGCCCTAATCTATCACATAACCCCATTGTAATTAAAATCTAGCACATTTTACACAAGGTCACATTTAGTTTTATTGACCACTGTGATGCAGGAAAAAGATTTATGAAGATTGCTTGTAGTGCCTCAGGTGCTAAAGCAAATAGACGTAAAATATTTCCTGCTCGAAATCCCACTGGGTAATTGTCCTTTTCTTTAGTGATGATTCTGAAGAGAGCTCTCTTTTGTCTGTTGACTGCATTATATCAGCCAGAAGATTCTCTGTGCCTTTATCTGCAAACGTAAGCCTTTTAAAACTGAGACTTTCATGTAAAGATGAGGCAGGATATTAGAGCAAATTTTCCAAACTTCCCATATGAACTTCTTGGGTATTCTGGTAGTTTTGGGACAAACACATAGGGCAACACATGTGTGATGTGGCTGCTTTCAGTCTTCTGATGGAGTAAGCATGGGTGTGAGCAATCATTCTGTTAGCATGCTCGAGTTCACTCCTTCTGATGCAGCTCATCCCACAAACTTGCAGAAGGGGATGGAAGGCAGATAGAGTCAGTGTTGGCCGTCCAGCTAGACTGACACTTCTGTGATGGTTGTATTAGACTCTGAAGAAAACTAAACTTTCATTTAAAAAACAAATACAGCCCTAGTTCTCAGATTTGTCTGAGCTGTGATTGGTTCAGCAACTGAAGAGGCGAGGAGGAAAAGATGGCTTTATGTCACCTTTGGGGCACTTTGATTTTAGGTTTGGTCTCAGATGTAAATTAGAGCAGCCTCAGTCCTGCTCTAATCTGCACCTAGCAGGGCTGGAGTGTAGAGATGCCCTGGCCACCTATCCTTTTCCTCTGGCTGTGCCTGCTATGCTGGAAATCCCAGGTGCCAAAATCTGCTGGGTTTACAGCCCCTCTGCACTGCTGGAATGATACAAAAAGGCTGTAGCAGACACTAAGTTTCTAGCTTTAACGATTGCAAAGAAAACCTTATGAGGAAATTAACCCTTCGATGCAGGGCCAACTCTGGCATTTTTGCTGCCCCAAGAGGCAAAGGGGAAAAAAAAAAGCCACGATCAGTGGCACTTCAGCAGCAGCTCTACCGCTGTCAATTCATTCTATTATTTGGTGGCAATTTGGCAGCAGGTCCTTCCCTCCGAGAGGGACAGACAGACCCACTGCCGAATTGCCGCCGAAGAGCCGCTCCTTTCTGTTGGCCACCCCAAGCACCTGCTTGCTGCGCTGGTGCCTGGAGCCGGCCCTGCTTCGATCACAATGGTAAATTGTGATAAATTCCCCTGGAAAAAGGTCTGACTGCTAGTGTGATGGGACAAAACCATTTTCAACACAGCTACTGAAGCTGTGATCGAGACTTGGCAAGTGCTAAGCAGAGCTGCCCAGACTCTCACGGTGAAATCTCAAATCAGGATTTTATGTCCCAGACTTGAGATAAGTAACAAACCTCGCAAACAAACCTGGGACTTTCTCATAATTCACAGTTTCAGTGTGAAAGGAAGCAAAGCCCAGTGGTTTCAACAGAGATTTCCTTTGAAATGATGGGTTTGTTGGAGCCTGAAAATCTAAATGAAACTTGAGAGAGTGGGAAAGGCAGGTGAAAACCAATGTGGATCAAGGCCAAGGGAAAGTTTGATGCCAGTCTAGGTGAAGAGAAACCTCCAAGCTCAATGCAGCTCACCTTTGACCCTTGTTTTATTGACTATCCATCCAGGTATTATGCACCCACCACAGTAGCATCTCAGAGCCCATCAGATCACATATATCTCCCTAAGAAGTTCTGCACAAGGCCTGGTACCTTTATTGAGCCTACTTATGTGGATGTAGTCATACTGCCCTGTACTGGGTGCAGTTCACAGAGCTTGTAGCAGCCCTGCAGAATGGAAGCAGGAGGGAGAAAAGAAAAGGAAGGCAAAGCTGGAGAATTAGAACAGGATTCAAAAGGAGACAAAGAGCAGATAGGGAAAGTTACCAGTGATGCTTAAAAACCCTCTCCAGACCAACTAGTCACATTGGTGAAACACCTAAACCAAATGAAGGTCGGCGTTTGTGGCTCTTTTGTTTCCATAAAGAAAATGCCAGCGTTTGCCTGAATGTCTGAGGCACGTGTGTGTTATTTCCTGTTAGGGACTCACAGTACAAACAGGGAAGGGTAACAGCGTTCACTCCATTTGGCTGATGTCTCTATGCCCAGGTGTACTCTGCACAGATAGCCTGGGTGCTTGGTACCCAGGTCTGAGCACCTGTGTTAGCCTAGCACAGAAGTAACATCCATACAGCACATCTGTACCCATCTGACTGTATCCTAAGTTCCCTTTAAGCTGCGCAGCTGGGTGGCCACCCAGCAGGCTATCAAGTGCTGAGCACTTCAGGTGTCCATCCTCCTACTGCCATGCTGCTCCTGCCCTCTGCTTTGGAGCTGCTCCTGGGAGCCTCCTGCTTGCTATGCACAGTGGGGGGGGGGAAAGGGGGGTATTGCGCTGATGTCAGGGTGTCCCCCTCCCCTGCTCCTGTACCCCATCTCCTCATAGCAGGGGGAGACGCGACAGGGCTCAGGACAGAGGGAGATTGCTGGCAGCTGCTGCTATGTCTGAATGTGCTGATCTACTTAAAAGGGCAGTTTTCTTAAAGTGGGGGCAGCATACTTGAAGGGGCAAGGCCTGTCTCTGTCTCACACACACACACACACACACACACACACACACACACAGTGTGTGTCTCTGTCTCACACACACATGGTGTGTGTATCTCTCTATCTCATGCTAACACTCTGTCTTTCGCACTTTTCTCCCAACACATATTTGTATTATTGTTGTTGTTACTTCCTGATACTTCTATTAATTTCATATTTTTTATTTCTCTCTTACGCTTTAATTCTTTGAGGAGTGAGCTCTAAAATGCCTAACCTGTCCTGGCTAGACTAATTATCCCTATGGTAACTTGTTAAAATATATATTATACCTAGGTTTTTGATGTCTACTCATGGTGCACATCCGCATATTACCTCAATATGGTGCACATACCAAAATCCATTCCGCACATGGATGGAAGAAATTAGAGGGGACATTGACTGTGTCCTCACTGTAGCTGCACTCTGACGTCTGTGTCTGGGGGCACATCCCCTTGCTCTTTGTGCTGAGATGCTCTAGGATTCTTTCCTTTTCAATTGTGTCAATTGCAGGAGAACTGTGGGAAGGCATTGAAGGGCTATTAGCAGTGGAGTGATTTTGCCGGTGTCCTCACTGCAAAATTGCAGGTCAAGCCTGGGTTACAGCAGAGTTCAAGCTCTAACCCAGCCTCCAGCTAGGTCAGCTAGCCCTGGCTTAATGCTCCCCCAAACTGAAGTATGGGGGAGATCTTTTAATGTGGATGGTAGGCAGGGCTGGGTTAAAACTCAGGTCAAAGCCCAGGTTAACTGTGCAGGCCAGACACATTATTCAAATAGTGGCATTGTAAACTGGGGTGAGGTTATCTCAGCATGATGCCATCCATGCAGCAGGCCAAGCGGAACAACTGACGCAGACTATTGCACTGTGGAGTTTCATAAGGCAGAGCCAAACGGCAGCAGTTTGTAGTTGGGGACGAGTGACAACAAGATTTACAATGCAGGGCGGGCGGCATTGCTTCCTTTTAATGGGAGCGAGTCAGGAAAGAACTCAGTGGATGAAAAGCCATGGGTTCAGTGGTGGTAGGAGCTATAAAGCAGCTCCCAAGCAGGGTCCATATGGATGGTGTAATGATAATCTCTCCAGACAGGGAAAGCTGGATGGCTGCAGTAGATGTATTGTCGCATTACAGAAACCTGCTGGCAGGAAGGAAACAATAACCGGCAGCTATGAAGCATTTGGTGCTGTTTAAAAGCATTTTATACGGGGAAATTCTGCAAGAAGAATTATGGGGGCTTGTCAAACGCTAACAGCCTTGCCACGTGTCAGGTAAAACAGCGACGAGACACTTAAATGAGAAAAAAAAAAACTGAAAAAAAAATAGTGGCAGAAGGATTGCGAAGCATTCAGGAAGCCAAATAAGTAGTGAGATTAACACCGGGCTGGGACGTTTGTGTAAATCCTTAGTGTACAACTGGCTGTTGCCGGTGTGCAAAGGACTCAAAGTCTTTGTGGAAAGTGTACAATGTGGAGACTAGGGCTGGCCGGAAGGATTCCGCTTCATGAAAAATGGGAGGGTTTGAAGGTTTTGTTCTGAATCAGAACGAAATGGAGGTCTTTTGATTTTTTGTGTGTGAATAAATATATGTAAGTGAGACAGAGAGACCCACCCCATAAAAACTCAAGAACCCAGCAATTAAGGCCCTCCCCTGTATTGTAGGGCACTGAGGGTCCCCGGTGAGTGCCCGAACAACCAGACTATCGTGTAAATTGCTTCTGTTGTCTCTCTCTTGTTGGAGCTTTTCCACTTTTTATAAATAATTAACTATTCAGTGGCAACAGACTGACTCAATAGCCTTGTGGATAGGTGCTCATGAGGTAAACTGAGGCAGTCGCCTCAGGTGCCAGGCTCTGGGGGGACGCCACTAGGACGCAGAGTTTCAAAGCTTTGGCCCAAGCGAGGCGACATGGGTGTGTCATTTGAGCTCCCCGCCTCAGGTACCAAAATGTTGTGGGCCGGCCCTGGGTGATCTCCTGGACAGAGCTCTAAGGCAGGCTCACCAAGCACTCAAACCTGCCTCTCCTGCATTCCAGCTGTGTGCCCGACCCAGCAGGCTATGCCGGGGCGAGTTCCTTTCTGCTTTTCAACAGAAATTCCCATCCTGGGCCTGAGAAATGTTCCGTCAAAAGATTCCCAACCAGCTCTAGTTGATACAAGTTTAAAAAGGTTTACTGTTGTTCACTTCAGTGACCTCTTGTCCACATTGCAAAAATATAACCATCATTGCCATCAGAATGGGTACCTTTGCTGGAAGTCTCAACAGCAATATCAAGGTTTGGATGGGCATAGAGGGTCTATCCAGACAGAGTTCAGGATCTGACATAGGTAATGTGGAGGAACCTTGCAGTGCTACTCATTGTACCATGTATCAGAGGGGTAGCCGTGTTAGTCTGGTTCTGTAGAAGCAGCATCCGAAGAAGTGGGTATTCACCCACGAAAGCTCATGCTGCAAAACATCTGTTAGTCTATAAGGTGCCACAGGATTCTTTGCTGCTTCATTGTACCATATCCATTCGGCAGTGGAAGAGAACACTTCAGACTGCAAGGCTTCTGACTTGGCAGCTTTCACAGACACTGTATTTATTTACCCTACTAATCTCATGTACTCACCAAAGAGCAGTTAAAAGACAAAGGAATACATTTTCTGCTGATGTGACTGCCCTTCTTCTTTGCCATTTGGTGCTAGCCCCTGTCAGAGACCGGACACAGGAATAAGTGGACTAGGGGTCTGATCCAGTCTGACAATTCCTATGTGACCATTTGGCCTTGCCGATATGGGAAATTAGCTCTGGTTTAATTTAAATTGGGTTTAAAATAATTTTAGTTAAACTAGTGCAGTCACCTGTGTGGATATTCTTATTTTGCTTTAAGAGTGGCTTATTTGGGGTTAGCTTAAACCTGTTTCGAACTGACAAGCTAAATCAGTTTAAATTCACATCTGAGGTTAAATTGGTTCAACATTCCCATGAAGACAAAGGGTAACATTTTCAAAAGCACCTAAGTCTCATTTTCAAAAGTAACTTCGAAATTTGGAAGCCTAAGAGCAGGTCTACACTACCGCTTAAGTCAATCTAATTTACGTCACTCGGGTGAAAAAGCTCCCTCACCCCACAAGAAAGGCAAGTTTCGTGCTGTCCACACCGGTGCTATGTTGGCGGGAAACCCTCTCCCACCGACATAACTTCCATTTCTCACCAAGGTGGAGTCGTTATGCCGATAGGGGAGTGCTCTCCAGTTGGCATGGAGTGTTTTCATCAGATGCACTAATGCGACATAGAGGCATCGGAGCAGATGCGCCACTGTAGTGCTGTAGTGTAAACGTGCCCTAAGTCTCCTTAACCAAAAGCGTGATTTTCTATAAGACCCAGTGTCCAAAGTGCCTAAGTCACTTTTGAAAATGAGACTTAGCACCCAGATACTCAAGGGTATTTAGATGCTTAACTCCAATGGGGGCATGTGTCTGACATTTACCTAAGGATTTTGTTTCTGTCCCTTACAACTGTCCTTCTGCTCATTGCAATAGACTATTTTTTAATATTTTATTCATTTTTATCCAATTTTCATCCACTTCAGGCACTAAAGCAATAAAGGAAAATATTTAAATAAATAGACAGGAACAGAATGCACATTTCTCTGCAAAGCTTTCATTAATCATTTCTCTCTGTTTCTAAGAGACATCAGATATGTATTGAATAGGAGATTTATTGTAACTTAAATCACATAATCTGGTTTCCTTATGACCTTACCACAGACGAGCATGCCAGGGGGCTGCATAACTGAACAATGAGCGAGGCATGTATTGTGTACTGCACCTCAGCTTTCCTAGCCCAGTGATTAATGCTGGAGTCAGACTGCCTATTGTTCATCCCCTATTATGGCTAGTTTATGAGCTCTCTGTCCTGGAGTCCAGTACAGTGATGTAATTGCACAATTATAGCAGCTCTTGGTATGATAGTATTGATGTGAGTTCCCAGGTAATTAATTACCATTTGTTTTTATGGAGTTATCATGCAGAAAAATCGGTGGGAGTTAAATAGTGATCACCGCAAGCCATATCTAAATTTTGGATACAACCAGCCTATTTCTAGCCTGGGCAAAATTAAACCTCAGCTATGTGCCCTCCTGAGCGTAGGGGTTTCAAATTTGGATCTGAATCTGAACTTTACTCAATACCGGGGTTTGCACTTGGCTTGTAGCTCTGAGCTGTAAACCCAAATCTGTGGCTGATCCTGGGGTTTATCTTGATATGAGTGAGGTGTCTAGGCTGAAGCACTTAACAAATCTCTCCTTTATATTGTAAGAAAGTGCCTTCATGGTATTATACATACACAACATCAGCACTGGTCACCTCTCACTCTCCAACAACAAAGCTTGCTTTGACATTCTATTTGTCTCCCATTCCTACCATTGTCTGGTCCCACCCTCTATATGTTAGACCCTGAGGAGGGGACCTGAGGCACAGGGAGATTAAGTGATTTTCCCAAGGTCACACAGAGAATCTGTGGCAGAGCCAGGAGCTGAACCTAGAGCTCCTGAGTCCCACTGCAGTGCTTTAACCAATGCTGCCACATGACTTCCTGGTCATAATTATTTATCATCACTCCTCCAGTTTTTGTGTCACCAGCAACTTTTATCAGCAGTGATTTGACCTGTACTTTACCAGTTCATTGATGAAAATATTGGGTAACTTCAGACCTAGTACCAATTCCTACAGAGCTCCACTAGAAACACCTCCATTCGATGATAATTCCCCAGTAACAACTACTTATTAAGATAGAATCATAGGACTGGAAGGGAACTCAAGAGGTCATCTAGTCCAGTCCCCAGGACTCATGGCAGGGCTAGGTATTATCTAGACCATCCCTGACAGGTGTTTGTCTAACCTGCTCTTAAAAATGTCCAGTGATGAAGATTCCACAACCTCCCTAGGAAATTTATTCCAGTGCTTAACCACCTTGACAGTTAGGACATTTTTCCTAATGTCCAACCTAAACCGCCCTTGCTGCAATTTAAGCCCATTACTTCTTGTCCTAGCCTCAGAGATGAAGGAGATTAATTTTTCCCCTCCTCCTTGTAACAACCTTTTATGTACTTTAAAAATGTTATCGTGTTATCTCAGTGTTCTCTTCTCCAGCCCCAGTTTTTTTCAATCTTCCCTCTAGGTTATGCTTTCTAGACTTTTAATCATTTTTGTTGCTCTTCTCTGGACTTGCTCCAATTTCTCCACATCTTTCCTGAAATGTGGCACCCAGAACTGGACACAATACTCCAGTTGAGGCCTAATCAGCGCAGAGTAGAGCAGAATTACTTCTCATGTCTTGCTTACAACACACCTACTAATACATCCCGGAATGATGTTTGCTTTTTTATTATGCAACACTTTTACACGGTTGACTCCTATTTAGCTTGTGATCCACCATGACCCCCAGATCCTTTCTGCAGTGCTCCTTCCTAGACCGTCATTTCCCATTTTCTATGTTTGCAACTGATTGTTCCTTCCTAGGGCCTTGTCTACACTACAGAGTTTTGTCACCAAAAGTTTTGCCACTTTAATTAAAGCGCTTTAATTAAAACTGCTGTTGCATGTTCACACTTACTTCTTGTCTCAGCAGAGTGCATCCTCACTAACAGCTCTTGTATTGACACAGAGAGCAGTGCACTGTGAGTAGCTATCCCACTATGCAATTGGCCACAGGATGCTTTCAGAAGGGTTTGAAATCCCTCATGGGGGAGGTACAGCGTCACACGATGCAGGTTTTTCAATCCCATCCTTCCAGGGGCATCCTAGTAGATTGTCAGCTACTTTTTCAACTGAAGTGTGGGAGGGAAGGAGAAGAGAGGAGAGTGGTGCGTCTGGGCCAGGCAAGACAGCAGACTGGCCCACCTATTCTAAGGCAGGGGGCGGGGAACATCCCCCCACATCAGCCCCCGGTTCTGCTTGGCACAGCCGTCTCTCCCAAAGTATCCTGCTCTGAGTATGGTTCTGTGATTGCCTCCGCAGCAGCTGGGAGTGGCATCCCGGAGCAGTTCTGTGAGCTCTCCATGCTGAGGAATGTCAAAGCAGCACAGTGGTGGCCCGAACCCAGCTCTGGACTGGACCTGCCACGGCCAGGGGAGTGGCACCTATCCTGTGCCCCCACCGCAGAGTTGCCGTGGCGGGAAGAGGTGCCTCTGACCTCCAGCCCAGGTATTGTTGCGGGGAGACAGAGCTGAGGGGAGTCCTCTCTCCCCGCCATAGCCCCGGAGTACACTCCTGCACCCCAAATCCCTCATCCCCAGCCCCACCCCAGAGCCAGCCGGAGCCTTCACCCCCTTCACCCTAACTCTCTGCCCCATCCCTGAGCCTCTCATCGCCGGCCCCAACCCAAAGCCCTTACTCTCAGCCGGAGCCTGAAACTCCTGCACTCCAACCCTCTGCCCCAGTCCTGAGCACCCTCCCACACTCCGAGCCCCTCGGCCCCATCCCCACCACAGGAATTTTGTTATGTGCCCCAATATGAAGGTGATGTGTCAAACATCACCTCCATATTGGTGCATGCAAAAAAATTACTCTGCACATGTGTGGGAAAGATTAGAGGGAACACTTGTGGTAAGCCAATATTAATTGAAAATTAACATCAGTGGGCCAGAGATCATCACAGCCAGCTCTTTTACAGCTCTTTGGTGTGAGTTATTCGGGCCTGCTGATTTAAAAAACAATATATCCCTAATAGCTGTTTTCTCAAATTCTCTCAATTACTAATGGAATAGAAAGTACCTCATATGATATGAATACATCCTCCTCCTTCTTCCCAAATATAGAAGAGAAATATTTATTAAACAATTCTGACTTTTCTGCATCATTATTAACAATTTTACCATCTCCATCTTGTAATGGAATACATCATCATTAGGATTTCTTTTGTTCCTAACATACTTTAAAACTCCTTTTTAGCCTGCCATCTATGGATTTTTCCCTGGTATATTTAGCTTCCCTTATCAGTCTTCTACACTCCAGATACACTCCAGAGCAGGGGTGCTGGAACAATTATTATAGTGGAGGTGCTGAAAGCCATTGAGCCAAACTGTAAAGCCTGTATATAATGGAAACCACTTCAAGCCAGGGGGTGCTGCAGCACCCCTATTCCAGCACCTATGCTCCAGTGAGATCTTCTCTTTTCATTCCCCATCTATAATTCTCAGTCAGTAAAGGGCGAAGAAGCTCTGAGTTGCAATCTACTTGCTCTCTCCTACTCTAATGCAAGATTGGAGCAGCATCAGCTCAGACCAAAGCACCAACCCAGCACCATCTGCAAGAGGCCCATAAAAAGGTCCATTTCAGCAGACCAAACCTGGTTGCCTCAATGATAAATGCATGGCTTTGGAAACTGTGGCTCAAAGAGCATAGTGCTAACTCATGGTCATCTCTGATTGCTTAGAGATCATAAAAGGAGGCATGAAACAATGGTTAGTCACCTTTCAGTAAACCATATGAGCTAAGAGAGAAACACATGCATTTATGAATCCATCTCTCTGTAATGAGGAAGAATGAAAATCACTTTAAAACTCTTTCATTAAACCTGATCTCCTTCTGGGTCACTAGATCTCAGGAACATCTCTGATTAACATTCAGGAAATTGTAGCATAGTTATATTCGACTGAGAGTCTATTTAATCCTCATAGAAATATCTTCCATAAACAAAGGCAGGAATGAAATTGTCCACTTAGTGCAGTCAATTGTTTTTGGAGGTTAATTGACTAGATGAAAAGCATTTCAAATTCTCCTTGAGGTTTGTTCACTAATAGTAATGCACACTGATTTCAATCTGAGAAGAGTAAAGATATGCAGATGTATGTATGGAATCAGAATGGTTCCCTGTATGAACTGGGACAATCCAAGATTTGTTCACACAGCCATTGTGTCTTGCTCAGATGACCTTTCCATTCTGATTCATTTATCAGGCATGACAAATGAAGGCCTTTAATACTCTTGCTTACATTTACAGGAAAAGAATCTATAAACAGTAGAGAGGATAGTGGATCTCTGGCTAAGATATGGGATTGGTGCCTAGGAGGTCTGAATTTGATTCCCATTTCTACCACAGACTTCATATGTGACCTTGGGCAAGTCCCTTAATCTCTTTGGCCCAGGCCATCAAATGTATTTAGGCACCTAACTCCCATTGAATTCAGGCCTTTGTGCCTCAATTCTGTAAAACAGAGATAAGAATATTTGTAGTGGCTATAGCGATTGTAAACTCTTTAGGGAATGCACCATCTCTTACTGCATTTTTGTACAGCACCTAGCACAATGAGACCCCAGTCTCGGTTGAAAAACATCTGAGCCCTCCCATAATACAAAAACATGTTTATACAAACAGTTGATGCCTACATGATATTACAATAATGGGTGAGATAGAAATTTAAATACATGCCATCACACTGGGCTCTGCCATCATTACCTCTGACAAATAAAGGCCCCAATCCTGCAAATTGGGGCCTTTATACATCTTATACATGTCCCCAGTGAGTGTGATTTTCAGTTCTCTTCTGTATGTATTGAGAGGCGAGAATACTCTTGAAACCAGAGCGAGTTGACATGGTGATGTTAGCAGGCTAATTCTTGGAGCCTGCTGCTGTGTGAATGTTGCCTTAATTTGCGATGGTTTTGGTCTGATGTATTTGTGTTGGTGTAACCAAATGCACTTGAACAACTTGTTACCTGTCAGCTCTGTGTTCTTGGGGAACCAGGGTGCAGTATAAAGCCTGTCTGACTCATG
Organism: Mauremys reevesii; assembly: GCF_016161935.1. Classification (NCBI taxonomy): domain Eukaryota; kingdom Metazoa; phylum Chordata; order Testudines; family Geoemydidae; genus Mauremys; species Mauremys reevesii. Next base: position 553,467 of record NW_024100837.1, read on the forward strand.
AAGGATCCCCCCGCAGCCTCTGCTTGAACCAAAACTGATCAGAAGAAAGACTTACAAAAAAGCAATGAAAAGGTAGTGGGAGACACACCTGAACCCCTCTGGACCAGGGTGACAGGATTAAGGCAACTCCCCTGGCCTCATTTGCATTGAAGAAGGGACAAGGAGGAATCTCCATTAGCATTCAGAATGGAGAACAGAGATTCCAAGGCAAGAACAGCACTGAACTCCAGAACCAGAAAAGCAGGGAAGCACTGCATGATGGGGGATCTCTGCTCCAGCTGTTCATGAACCCACCTGCACACACCCAGCTCAGTAGTTATCAAACCAATTCTAGTAATAAATCCTTAATTGGTATCCAAAGTGCTGAATCTGCCTAATTGCATTGTGGGCTCCCTCGGGGGAGTGCCACCCATGGCCGGGTGTGATCGGTTCCTATTGTCTAGCCTGAACAAGACAACTTTGGTGTGCTCCCTCGGGCCATCAGTTTGCCCATGGATAAATCTAGTGTTCTCCCTTGAACCATGGTTGTTTCCCTGCGGGGACCCCTGCCCACACTCAAGCAAGTGTTCTGATGCCTGGATCCAAAATCTGCATCAGTTCCATTGAGACTTCATCTTCTCCTGACTGATTGTGCTGGGGGCTCTGCCTGTCTCCAGCACTCCAGACCCTCAGCTACCACCACCACTTGGGAACCCCAACCCGTTCAAGCTTCACGGAGTGGTGAGAACCCAACTCTTCGTCCCTCTCTCTCCCTCTCTTTCTCTCTCTGTTTTGTTTTGTTTTTCTATTCAAGGTATAACTTTCTAACTCTAACTTGTGTGATCAGGTGTAGTTTTCTAAACAAGACTTTTTGTAATCAAATTTAACCTAGATTTAATATTGTAACTGTTTTGTTTGTTTGGCTCTCCTTGCATGGTTATTACCGGGCAATAAATAACTTTTATGGTTAAGCTGGTTGCTGCCCTCCCTCTCTCACTCTCTTTTGTGTTTTTGGCTTCCCCATTTGCTCTGCAGCAACACTCCTCTTACCTAAGCTAAGGATCCCTGTAGCGCCCAAAAATCCTCTGGGGTTTGCTCATCAAGTGGGTTACTACCAGAACAACTGTAACATGAAAGTGGGGATAGGGACGTGCTGAACCTGTGGCATAGGAGGGTGACAGCTTAGAAGTGCTGCTCGACCCAGCCTGCTCAGGTGTACTCTATTCCGGTGCAGTGCCCATGGCATATGAAAGTGGCTGCTTGGAAGAGCTGTTTGACCCAGCCTGCTGAGTCCAGGGACATATAAAGGGTCAGCTTGGGAGTGCTGACTGACCCGGTCTGCTCAGACATGCTCTGTTAATGTGTGTGAGTGTGTTCATCTGGTTCTGGGGCTGGAGGAACCCAGCCCTGGGGAACATAGGTCCTGCAGGATAGCTCCATTGGGAGGGAACTTGCAGAAGGGAGAAATAGAGCTAAGTATGAGAACACAGGTGACACAAGCAGTACATTGATAGAATTACCGAACCCCCCACCTCCCCAGAAGAGTAACCCAAATAAATGAGCATACCCCAAAGTAACAGGCCAATCTGGTAAGAAACTTTAACACTAAATTTGCCACATTTGGGGGGTTTGGTTGGGGAAATTATATCAGTGATTATTAATAACAGTGAGCAGAAAACGAACACGAGCGTAATTTCAGCCATCATGTCTTTGGTACAGTTTTGCGGGATCCTACAAGGTGGGGTTTGTAGCTTATGTAAGATATTATCAGTATCCAGATAATGCAAGGGAAGGCTTGTTTGGAGAAAGAGGCATTCGCCATTTGACCTTATAAATGAAGGGCCTGATTGTGCCTTGGTGCTGGGTGAATGCAGAAGTGAGGGGGTGTTCAGGAGGTATCCTGTCTTCATTGAGCTCTCCTGCCCCCCTCATGCAATGACTGAGCACGATCTCAAACCCTCAGTGCCCTGGAGTGCAGCACCACCATGGGTAGCAGAGATTAGAAAAGATATATTCCCCCTGCACCTGCTTTGGGGAGTAGTTGGCTTCTATCTCCCAAATGGATGAGGGTGCCTAGCAAGTAAAAATGAGGCCCTAGTGCTCAACCACAAAGTAGTAGAGTGGGCTGGGAAACGAGAAAGTCATTTCATGACACATTTACAAATGCTGAAGTTCTTTGTTTCATGTGCTTTGAAATCCACCCCTTTTCCATTCTGGGGACATTCTCATTCTATTTCTCCTGAGATTTTCATTACTTGTTCTCTAAATAGTTTTGGAATTTTTTTCATTTCAATTCTGAGTGAGCAAATGGCATATTTCAATAATGCTTTCTGAAATGATTTCAGTAAAAATGGTCTTGAAAAGATCAGTAAAATAATATGGTAGAAAATATGGCAAAAATTAGAAACATTTGACCATGTTGATTACTCTGTGAAAGTACAGATTTTTTTTTAAAGGACAACTTTTCTACAAAAACATGTGTGAAAAATGTTGACTGGCTCTTCTCATCAGAGCAGAATGGTTGTCTGGTGCTCACTTTATGTAGAATAAACTATAAATTCCATTAACTGCAATTAAGTGAAGGAAAAGGATGTCATGAACAATTGCCTAAAGTTCCCACAGCTTTTGAAGAAGTCATTATGATCTTTACTGAGCTGTGATTTTTTTTTCTTTTCAGAAAGGTTACCTCTCCCTTCCTTAATTTTCTTATCTTCCTTAATAAAGAAAAGAAGAAAATAATTAAAATCCTGGGTTTCCTTTTAATTGAGTAATCAAGAGGTTTATTGTCATAACAATATTTCCCCTGTTGAAATTATCGACTAACAGCTGGCATTATCGCAGTCTCATCTAAGTGAACACATCACTTATCTTATTTCCATCTGTGACTGGTTGGAGTTTTTTGTTTTTATTTTGTTCCTTTCTTGAATCAGGTAAGAAGTATTTATGGTTGTTGTTCTAACACCCTTCTCACACTCAATTTCCTTTCCTTTCTTTATCCTCCAATCTGCTCCATTCACACTCACTGAGTCTGCCATTTTTGATTACCTCAGGCAGTACACGTTATTCTCTGGCGTATAAGACTGTACATATTTCTGCTCTCGGGTTACACCTGGCTAAATCTGGAGTTACTTGACACCCCCATGCTTGGGTAAACAGAAAGAAATAAGATAATTTATAATAGATTTTAATCCTTTTTCCTTGGTTGTGTTTGGCTACCAAGATTCCTTCTCCACTCTGAACACTAGGATACAGATGTGGGGACCCACATGAAAGACTCCCTAAGCTTATTTCTACCAGCTTAGGTTAAAAACTCCCCAAGGCACAATTTCTCTCTTACCTTGGATTAAGTAACGCTGCCACCACCAAGTGATTTAAACAAACTTTCAGGGAGGGCCACTTGTAGCCCTACCTTCCCCAAATATCCCCCCAAACCCCTACACCCCCTTTCCTGGGGAGGCTGGAGAATAATATCCTCACCAATTGGTACAGGTGAATACAGACCCAAACCCTTGGATCTTAAAACAATGAAAAATCAATTGGGTTCTTAAAAGAAAAATTTTAATTAAAGAAAAGGTAAAAGAATCACCTCTGTAAAATCAGGATGGTAAGTACTTTACAGAATAACAAAAGACTCAAGAACACAGAGGATCTCCCCTCTAGGCAAAACCTTGAAGTTACAAAACCAGGCATAAACCTCCCTTTAACACAAAGAAAAACACAAGCCAAAATAAAAGTAAACTAACACATTTCCTTGTTAAATACTTACTAACTTTATAGGAGCTGGATTGCTTGTTTCCTTAATCTGTGTCCGACAAAAGCCCACAGAACAGACAGACAAAGCCTCCCCCCCGCCCCCAGATTTGAAAGTATCTTGTCCCCTTATTGGTCCTTTTGGTCAGGTGTCAGCTAGGTTACCTGAGCTTCTTAACCTTTTACAGGTAAAAGAGGAATTAACCCCTTACAGGGTAAAGAGGGATTTTATGCTACCTTTAGCTGTATGTTTATGACAAGGTGAAAGGTGCCTTGGAAATACCCTAGAAGGTTGGTTGTGTGTCTAAGAACCAAAACAGAGTCATCATGTTAGCTGGGGCTTCTAGATATTATTACGCTTTCCTGAAGTGTGGGGTCCCTCCTTCAGGGTCACAAAGGACTAGCCAGGGAGAGGTCTTAGCAGACCTCCTAACTGTTCTCTGGAATCTCAGCTTTCATTAAAAAAAAAAGAAGGGGCAGCTTTTAAAAGGTATTTAGGTGCCTAAGGATGCAGATAGGCACCTAGTGGGATTTTCCAAAAGCATCTAGGTACCTAACTCCCATTGGAGTCTCTAAGTACCTATAAAATGCTGGTCCTAAATGTCTAGCTGTTGTCGGCAATCCTTCAAAATGACCCCATGTAAGTGATGCAGACAAGTCTGCCTGAATCTGCTGAAAGGCTGAAACAATAGGTTGGAAGTGTGAACGCTCCCCGTTATTTCAATAAGCAGTAACTCTGATGCCAGTGATGAGACTTTTTTGTTACGTCTTTCACTGCTCATCAAAGCAAAGTAAGTAAAGAGAGGAAGAATTATATTGTGAAGATCTATGGCAGGGTATCCTAATGAGTGGGGCAGGGAAAGGACTAGGTACAGTGCAAAACATATCCATAAAGGTGGGTATGGCTTTAATAACATGATAGGCTTAAGGGGGATGTGGTTGGGTTTAGATTCCTGAAAGGGGAGACAACTTTTAAAAAATATAGGAAACATTGCACTACCAGACCACAAGTAATAATAATGAGCCTGATTCTTATTTACATTAAGGTCCCTTTGCACTGCGCTGGCCCTTAACTCAGGCCTGGTCTACACTACGCGTTTAAACCGATTTTAGGACCGTTAAACCGATTTAACGTCGCACCCGTCCACACTAAGAGGCCCTATATAAAGGGCTCTTTAAACTGGTTTCTGTACTCCTCCCTAACGAGAGGAGTAGCGCTAATATCGGTATTACCATATCGGATTAGGGTTAGTGTGGCCGCAAATTGACGGTATTGGCCTCCGGGCGGTATCCCACAGTGCACCACTGTGACCGCTCTGGACAGCAATCTGAACTCGGATGCAGTGGCCAGGTAGACAGGAAAAGCCCCGCGAACTTTTGAATTTCATTTCCTGTTTGCCCAGCGTGGAGCTCCGATCAGCATGGGTGGCGATGCAGTCCCAAATCCAAAAAGAGCTCCAGCATGGACCGTATGGATGTGATCGCTGTATGGGCAGACAAATCTGTTCTATCAGAGCTCTGTTACAGAAGACGAAATTCCAAAGCATTTTTAAAAAAATCTCCAGACAGAGGCCACAGCAGGGACTCAGCACAGTGCTGCGTGACAAGCGTAACGGAAAGCCAAAGAATCAAATGGATGCTCATGGACGGGGGACTGGAGCGGGGACTGGAGGACTCAAGCTATCCCACAGTTCCTGCAGTCTCTGAAAAGCATTTGCATTCTTGGCTGAGATCCCAATGCCTGTAGGGTCAAACACATTGTCCAGGGTGGTTCAGGGCATAGGTCGTCAATTTACCCCCACCCACCCACCGCCAGAAGTAAAAGGGAAAAAAATCGTCTCTTGACTCTTTTAAATATCACCCTATGTCTACTGAATGCTGCTGGTAGACGCGATGCTGCGGCAGTGAATTGCAGTATCCTCTTTCCCCCTCCCTGGTGGCAGATGGTGCAGTATGACTGATATCCGTCATCATCATCAGCCTTGTGGCAGATGGTGCAGTGCAGAAGGACTGGTATCCATCCTCATCATCAGCCCGTGAGTGCTTCTGGCTGGCTTCAGGTGAGGTTGGCCAGGGACACCTGGGTAAAAAACTCCTGGTCATTCCCAGTAGATGGTACAGAACTGCTGGTAACTGTCTTCATCATAGCAACAGGGGGCTGAGCTCCATCAGCCCCCACCCTTCATGTGTAAAGAAAAGATTCTGTACTGCCTGGACTATCATAGCAGTGGGATGCTGGGCTCCTCTCCCCCACACTGCTTAATGTCCTGTCTGGACTATCATAGCAGCTGGAGGCTGACTTCCCCTCATTTTATCTCACTAACAAGTCACTGTTTCTTATTCCTGCATTCTTTATTACTTCATCACACAAATGGGGGGACACTGCAACGGTAGCCCAGGAAGGCTGGGGGAGGAGGGAAGCAACAGGTGGGGTTGTTGCAAGGGCACCCCCTGTGAATGGCATGCAGCTCATCATTTCTGCGGGATCTGACATGGAGTGGCTGTGCTCTCTGGTTCTCTGATACACTGGTTCTCTAGTACACTTGCCCCATATTCTAGGCAGGACTGATTCTATTTTTAAATACCAAAAAGGAGGGATTGACTAGGGGAGTCATTCCCATTTTTGTCTTTTGCGCCCCCGGCCGACCTCAGCCAGGGGCACCCATGACAGCAGCAGACAGTACAGTACAGTACAGAAGGACTGGTAACCATCATCTCATTGCTAATTTACAATGGAAGCAGATGGTACAGAACGGCTGATAACTGTCTCTGCTGTCATGCAAAAGCAAATGAATTCTGCTGTGTAGCGCTGCTGAATCGCCTCTGTCAGCGGCATCTAGTTCACATACGGTGACAGTGACAAAAGGCAAAACAGGCTCCATGGTTGCCTGCTATGGCGTCTGCCAGGGCAATCCAGGGAAAAAGGGCGCGAAATGATTGTCTGCCGTTGCTTTCCCAGAGGAAGGAGTGACTGACGACATTTACCCAGAACCACCCGCGACAATGATTTTTGCCCCATCAGGCACTGGGATCTCAACCCAGAATTCCAAGGGGCGGGGGAGACTGCGGGAACTATGGGATAGCTACTGAATAGCTACCCACAGTGCAACACTCCAGAAATTGATGCTAGCCTCGGACCGTAGACGCACACCACCGAATCAATGTGCTTAGTGTGGCCGCGTGCACTCGATTTTATACAGTCTGTTTTACTAAACCAGTTTATGTAAAATCGGAATAATCCCGTAGTGTAGACGTACCCTAAGTGTAAACGTAACATGTGGCCATGCTAAGCCTCCAGTACACTGCCAGAGTGGTGCAAATGGGCTTAGTGTAAATGAGAATCTGGCCTAATCATTGTTACCGCGTGGGGTTAGATGAGGTATTTCGTCTGGTTGATGATGAACAGTTCCATACATCTGGGGCATTCTGTGTCCCAGTGCTTTTTTTTCAAATTTTCAATGTAGGTTAAAATATTAATTGCCTGCGTATTCATTCCATTGTTTAAGCTCAGTTCAGGACAAGAAAACACAATTAGCCAGCAATTGTAATTGACCTTTGCATCCTGCATAATATTCTAGATTGGAGAGTTATCTAGAGACTGAGTAATCCCTTATGTTGAAAGAAAGGGATTCCCCAGGTTCATCAGCATGAATATGGAAGGTAATTTATTCCAAAAGCAGGCACACACTCCCTTTCACCACCAGCTGGGATGAAATATACATGAATAAGGTGATCAAAAGGTGTATGCTTTTATAAATAAAATAAAGCTAATAATAATAATAATAATAATAATAATAATTACAACAATAATAAATAACAACTAAGCATTCATGTTTGCAAGGACATAATTCAATTAACTAATATAGTTTCACTTTACCGGTGGAATAGGGAAAACAGGAGCTTTTCATGACATTTTGGAAAAAAATGGCTATTATTTTTTTGGGGGGAGGGGTGAGAAGGGGAGATTTAGGATCTGTTAAATCTGCTTTTTCTAGGAGAAAAATATTGATTTTAATATTTCATAATGTAATGAATTCCCTCAGGTGTATATGTGAGACTGCCCTGAGTGTAACAGGAACAGAAGTGGAAGCTGCCCGAGCAGAGAGGAAGAATGGGCCAGGGTTTTGTGTTAGCTGAGGATCTGGGAGACCTGCAGACAGTGTCCTAGCACTCTCTGTGTGACCTTAGGCAAGTCACTTAGACCTGGTCTACACTAGGACTTTAATTCGAATTTAGCAGCGTTAATTCGAACTAACCGCTCAACCGTCCACACCAGGAAGCCATTTAATTTGAACTAGAGGGCTCTTTAGTTCGAATTTGGTACTCCACCCCGACAGGTGGAGTAACGCTAAATTCGACATGGCTAGCTCGAATTAGGCTTGGTGTGGATGCTAATCGAACTTAGTAGCTCCGGGAGCTATCCCACACTGCACCACTCTGTTGACGCTCTGGACAGCAGTCCGAGCTTGGATTCTCTGGCCAGCCACACAGGAAATGACCCGGGAAAATTTGAATTCATTTTCCTGTCTGGGCACTTTGAATCTGACGTCCTGGTTGGACATCGGGGCGAGCTCCACAGCACCTGCAACGATGCAGAGCTCTCCAGCAGAGGAGTCCGGGCAATCCCAGAATAGAAAGAGGTCCCCAGCATGGACAGACCGGGAAGTCATGGATCTGATCGCTGTGTGGGGCGAGGAGTCTGTGCTCTCGGAGCTGCGCTCCAGCAAGCGGAATGCAAAGACCTTCGAGAAGGTCTCGAAAGCCATGAAAGACAAAGGATACAGCCGGGATGCGATGCAGTGCCGCGTGAAAGTCAAGGACCTAAGACAAGGGTATCAAAAAGTCAGAGCGGCAAACGGACGCTCCGGAGCCAAGCCCCAGACATGCCACTTCTACGAGGCACTGCATGCCATTCTAGGTGGGTCTGCCACCACTGCCCCACCAGTGACGGTGGACTCCAAGGACGGAATAGTGTACTGGGACAGTTCCTCCTGGATGTTCGCCGATGTGGAAGATGAGGAATGGTCTTTGGAGGATGGCGCAGGCGACAGCGAACCCACTCCCGCTTTCCCTGACAACCAGGATCTCTTCATCACCCTCACAGAGATCCCCTACCAACCCTCCCCTGCCGTTAACCCGGACTCAGAATCAGGGGAAGGATCAGGCGGTAAGTGCTATAGACGTGTAAACATTTATTTTTTATAAAATAGGCATAGAAAAAATAGAAATACTATATAAAAAAATTTCAATGTAAAACTATATAAAAAATAGGTCCACACATATAGGGATTGAACAATAATCCTCTTGGGACAGTTCAACAAAGCTCTCAAAGAGGTGCTCGAAAAGCCTCCGCAGGAGGTTCCTGGGGAGAGGTGCCTTGTTGGGTGCTCCGTGGAAGCACACTCTTCCGCGCCAGGACATCCTAATGTACATAGGAACCATCGCCTCCACCAGCATTGCTGCCTATGGTCCTGGTCTGTGCAGGGCTTCTCTTAGCATCCGCTCTCTCTGACTCCGAGTGACACGCCTCAGGGTAATGTCGTTCTGGAAGTGCTGCATCTAATTAGGGCAATTAGTGTACTGTTACTATTGTGAATGGTAGACTTTTACTTTGCATAAGAATGACCCTCGCTTAACAGCCACGTGTTGGAGGCCACAGAGGAAAAGCATACAGTGATCTTTCCCGTGCACTGCCGGGAGGGGCTGGAAAAGGCTCAGACTTTATGCTTTCCAGATTGCCTTTAGCGGGAGGGCACAGCTATCCATTAACTGTTAAGCAGACTCTACTGTAAGGCTTACCAGGACTGGCTGCTAGACGGATTCAGCTGTCCCTCCCGGCAGCGTCTCTCCTGTGCAAGACCGCAACCACTGAAAGCGTATTCCGAAATCTCGAACTTGTCCTGAGATCTCGTGAGACTAGGTGCCCTGTATGGTCTTGTTCACAGAAACTGACTAGACTGTGTTCACTGTTCGCAAACATGTATCTGTTCAAGGAAATCACTTCCTTTTTCGCGTCACACAGCTTGGCTCTTTCCCGGACTGCCCGGCATCCCCTGCAGAGGCTGGCTCAGATTAGGCAGCGAAAGAAAATGACTAGGGACGAGATGTTCCAGGAACTGATGGCCTGCTCCAGAGCAGAGGCGGCAGAGCAGAGACAGTGGAGGGAGACCCTGTGTCAGCAGCATCGCACACACATCGAACGGGAGGATAGGTGGCGGCAGGAAGACCAGCAGGCGACTCAAACGCTGCTTGGTCTAATGAGGGAGCAAACGGACACGCTCCGGCGCCTTGCAAATGTTCTGCAGGACCGCAGGCAGGAGGAGAGAGCCCCCCTGCACTGCATCTGCAACCGCCCTCCAACGCCAAGAAGTCCTGTCCCCCCCTCACCCAAAGTTACAAGAAGGAGGGGCGGTAGGGGCCGTGAGAACTGTCACTGCACCGCAGCAGAGCGCTAATGTACAAGACACCTCTCGCGCTCTAAATTTGTAGAAGTTCTTCCCTTACAGGATCACCCAGTCCCAAATCCAAGTTTCAACCCCCCACTGTGTGTAACATTATTAAAAGCGGTTTGCTGTTACTCTGTTTCCATCACGTTTCTCGTGTCAGAAGACTTTGTGTGTGGGGGGGGGGATTTTCAATTGCAGTGCATAGCCCACATTACCAGGGTACAGACTTGGGGGCAGGGTCAACTGCAGGGCACACACAGACTGCAGTCACTAGGCACAAGGGTCAGTCTGTGTGGTGTATGCTGCCCCGGGTCATTCGTTGATGTGTATGCTTGTCCAGGGTCCTGGCACCTGCCATCCCCGAATGTAAAGGCAGGCTTCCCTTACCATGCACTTCGACCGTAGCCACGAGCCTCTCCGCTGCCCTGAGCCCCAAAAAGAGCCCTCATCCAGGGACAGATACTCACCCGTCCCCCACCCCCCTCACCCCTTCCAACGCCCAAACCCACAGCCCACAGCCATCATGCAAACCCCTATCCAAAGACGGCACCCCTCGCCCCTTCCTGCAAACCCACCCATTCCTGCAAACCCACCCCTACATGCACAATCACTGTAAACCGTCCCCCACCCCACAGACCTATGTAGGAGCAGGAGGCTGTCCGTCCTGTATTGGACAAGCGGTCTGTACATCAGTGCACACCGAACCCAGCACAGTATGCTTCCATGTTTCAACCCAGGAACAGAAATGCAAAGTCAACGAAAGATTTATTATTAATTACTGTTACATGTCATTAGTTTTAAAACGTGCTTTGGAAGTGGGGGAAACTTGGAGAACCGGGTTTGTGAGCTCAGATCTAACTCGACACATACAGACACAGGCCCATGATCAGGCTCTCTTAAAATCAAGTGGACAGTCACAGGTTACCCTGCTCTGCGAGGAAACTAGCTTTCAAAGCCTCCCGGATGCACAGCACTTCCCGCTGGGATATTCTCTCGGCACGGGTGTCTGGCTGATCGTAAACAGCAGCCAGGCGATTTGCCTCAACCTCCCATCCGGCCAAAAAGGTCTCGCCCTTGCTCTCACACAGATTGTGGAGCACACAGCAAGCAGCAATAATTACGGGATATTCTTTTCGCTGATGTCCGAGCGAGTGAGTAAGCTCCGCCATCTCCCCTTGAGACGTCCGAAAGCACACTCCACGACCATTCTGCACTTGCTCAGCCGGTAGTTGAAGAGTTCCTTCTCACTGTCCAAGGCGCCTGTATAGGGCTTCATGAGCCAGGGCATTAGTGGGTAGGCCGGGTCCCCGAGGATCACTGTAGGCATCTGCACATCCCCAACCGTTATTTTGTGGTCCGGGAAGAAAGTACCTGCCTGGAGGCGTTTGAAGAGACCAGAGTTCCTGAACACATGCGCGTCATGAACCTTGCCCGCCCACCCGACGAAGATGTTGGTAAAACGTCCCCTATGGTCCACCAGTGCTTGCAGCATCATTGAAAAGTAGCCCTTTCGGTTAATGTACTCGCTGGCCTGGTGGGCTGGTGCCAGGATAGGGATGTGAGTCCCATCTATAGCCCCACCGCAGTTTGGGAATCCCATCACGGCGAAGCCATCTATGACGACCTGGACGTTTCCGAGAGTCACTACCTTTGAGAGCAGTTGCTCAACGATTGCGTGGGCTACTTGAATCACAGCAACCCCCACGGTAGATTTGCCCACGCCAAAGTGGTTCGCTACTGACCGGTAGCTGTCTGGCGTGGCAAGTTTCCAGAGGGCTATGGCCACTCGCTTCTGCACACTCAGGGCTGCTCGCATCCGTGTGTCCTGGCGCTTCAGGGCAGGGGACAGCAAGTCACACAGTTCAAGGAAAGTGCCCTTACGCATCCTGAAGTTACGCAGCCACTCTGTTTCATCCCAGACCTGCAGCACTATGCGGTCCCACCAGTCCGTGCTTGTTTCCGGGGCCCAGAATCGCCGTTCCACACCATGAACTTGACCCATTGCCACCATGATCTCCACAGCGCGGCGTACCCTGCTTTCTGAGAGGTCTGCGCCACTCTCCTCACCATGCTGCCGGAGCCTCCTCGCCCGATTTCTCAGCATCTGACTGTGGAAGAGGTGGACGATAAGGTGCGAGGAGTTGACAACGGCCATAAGTGCAGCGATGATCGCAGCGGGCTCCATGCTCGCAGTGCTGTGGCGTCCGCACTGTAACCGACCAGAGAAGGGCGCGATCAGATTTCCCGCCGGCGCTTTCAGGGAGGGAGGGCGTGATTGACGGTTCAATGACGACAGTATCCCAAAACCGCCCTCGACACATTTTTTCCCCCAGCAGGCATTGCGAGCTCTACCCAGCATTCCAATGGGCAGCGGGGACTGCGGGAACTGTGGGATAGCTTCCCACAGTGCACCGCTTCGAAAGTCGACGCCGGCCCCGTTAATGTGGACTCAGAAGTTCGAATTAGTGTATTTAGTGTGGATACACAAATTCGACTTCATAAGGTCGAATCCACAAATTCGACTTAAGTAGATTCGAAATAGTCTTGTAGTGTAGACAAGGCCTTAGTCCCTCTGTGCCTCATTATGTACAATGGGGACAATAATTCTTCCCTACCTCACAGGGCTGTTGTGAGGATAAATACACCAAAGATGACGAGGCACTTAAATGTTAGGGTGATGGGCAGCCACAGTAATCCCTCAGATAGCTACAAATGCTGCATGTAATTGGCCCTACACTTCGACACACTAGCAAATTCTCCTCTAACTCAGCTGGGAAGTATGGCACCTTTTGAAGGAGGAGGAACTAGGTTCTATCCCCACTTCCAGCATGAAGATATGAGTGGCTGTGGAGTGTACAGCAAAGTGACCGCTGTGAAGTTGTAGGTCACCTTGGGTTGTTACACTAGACTGTCTTGATGTCATGAAAAAATACTGTAGGGGTGAGATGGTGTCATTGTGATTTATCTTGGCACTGATGTGGGTTCACTCTCACATGTCTGCACGACACTCACAGATCATAGCTACACAAGCAGATGGCTCAGACATCAGGGCTTAAAATAGGCTGTGTCTGAACCAGACAAGTGCAATCAATCAGTCAATCAATTAGAGAGCTCTGAGCTGCTGATGCGGGGTTTGAAGTAGCACACCCTGCCTGGCAAACAGGGGCAGATCCTTGGCTCCAGCCCTGCTGCACCCAGTGTGACATAAAGGCAGATTTAAGCCACATTTACACCTCCCGCATCTTTGTGCTGGTCTAGTCTCAATGTCGCTTGCGGCTTCATTAAATTCAGCTGGCTAGTAACAGGGAACAGCCATGAGTTCAGCCAAACACACCACCACCGTGGTCATGCCCCTTTCCCTTGGGTCATGGAGACTTACTGGACTGATAAGGTAATGGAGGAGGGTAGGAGGCAGTATCTTCAGAAACTTCAGGGTCATGGGATTTCTTCTTTCTAAATGTGTAAATATTCTGAAAAGGCTTTTCAAAAAGGAATGAGGAAACTGTGGACAAAGGGTTATGTCTGGTGTCATTATATTGATTAATGCAAAAATACAGGATGAATCTGAAGCTTGCTGGATGCAAAGAGGCCTACCTATCACTCAGTATTTAACCAGAGCTCACATTGTCTAGTGTAAAAATCCAATATGCCTCCCTCTTTAAAGGGAAGTTATTTACAGTGTGTTTCCTCCTCTAGGGGATACATTTGCTAGCTCTGTGCCAATAAGCCTAGGCAGGAAACATTGTGATTACATCTGCAAAGAGTGTTCAGCAACAGATGAATTAGCTGTTCCCTTTGTTGGCAGATACCTCTATTGTGTTCTTTAGCCATTGTTTCAGCTGAAAAGTAAGTTTTACCAATATATACAGGATTGCATGTGCATTACAGCATATAGTTTATGGACCCAACCCTATACAGGGTTTATCAGCCTCAACTCCAGGAGACATCAAATGGTTCGATCCTACCGCTTCTGAGCACCTGAAGAATACTTGCAGATCTCAGTAGGCCAGATCCTGACTTCACGCCCTATTTGGGCAAAACTCCCAGTGGCCTGACTTCAAGTCAACTCACATTGAAGGATCTGGGCCATTGATTTCACTGGGAGTTGCAGGTGCTCACTCCAAAGCCTCTTGATGCTAATGGAAATTCTTCAGTGGGGTTTGGATCAGGCCCTCAATGCTCAGCAACTCTTAGGATCTGGCTCACTGGCACCCCCCCCCCAGGAAAGGGCCCTGCATTAGCTGTACTGAATTACAGATTATGAGCCGGGGCAGGAAATCCAGAGTGTTTCAGGTTCTGCTGCTGATCGTACAATGCAGGGAACTTAAATCTGGTGCAGTTGGTTTTGTTTCACTAGTCATAATCTGGAGATGGGGCGGCAGCACTCTTTTGGGCAAAATGTGTGTGTGTTGGGGATGGGGTGGTCAGATGGCCCTGAGATTCATTCCAAAGGAACACGCAGAACTTCAGATGATTGTTTAGACTTCCTGGGGCCAGTTATTTGGGATTTTATGGCTCCTTTGTGCCATTCCGCTGGTGCAAAGGGGCTGTAAACCCAGTGGCTGGGAATTCCCCCAGCATGGAATGGGGAGAAGGATCCATGGTGATGTATTAGTGGTGTCTAAACTCAATGCCACCCTTTGCCCTCACAGTCCCTCGTACAGAGCAACCCTGGGGATGTTCTACCTCTGAACCCACCCTTAGCCGGCCCCAGAACTGCAGAATCACAAAGCTGGCATACAACTGCCTTATTCCCACGCTTCCACCCCAGGTCATGCCGTCAACCACAGCTCAACTATCCCCAAGAATTGAGGCTCCGTCTCTGTCAAGCCGCAGATACTTCCTGAGCAGCCTTTCCCATTACATTTCAGACCTGCCACTTCCAAAGAATACAGGAGACACTCAGAAATACAGAAGACAGCACATATGCGACCTGCAAGGTAGGCTGAACTTTGGGGTCAATTCTTATTTGATTCCACCTGGCTTGCCCGTTCCTCTCGCTGGCAGTGGGCACGACTGCCAGACAGAATCAAATGAAATTGTCAAGAGATGGTTGTGAGTTACATGGCTGGCTGGAGAGGGTGTCTGTTGTGTGTGTTTAGATACAGTACAAACCAAGGACCCACTCCTTCAAAGCCCTTACTCGCCCGAGTAGTCCTTATTTGCAGGACTAGTCCGTTATATGGGGCTAATCGCTTTAGCCGGGAGATTGCGTGAGAAGGAGGTTCTGCAGTGACCCCTGTGATTGCTTTCTCCTTCGAAGGAAAACAGTGTGTGAAAACAAATTGCCCAATCTCAGTTTTGTCCCCACGGTGTGCCAGTGTTTATGGATCATTTAGAACACTCTTGTGAGCACCTTTGCGAAAGGTACTCTGAAATATCAAAATGGACATTATTTGTGTAATGAGGTTTGGGGTTTAATAGCTCCATTCGCACATGAGGAATTGCAAGCTTTTTAGACAGACATCTGTTAAACAAAGTGGTTTGCAACCTGTGATTTTGGGAGGGAAAACATTCTGTGTTATTGCAGTGGCCTCAGATGAAGCACCAGCTGTGTAGGAGAAGCGGCTTTTCATTGTAAGAAAAAGGCTAAACACAGGCTAGTTTAAAACACCTTAGTTAGGATGATGACTGGAGGCAAATACATTTTATGCTACCGCAGCAGGGAATTGTGGTACAATTTCCAAAAGCACCTAAGTGATTCGGAAGCCTGAGTCCCATTTTCAGAAGGGGCTTAGGTGCTTAGCCACAGATTTTCAGAGGTAGTTGGGCATCTATTTGCATCTTCAGGCGCCTCAATACCTTTGAAAATCTGGCCTTTAGGAGCCTAAGACCAGACTGTTAAAGGTATTTAGGTACCTAAAGATGCAGATGGGCACCTAGTGGGATTTTCTAGAATGTCTAAGTAGGGAAGGTGCCTCCTGAAAACAAGGATTGTAGATCCAGTAAATTCTGATTTAAGGTTAAAAATGCTCTATGATGCTTCAGTGTGTTGTGGCTATTCTCGTACCTGTACCTGAGTTTATATAAAATACTGTGTCCAACAAGGGGAGAAGTTTTCATTGAGCCCAGGTGAGCTAGATTTCTTTTTTTGTATTAAGAACCTTTCTTGGAGATCAGCTGTCATTTCTGTATCTATTTAAATAAATATCTTAGAGACTTTAAAACCCGGAGGTGGGGCATATTCCTGTGAAGAATCTACATTCAGAAGTAATCCTTTGTGGAACTGTCACATTTTTCAACCACAGCGGTAAATCCAAGCAGTCTCTAATGTATGATGGAAGCAGTTATAGAGGATTTAATATGATCTACAGTGGTGTTTTTGTCAAAGAATCAGTATGTAAAGCAATGGCATAGTGGGCACAGCTCTATATCTTTGGAATAGTTTTCTTGGTAGAGTACATAAGGATTCTTTGTGTAAAATAGCTGTATTTGATATATTGTGTAAATAGTAAATATATCATGATAGAGCTCTGTTGCCATTAGCCCACATAACCTATCTAGATACGCTAACCATGGGGGTGGTAGCCTTCAGGAAGTGTGACACCAGTTCACATTGGTTGAGGTTTTGGTCCAAGTTACTCAGGCGTGTATCAGAGACACATTTCATAACTGCAGCTCCTCTTTGGATTGGGTATCTCTGTTAGTTAAAAAGTGGAAGATAAATCCTAATGAGGAAAATAGAAAAGAGCATAAATTATGGGAAATGAAGTGTAAAACTATAGTTAGAAAGACCAAAAAAGAATTTGAAGAACAGCCAGCCAAAGTCTCCAAAAGAAATAGCAATTTTTTTAAAATACATCAGAAGGAGAAAGCCTGCTAAACAACCAGTGGGGCCACTGGAAGATCGAGATGTTAAAGGAGCATTCAAAGACAATAAGGTCATTGTGGAGAAACTAAATGAATTCTTTGCATCGGTTTTCACTGTTGAGGATGTGAGGGAGATTCCCAAACCTGAGCCATTCTTTTTGGTGACAGCTCTGAGGATCTATCCCAAATTGATGTATGATTAGAGAGGTTTTGGAACAAATTGATAAATTAACAGTAATAAATCTCCAGGACCTGATGGTATTCACCCAAGAGTTCTGAAGAAACTGAAATGTAAAATTGCAGGACTACTAACTGTCATCTGTAACCTATCATTTAAATCAGCTTCTGTACCAAATAACTGGAGGATAGCTAATGTGACACCAAGTAAGCATCAGTAAGGCCAGTAAGCCTCACTTCAGTACTGGGAAAATTGGTTGAAACTATTGTAAAGAATAAAATTGTCAGACACATAGATGAACATAATTTGTTGGGAAATAGTCAACATGGTTTTGTAAAGGGAAACCATGCCTCACCAATCTATTAGAATTCTTTGAGGGGGTCAACAAGCCTGCGGACAAAGGAGATCCAGTGGATATAGTGTATTTAGATTTTCAGAAAGCCTTTGACAAGGTCCCTCACCAAAGGGTCTTAAGCAAAATAAGCAGTCATGGGATAAGAGGGAAGGTTCTTTCATGGATGCATCTGAAGAAGTGAGTGGTAGCCCATGAAAGCTTATGCTGAAATAAATTTGTTAGTCTCTAAGGTGCCACAAGTACTCCTGTTCTTTTTGCAGATACAGACTAACACGGCTGCTACTCTGAAACCTTTCATACATTGGTAACTGGTTAAAAGAAAGGAAACAAAGGGTAGGTATTAATGGTCAGTTTTCACAATGGAGAGAGGTAAATAGTGGTGTCCCCCAGGGGTCTGTATAGGGCCCAGTCCTATTTAACATATTCATAAATGATCTGGAAAAAGGAGTAAACAGGGAGATGGCAAAATTTGCAGATGATACAAAACTACTCAAGATAGTTAAATCCCAGACAGACTGCGAAGACCTACAAAAGGATCTCACAAAACTGGGTGACTGGGCAACAAAATGGCAGATGAAATTTAATGTTGATAAATGCAAAGTAATGCATATTGGAAAACATAATCCTAACTATACACATACAATGATGGGGTCTAAATTAGCTGTTACCACTCAAGAAAGAGATCTTGGAGTCATTGTGGATAGTTCTCTGAAATCATCCACTCAATGTGCAGCGGCAGTGAAGAACGCAAACAGAATGTTGGGAATCATCAGGAAAGGGATAGATAATAAGACTGAAAATATCATATTGCCTTTATATAAATCCATGGTATGCCCAAACCTGGAATACTGCATGCAGATGTGGTCACCCCATCCCAAAAAAGATATATTGGAATTGGAAAAGGTTCAGAAAAAGGCAACAAGAATGATTAGGGGTATAGAATGGCCCATCTGAGGAGAGATTAGTAAGACTGGGACTGTTCAACTTGGAAAAGAGGCGACTAAGGGGGGATATGATTGAGGTCTATAACATTATGAGTGATATAGAGAAAGTAAATAAGGAAGTGTTATTTACTCATTCTCATAATACAAGAACAAGGGGCCACCAAATGAAATTAATAGGTAGCAGGTTTAAAACAAACACAAGAAAGTATTTTTTCACACAACACACTGTCAACCTCTGGAACTCCTTGCCAGAGGGTGTTGTGAAGGCCAGTTCTATTATGGGGTTCAAAAGGAAGCTAGATAGATTCACGAAAGATAGGTCCATCAATGGCTATTAGCCAGGATGGGCAGGAATGGTGTCCCTAGCCTCTGTTTGCCAGAAGATGGGATTGTGTGACAGGGCATGGATCACTCGATGATAACCTGTCTGTTCATTCCCTTTGGAGCACCTGCCATTGGCCACTGTCAGAGGACAGGATACTGGGCTTGATGGACATTTGATCTGACCTAGTATGGCCATTCTTATGTTCTTATGAATATAACTGAACAATCTGACAGGAAATTCCAGCCTTTGATTCTCTCCCAAACAGGACAAAAAGTAGACATTTCCAAATTTGTTGTGAAATAGAAATTCTGAAAAGTCACTTCAGAAATGTTGAAATGAAACATTTTCATATTTGTGATCATAACAAAACATTTCAGCACTCCCCAAATATTTTATTTGTTTATCAAACTGACCCGAAATGCTTCATTTTGAGTTACTTCAATATTACGCTCCATTTTTCCCTAGTGGTACATTGCTTCATGGGAGTTGTAGCTCAGGAGATTGGGCTTCTCTATAAACCAAGCTCCATAGCTGGACTACATTTCCCACAATGCATCTAGAATCATGTGACTTCCATGCTGCACCATGTATCTTACTGACAGAGAAACTGAATTACATTATAGGAGATGTAGTCCTCACAGAAAAAATAGGGGCCCTGAACTACAGCTCCCATAAGGCAAATATATTGATAAGGAAATTCAGATTAATATTTTATTGAAATGATTAAAAACTAAATATTTTGGAACAAAGAGTCCTGTGGCACCTTAAAGACTAACAGATGTATTGGAGTATAAGCTTTCATGGGTGAATGCATCTGATGAAGTGGGCATTCACCCACGAAAGCTTATGCTCCAATACATCTGTTGGTCTTTAAGGTGCCACAGGACTCGTTGTTACTTTTTACAGATCCAGACTAACACGGCTACCCCTCTGAGTGATGGTAAATGTAATATTTCCTTCAAAAGATAAGTTAAAAGAATGTTAATGTTGCAAAGTCAAGTATTCAAAAATTAGGAAATGCTAGGATTCAGCCCTCTCATAGGTATGCATTATCATATCATCTTTAAATACATGGTCACATAGGATTCTTGCCTCATTCAGTGCACAGGATGGACATGGCTCTGGAAATTAATCGGAGTCATGGAGTGAATGTGGCTATTGTCTGTAGAAGCCCAACATCGTTTGTTTCTGAAGTTGGAAGATGTGGAGTGAATGAGGCAGGGGACTGCAGGAAGAGAATGAATTGTCTTACAGCTAAAAGAGTTGAATGTCACCCTGAGTAAATGAATTCTGTCCCTGCCTCTGCCATGGAGTTCCTATTTGAGGTTAGGCAAGTCATATAAACCAGACTTTTCCCCAATGGCCACTCACTATGTGTTCCTCATTTTCTGAGGTGCTCAACATGAGACATTTGGGGTCTTATTTGCAGAAGTGCGGAGTACTCAAACCTGTAATGAAAGTCAACTGGAGCTGTGCTTTGAACGTGAAAAGTTATAAAAAATACTAAGTACTCTGAAAGTGTAGGCTCTAGGAGTGTCAAATCGGGCACTCAAAATTAGTAGACATTTTTGAAAATTAATTCCTCAGTATATTACATGATACAAAAGAACACCATCAATTCACACACATATGCACATAACCTTTAAACCAAAGTGTTAATAGACTAACATGACTGTGGAGAACTGATGTGCACAAATTGATCCCTGTTAAATTAACTGTATTTCATAAATAAAATGTGGTCTTAAAGCAGGATAAAATGACAAAGGGCACTGAACCCAGTTAATACATTTTTTTGCTGTTGTGTAAAAGTCATTTAGTCATTATCAGACACTTTCTCAAAATATTACCCTGGGAAAATATATTTACAGGCTTTTAGTGATTGGCGTGTGGTAGCAAACAGAGCTGTCTGAATATTACAAAAACATGATTTGCAAATATTTTAACATAGTTCAGTGAGAAGAACTGGTCAACATTTTATAATGTTTTTTAACAAACATTCAAAAAAGGTGTAATTTTTTGTCCTGTACATTTAAAAAAAGAATTATTTTTTTCATTTATTCAAAAACATTCATGTTTTAAATTAAATATACAAATGTTCTTTTTTTTGTTTATCCTTTTTTCTTTTTCTACCTTTTCTCCACCAACCTCTATTACCTTCTTTGTATTTTGTCATTGAAGAAGGAAGGAAGGAAGGAAGGAAGGAAGGAAGGAGAAAAAGAAAAAAAATTGCAAGAGTGGAAAAAAGAAAACAGAAAAAGTTTTTTTTTCAGGTTTCATTAATAATGAAAATTAATTTTTTTGAAAAATCTTATTTTTGGAAAAAGGCCAGTTTTCAATTAATATTTCATTTTAAATATATTGACCACCTCTAGCAGGGGAATTGAGTTTGCTGTTATTTATGGGTCTGCATTACACAAAGTTTCACAAATTTTAGCTCAAATTATCATTCTTACCAGAAAGTGTGTTTCTTGCTATTCTTCTATTCTAAATCTCTTATTTTAAAAGTTTCAGTCATTTGGTTAGGGAAAAGAAACAACCCCATTTAATTTAGGTGCACAGTCACACAACACAAATAATGAACAGTTGAAAAGTTTAAGTGGAAATGTGGTTTTGCACAAATTGTTTGGGAAAGGATATGAGCAGAAAAGGTAGAAAAATGCAGTGAAAAAAACTCTTTTAAAAGCATTTATTTGAAATAGCAATTTTTTGAAAAATTGGCTCTACTCTATAAGCTAGTAAAAACAAGAAAAAATAATAATAAACAATTCAAAAAAGTTTTGCCCCAAATTGTCATAAAAAACGTTGAAAATTTCAAAAATTGTCCATTAACTCTACCAAAAAATAAGTACATTCCTAGAAATCAGGATGAATCTGTGACCAGTTCACAAAGTAAGAAAGAGTTATATATATATACACAACTGAGTTTCAGTCTGTGATTCAAAAGATGACAGAGATGTAATAATCTGTCAGCACTGAATGTCTTTTTTGGGTAGGGTGACCAGGTGAGCAGTTTTCGACTGGAACACCTGGTCAAAAAGGGACCAGTAAAAGTCTGGTTGGCAGTGCTGCGGAGCTAAGGCAGGCTAGTCCCTACCCATCCTGGGTCCGCGCTGCACCCCGGAAGCAGCCAGCAGGTCCAGCTCCTAGGCAGGGGGGCCATGGGGCTCCGTGCGCTGCCCACACCCCGAGCACCGGCTTCGCACTGCTGAGGGAGGGCTGTGCCTGCAAGTGAGAGCAGTGTGTTGCGCCTCCTGGCCCCTCCACCTAGGACCTGAACCTGCTGGCTGCTTCCGGGGCGCTTGCAGCACAGTGCCAAGATGGGAAGGCAGCCTGACTTAGCCCCCATGCTGTGCCACTGACCGGGAGCTGCCTGAGGTAAGCTCACAACCCAACCCCGAGCCCCAACCCCCTGCCCTAGCCCCGAGTGGTCCCAATCCCAGAGCACCCTCCTGCACCCCAAACCTCTCATCTCCAGCCCCACCCCAGATCCTGCACCCCCAGCCCAGAGCCCCTTCTACACACTGAACCCCTCATCCCTGGCCCCATCCCAGAGCCTTTACTCCCTCCTGCACCCCATCCCCCTTCCTCAACCCGCAGCCCCCTCCCATACTCCAAATCCCTTGGCACTACCCCCCTAGCCTGCAGCCCCCTCCTAAACCCCAAACCCCTCATCCCCAGCCTCACCCAGAGCCAGCACCCCCAGCTCAGAGCCCTCACCCGCTGCCTCAACCCACAGCCCCCTCCCTCACTCCAAATCCCTCATCCCCACCTCCCAGCCTGGAGTCCCCTCCTGCACCCCAAACTCCTCATCCCCAGCCCCACTCCAGAGCCTGCACCTCCATCTGGAGCCCTCACCCCTCCTGCACCCTAACTCCCTTCCCCAGCCCAGAGCTCCTCCCACACCTGAACCCCTCATTTCTGGCCGCACCCTGGAGCTTGCACCCACAGTTAGAATCCTCACCCTCCCACACACACCCCAACCCCCTGTCCCAGGCCAGAGAAAGTGAGTGGGGGTGGGGAAAGCAAGCCACCTAGGGAGGGAATGTAGTGAGTGGGGGGTACAAGGGGTGGGGATCAGGAAGGGGCAGGGGTAGAGTGTTTGGTTTTGTGTGACTAGAAAGTTGGCAACCCTTTTTTACATCAACCCTGTGGAATCTCTGCTTTTTCTATCTTAGCTCCAGCCCTTGTAAGAATCCAAACAGCAAAGTGATAAAAAATCTTCATGCCCACTATCTTTATTTCCCTTATTTCCCTCTTCCAGTATTTAAACTGATGTACTTCTTCATGGGTGGATGGGGCAATCAATCAACAAAGCTTTTGTTCTACAATGTCCCACTTAATTTTTATAGTCTTCCTGGATGGGTGTGGAGAGCCACTTTTCCCATCTGACTTCACAAATTCAGAGCAGGCATTTTTACAATTATAAAACAAACTTATATGTTATCTTGTAGCATATAATATGGACAGCTCAAGTAAGATTAATGTATGGAGCAACGTAAAAGCATTTCACGGAGTCTAAACACTAAACATATTTTTGCAAGCTCAGCACCTGTCATGAACAATATTAACTTATAGGTGATCTGATCTGGTTTTCAGCTATGAACTTGTCAGCCCTCAGCTGACGCCTACAGACTTGGCAAGAGCTGTCATCTGCATCACACTTCGGTTTATGGATAATTGATCCTATCAAACTAACTTGATATCTTTTTTCATGAGATTACAAGTTTGGTTGATAAAGGTAATAGTGTGGGCATAATATACTTAGACTTCAGTATGGCACTTGACTCGGTATCGCACAACATTTTGATTAAAAAACTAGAGTGATATAAAATGAATGTGACACATTAAATGGATTAAAAACTGGCTAACTGATAGGTCTCAAAAGGTAATTATAAATGAAATCATCATTGAGCAGCTGTGTTTTCAGTAGGGTCCTTCAGGAAATGTATTTTGGCCCTATGCTATTTAACATTCATATCAATGACCAGGAAGAAAACAAAATAATTACTTATAAAGTTTGCAGATGACACAAAAATTAGAGGAGTGATAAATAATGAAGAGGAGAGGTCAGTGATATAGATCAATCTGGATTGCTTGGCACAAGCAAAAATATGCATTTTAAATGTAAATATAAATGTAAATATATACATTGACAAAAAAAGAATATAGTTCATACTTACATGATGGGGGACTCTATCCTGAGAAGCAGTGACTCTGAAAAAGATTTGTGGGTTGTGGTGGATAATCAGCTGAACATGAGCTCTCAATGTGATTCTGTGACCAAAAGAGATAATGCGATCCTGGACTGTATAAACAGGGGAATCTCAAGTAAGAGTAGAGAGGTTATTTTACTTCTGTATTTGGCATTGGTGCAACCACTGCTAAAATATTGTGTCCAGTTCTGGTACCCACAGTTCAAGAAGGATGTTGATAAACTGGAGAAGATTCAGAGAAGAGCCACAAGGACGACTAAAGGATTAGAAAACATTCCTTGTTGCGATATAGACTCCAAGGGGCATGTCTACACTGTAATATAAGCCCAAGCTTGAGCTTGTGCTCAAGCCTAACTCCCACTTTGTGTCTACACTGCAATTGTGCTAACTCAGGGCTTGGACTCAGGGTCTCAGGACCCTGCAGGGCAGGAGGGTCGAAGCTCGCGTTAAGCCAGGATCCAGGATCCAAGCCCTATTTCTTTGCAATGTAGATGCAGCTCCACCTGACTTGGGTTCCAAGAGTCTGACAGAAGTATCCCACAATTCCATGGGATAACTTCCTTAGCCATCTCCATCCCAACAATCTGTAATCCACTCTATTGAAAATGGAAGCCCATTCTCTTCTGATCACTGATCTGCACACACACTGTGGCAAGGTGGCTAATGGGAACAAGGATATAGAAGTAGAGAGTACCACATCTGAGGTGGAAGCCAAACTCAAACAGTTTAATGGGACCAAATCAGGGGTCCCAGATAATCTCCATTCAAGAATATTAAAGGAACTGGCACCTGAACACCAGGAAGGGAGAGGAGCTATTTAAGTTAAGGGCCAATGCTGGCACTAGAACAAATGGATATAAATTGGCCCACAATAAGTTTAGCATTAAAATTAGATGGTTTCTTACTATCAAAGAAGTGAAGTCCTGGAACAGCCTTCCAAGGGGAGTAGTGGGGGCAAAAATCCTAACTCGTTTTAAGACAGGGCTTGATAAGTTTATGGAGGGGATGGTATGATGAGGTTGCCTACAATAGCATACAGCCCATCTGTGACTGATGTTAGCAAACATCTCCTAATAACTATCGGTGGAACACTATCTGGGGACAGCTTTGAGATACTACCGAGAACTTTTCCCCAGGTGTCTGGCTGGTGGGTCTTGACTATATGCTCAGGGTCTAACTGATCATGATATTTGAGGTTGGAGAAGAATTTCCCCCAGATTGGAAGAGACCATGGGGTTTTATTTATTTATTTATTTACTTACTTACTTATTTTGCCTTTCTCTGCAGTGTGGGATGTAGGTCACTTGCTGGTTTTGAACTAGAATAAATGTTCGGGTCTTTGTAACTTGAAATATTTCAGTCAAGATTTGAAGACTTCAGTAACTCAGCCAGACAATATGGGCCTACAACAGGAGTTGGTGGATGATGTTCTGTGGCCTGCAGTTAGGGTGACCAGATGAGATGAAGAAAATATCGGGGCACATGGTGGGGTGGTCCGCCAGCGGAGGAAAAAAAAACAACAGTGCTGCCGGCGGAGCAAAATATCGGGACAAATTGCATCCCGACCAAAGATCGATTGGGACGCAGGACAACCACCCAAATATCAGGATGGTCCTGATTTTATCAGGACGTCTGGTCACCTTACCTGCAATGTGCAGGAGGTCAGACTAGATGATCATGATGGTTCCTTTTGGCCTTAAAGTCTATGAGTCTATGGATATTCTATCAGTATCTACATGGGAAACAAATATTTAATCATGGGCTTTTCATTCTAGCAGAGAAAGGTATAATGCAATCCATTGACTGAAAGTTGAAGCTAGGTAAATTCAGATAAGAAATTGGGTATACATTTATAACAGTGAGGGTAATTAACCATTGGTACAATTTGCCACGGGTCATGATGGATTCTCTGGCATTTTTTAAAATCAAGATTCTGAAAGATCTACTCTAGGAAACATTTTGGGGAGCTTTGTGGCCTGTGTTATACAGGAGATCAGACTAGATGATTACAATGGTCCCTTCTGGCCTTAGAAGCTATTAATCTATTCTAGATCATCTCTCCATCCAAATACGATTTGTAGAATCTAAGAGTTTGATTAATTAGAATCAACACATTCTTTATGTAGCTGATACAAAAACCACTAGCTCCCTTTTTTCTTTTCCCTTTCACTGTCATTTGTGGTTCTTGTGGGTGACATTTGGTGTGAAATCCTGGCCTCATTGAAATCAATGGGAAAACTCTATTTGACTTCAATGGGGCCAGGGTTTACCCTTGTCCTTTAGTATTTCATGGCTGAGATAGTGAATGACCAAATTTGGGGTTGGAGCCAAATTCTCATCTCACATCAATGAAGCCAATGGAGTTATTCTGACCAATATTAACAGACCTGGGAACTTAATATTAGGTACCTAAATAACTATTTGTCAAGTTAGACATCCAGAAATGGAAGCCCTGGAGAGTTTATCACAATTTAGATCTGTCTTAAACTAAAATGCAAAATACAGTATTTGCATTAATAGCCTGAATGAAAACTGCTTCCCACAAATAATAAACAATCACAGGTTTATAAAATGAAACAATTCTATGGTGACAATGGCATTACTCTAACATTTTTTTGGCAAATCCAATTTGGCAGAAGGGAAGGTTCAGACATGCTATCCTCAGGCAAACATACACTAAAAACAAGAGTGTGAACTGGGAATAGATCTAAGTAAATAATTTGCAACAAATCATTTATTCCTAGAGTTTCCCCTCCCTTAATGAGTTGTTTGTGAGGAGGCAGTAAAATCACCAAGTGTATTTGCTATTGAATAATGTCCACAGAATTATTCCCCTCTTTAACAGTTCATGAAAAGTTTGTTGCGAGTATTCACACTTGAAATGTGTGTTGTGCTAGTGAGTTACAAAGTAGCCTGCTATGGTGCTATTGATGCTACTTTAATTGGTTGATGTCAGTAACTAACCAATATGGTACAAACTGCAAATAACACAATTGAACACTCTATTTGAAATTCATTTTCATGGATATTCATCGATTCTTGGATGTTAAAGACAGAAGGGACCATTATGGTAATCTAGTCTGCAGCTCACCGTCCAGAGAATTTATCCAAGTATATGAGCTTTAATTGGTTGGTAGGTTTTTATTTTTGCACATTTTCTCACTAGCATAGTTTGAGTGCTTGAGGTTCTCAGAGAGTGAACTTGAAGAAGTCGTAAATAGAGCTGGTTGGGAACCGTATTTTTCATTTCACAGGGAATTCTTCAGTTTCAGAATTCTTTACTATATGTAACAACAATAGAACAAAAAATCAACAACCAACAACAAAAGAAATGTCCCGCAAAATAAAATTTTCCAATTTTTACTTTTTTATATTTATAAATTTTAAACAATCGAAACAAAAAGTTGTTTCAAAATAGAAAAATCAGTATGTTCCATAAATGTTGAAACAGAACTTCTTCACCTTATCAAAATGCTTTTTATCAATGTTATTTTCAAAATGAACTTTTATCATAATCGACGCATGTGCGTAAAATGTTTAGCTTTCAATCAATCAGCATTTTCCAACAGAAAAAAAATCATAGGTAAATTTTTGACCAGCTCTAGTTATAAACTTGGTTAAATTGATATTAATTTCTGCATTTGAATGATCATTTGCAGATGCATTATCCCACCATCCTCTCTAATGGAAATAAGACCTGAAGCCCTGTTAATGCATGGCAACCATAGTTCTTTTTAATCATCACCTGGGCAGAATTTGACTCATAATTTGCAGTCTATGTACATTTCTTTCTTGTATTTCTATTTTTACAGTGGTAAAAACTGTGTAACATAGAATCATAGGACTGGAAGGGACCTTGAGAGGTCATCTAGTCCATCTCCTGCTCTCATGGCAGGACTATTATCTAGACCATTCCTGACAGGTGTTTGTCTAAATGGTCTTAAAAAAACTCCACTGATGGAGATTCCACAGCCTCCCCAGGCAATTTATTTCAGTGCTTAACTCCCCTGAGAGTTAGGAAGTTTTTCCTAATGTCCAACCTAAACTGCCCTTGCAGCAATTTAAGCCCATTGCTTCTTGTCCTATTCTCGGAAGTTAAGAAAAACATTTTTTCTCCCTCCTCTTTGTAACAACCTTTTATGTTCTTGAAAACTGTTATCGTGTCCCCTCTCAGCCTTCTCTTCTCCAGACTAAACAAACCCAGTTTTTTAAATCTTCCCTCATAGTTCATGTTTTCTAGAATTTTAATCATTTTTGTTGCGCTTCTTTGGACTTTGTTCAATTTAGCCATATCCTTCCTGAAACGTGGTGCCCAGAACTGGACACAATACTCGAATTGAAGCCTAATCAGAAAGGAGTAGAGCGAAAGAATTACTTCTTTGGTCTTGCTTACAACACTCCTGCTAATGCATCCCAGAATGATGTTTAGTTTTTTTAGCTTGTGATCCACTATGATCCCCAGATCCCTTTCTGCAGTGCTTCTTCCTAGGCAGTCATTTCCCATTTTGTATGTGTGCAAATGATTGTTCCTTCCTAGTGGAGTAATTTGCATTTGCCCTTATTGAATTTCAGCCTATTGACTTCAGACCATTTCTCCAGTTTGTCCAGGTCATTTTGAATTTTAATCCTACCCTCCAAAGCAATTAAAACCCCTCCTAGGTTGGTATTGTCAGAAAACTTTATAAGTG
This sequence comes from Mauremys reevesii, assembly GCF_016161935.1. Lineage (NCBI taxonomy): Eukaryota > Metazoa > Chordata > Testudines > Geoemydidae > Mauremys > Mauremys reevesii. The sequence goes on from NW_024100837.1 coordinate 582,155, forward strand.
AACTCCATGCAGTTATCTAAATTACTGATGAAGATATTGAACAGAACTGGACCCCAAACTGGTCCTTGTGGGACATCACTTGTTATGGCCTTCCAGCTTGACTGTGAACCACTGATAACTACTCTCTGGAAGTGGTTTTCCAACCAGTTATACACCCATCTTATAGTAGCTCAATCTAGGCTGTATTTTGCTAGTTTGTTTATGAGAAGGTCATGCAAGATAGTATCAAAAGCCTTACTAAAGTGAAGATATACAACATCTACCAGTTCCCCCATCTGCAATACTGTATTTGTTATTCTGTCAAAGGTATAGTACAGCAAAACCCTACCATCTCTTAAATCTGTCTGACTCCAGTGTACTCTATAGGATTTCAGGAGTAAATAAGGGCAAAATTTGAGCTCCCAAACTGAAAGGTTTGGGAATTTTTAAATTTCACCCAATCAGCTGAGGACTTCCTACTCAGCAGGGTGAATTCCGCTTGACTAACCTTCCACTTCACCTCACCCCTCACCCCATCTTCCCTGTAGTACAGTTAGAATGCTACGGCTCTGTGAGTGCAGGTAATCTTCACGTCCAACAATCTGGACACCTCTGCATCAGTTCCGGAGGGTTTTGTTGTTTCAGAGGAATAAGCTTTAGCGTTATCTCGGCTCCTCCAGGAAGTGACTTCCAGACACAGACGCTCCTGGGTGCCGATTGAGTTGCAGTACTTGTTATTCCACTGCTGTGATAAAATAAAATTAATCCTTTCCTAAAGAGGCTTATTTTGATATAAATTCATAGTGCTTCAGTGGGCTGGCTACATTGTTTTTGTAAGGGGTGCTGTGCATTCAAGTAGGTGCTTGGTTTGGGTAGTTTGGAAGGATCACTTAAAGGCTTTCAGCATTTAAGCCGTTAAGTGATCCTTCCAAACCACCCAAACCAAGCACCTACTTGAAGGTTTCAGGATTTAAGGAACCTTTCAGAGGTGTGGAAGTCTACATCTTCTGGGACACAAGGCTGCAGTCAGATATGGGTTTATCAAGAAGGAAGCAAGTCCTTTCTCACAAAGCATATACAGATGGGATATTTGATATGGCGTCTCGGTGACCCTCATCAGTCCCCAGTTCCTCTTTCTCTCTCAGTAAACTCACCACAAAGCCACTGGCCATTCTGGACCTGGCTCTAACACAAACTCTTTCAGCTGCATATCCCGCCCACTGTGCTGGGAGGTGTCTCCTCAACTCCTGCTGCTTCCTGCTCCCACTTGAACATGGATGATAGAGGACTTGATGCCACCTGCTTTTGACAACCTTGTTGACATTCTATATGCTCCTTTCAGGCAAAGTGAGCCAATCACCAATCAGCTCATTGAGAAATAGCAGCAGGGTAGGCACCTTCTCACGTACTGCTGGTAGTGGATCAATGGAGTCTTGTATGGTTCCAGATCCAGAGACCCCCATACACCACACCATCCGTTAGGCCTGGCACCTAGGATGCAGCCTTCATCTGCCATGACTCATTTTATCTAGTGTGGCAGTGTCACACAGCTTGTACCTCTAAGCCTGCAATTTTGCATGCTGTGTCTCCCTTGTCCACACTAGCTACCAGCCATTATTTCAATAGGAAATCATAGCAAAAAAAATGACACCTGCCACATAATAATCCTTTAAAGATTAAAGTAATAATCTGGTGATAACATGGAGGACACTGCATCATGGCGTTCTGCCAAGGCCACGTTTACAGGGGCTATCTGAATACCATGATTCTTCCTTCGTACCCTCAGCTCTTTTTCTACGCACATATATTTTTTACCAATGTATAGCAGGGAATTTTCCAAAAGTATTAACTATTGATAGCCATGCTCAGAAACTGAAGGGGGAGCCCAGAAATTATTTCACCTTGCACTGGATTGGATTAATAGTAATCAGTCATCCATATTTATTATTTATTTTGTGCCCAAAACATTCTAGGCATTTTACAGACATAGTGTTGTGAGAAAGCATGGATCTCACCTCAGAGTCCTGAGAATCTAAGGCCCTGATCCTGCAAACACATGGCATGTTATTCACCTATTTGAATCTCTCTGCTGGTTTCCTTCCATCTTCTGTAGGACACTCACAGGGCCGGCTCTAGGTTTTTTGCCATCCCAAGCAAAAAAAATTTTGGCTGCTCCCTGTCCCAGCCCTGGGCTTCCCCCTGCACCCCCCTGCTGCCCCAGCCCTGGGCTCTCTCCTCCCCCGCCCCACTCTCTGCTGCCCCAGCGCTGGGCTTCCCCCTTTTCCCCCCCCACCAGTGCCCTCTCCCAACCCCTCTGCTGCCCCAGCCCTGGGCTCCCCCATTTCCCCCCACCGCACACCTCCTGCCGCCCCATCCCTGGGCTCTCCCCCACCACTTGCACCCTCCTTCCGCCGCAGCCCTGGGTCACTGGTAACTCGCTTCCAGGAAGGGTCATTCAGCAGGAATTTTGGATGTGCACAAAACACAGACAGGATCGGTTTCCATATGGTTACAGAGCTGCAGTAAAGTGGAACAATTTTCAGCTTGTGTGACTGAAGGATATCTGGATGCATATTATAAGACTGTCCTCCATAAATGAGGAAAAGTCAAGGTGCCTTTATTATTCTTTTGTTCCACTCTTTGTTTCTATGGGGAATTTGCCAATGAAATATCACTGTCTTCCTTTTAAACAAACAAACAAACAAACAAACAAACAAACAAACAAACAAACAAACAAACAAACAAAAAAGCAATGGCTGTTGAAAATAGCAATTCCAGTCCTAATAACCACTGGGAAGCATTTCTTGCTCAATTTTATCCTACTTTTTCTACAGCAAATTACAGTGGATCAGTATATTAGATTTGGGAGAAATGAAGTAACAGCTGCCCAAACTGAGCTTGAGAACTCCTGAATTTTGAGGTGTTCAAATCTGAAAGGCAGGTGCTGTGTGTGGGGCGGGGGCTGTGGGCTCTGCGGGGGAGCACGGCAGCATGTATGCAGCAGTGTGTCTTGTGCTGCGTGGAGCCAGACACACTGGTCTGAGTGGCATTGGTAAGGGGGCTGGGAGGTTGGAGAAGGGTAGGGTGTTTTGGGGGGGCAGGGAGGAGTTGGATGGGGTGGAGGTTTGGGGGCAGTCAGGGGCAGGGAGAAGGGGGTTAGATGGGTCAGGGGTTCGGGGAGTCAGGGGACAGGCAGCAGTTGGATAGGCATGGGAGTCCCTGGGGTTTGTCAGGGGACAGGTAGGGGTGGGGTCTCAGGAGGGGGCAGTTGGGGACAAGGACCAGCGGCGCGTAGATAGGGGCTGGGGTCCGGGGGGGCCGTTCGGGGCAGGGGTCGCGGGAGGGGGTAATCAGGGGACAGGGAGCAGGGGGGGTTGGATGGGTTGGGGTTTCTGTGGGGGGAAGTGGAGGGAGTGGATGGTGGCAGGGTGGGTCTACCTTCCCCCTGGAGTGACCTGTTTTTTGAATGTTAAAATATGGTCTCCCTACCATTCGCAGTGCAACTCTCCACTCACAGCAGCTGCAGCATGAGGTCCCCCTCCTTCCTTTCCAGTTGGTAGTGGCCAAGGGAATGCTGGGAAATGTAGTTCTTTCCCTGCTCCAGGGCTGGCTCTGTGGGCAGGGAGCTAACCAAGGAACTACAGCTCCCAGAGCCCCCTGTTGGTTCTCAGCTCCCAGGCTGGATCCCTGCCGCCCCTGCAAATGGGCTGCCCCAAGCAGGTGCTTGCTTTGCTGGTGCCTAGAGCCACCCCTGGAGATTCAAGCGTCACTGCCTTCAAAGCCCCAGACAATTGTCTCCCTTATTAGAGCTCTGTCTTTTTTCCTTATTAGCCCCACTCCCACTTGCTCACTTTGCTCTGCCAATGATCCTGTCTCATTTCTGTCTCCTACTCACTGTTCTTCTGTTCTGCCCCTGGACCTCTCTCCCCTGGATCTCTCTGCCTACCGTAGAGCATTAGGCCCTCTCCAGTTCTTCATTCAGTTTCATCCTCAGAACTCACTTCCTCTGTGAAGTGCACAAACAGTAGCTACGTGGGACAGCTCGGGATGGGATGGTGTCTCCATCACTCTGAACCGTCATTGGGTTGGTGCAGCTCCACCCAACTCCAAAGCAAACCAGTGTATGAATGGCCCCAAATATAATGGGCCAGATCCTCAGCTGGTGTAAATCAACATAACTACACTGAAGTCAATGGAACTATGCTAATTGGCATGCACTGAGGACCTGGCACATTATCTCCTAGGCAGGCATGTAAGCTGTTTATCACATCAAGATGACCTCCTTTCCAACTGACACACGACTCACTTGGCAGCATGTGAAACACCTGTTGAGTCATCACTGTACCTCACTCCTCTTGCATTATATATTAGTAGCACTGACTTCAGCATCACCCTGCCAACTGGAACATAGGGAGGTAGATGCTTTGACCTCTCCCTCTGACAATTTTGTGCCCATCATTCCTGTCCAGTTAAGTCAAAGGATGTTGAGTCTGCTTTAAAAGTTGCAACACAACTTTTCGTAACCACAATCTCTGTCAGTCCAAAGACCTTGGAACTTAGTTTACAATTCATAGATTGTTGAGAATTGTGCAAGCCCCAAAGCCATTCTTCCGAATACTTTGGGTGGTGGGAGCCACCATAGTTACCAACACTCTCAATCAAAGCCCAATGCTTGTGGGAGATAGAAGAATGGAAATAGATGTCACAGACAGTTCCACAGCAGTCTACCTGGCCCGCTGCGAGGGTGTGTGTGTGCATATATATAGTCATATTTGTAATCTCTTGCTGTCAGTGATGCTGAATAGGGTTCAGAAGAAGCATGACAAGGTTAAGATTTTCAAGGCTGCCCAAGGGATTAGAATGAATGGAAATTGGACATCCAAATCCCTTAAGCATCTTTGAAGATCACAGCCTTAATGTCCATTCATCATAAATGTATCTGAGCCCTGTCCTCCATCTAAATATATAACAGTCTACATATTTGTAATTGGTTCCATGGCCTCATTAATGGGGGATAGAGGTTTAAGCAACAGTCTTTTCTAAGTATTCACCGTGCCACCAGCTAGGCAAGTGTGCATTTCCATACCTTTCTCACCAGTCCTATTAGAAAAGTGTCTGATACTTTTGCACATCCTTTGTCACTGTTTTGGGAGTTAGTGTTGTGAGTTTTGTCTATTGCTGGTTGGAAAACAAGAATTCTGTTTGTTTCGGTCTGCACTGGAACCAAAAATGAGATCTTTCAATGACAAAAAATGAGTGAGCGAGATCTGTGCCAGAATAACCCAGTGGTTAGGATGTTCACATGGAATGTGGGAGATGCAGTTCAAGTCCCTGTTCTAACTGATTTGCAGCACTGGGCTACTGGATATTTTGGTGTGGAGGTCTCACTCTCATTTTGACCAGAAATTCCATCCTGGGCCAATTGAGTAGACAGTACCTCCGCCTTCTCAGAGTTTTAGAGAAATGTGCCTCAGCCAGATCAATCCTAACTCCAGGAGAGGCTTAATGGCTGTGAATCCCAAGCAGAGAGAGGTGCCTTAGTTAGATACCTAAGTCCTATTGAGGGGCAGGGCTTAGGCCCAATCCCTTTCTTCAGCATTTCCTATTGGTTAGACAGCTTCCCATTCAGCTTTCTGGTTTTTGTGAATCATGTTCTTAGGCACCTAACTCTCCCCAGGCATTGTACCAGGATCCTGGGTGTCTAACTCAGGACTGGTGGATTTCATTACACAGGAGGCACCCAAAAGTTAAGCGTTGCCACGTTAAATCTAAGTCCCCATTGTGAACCTAGCCCTGAGCTTTTCAATGTCTGCAGAGTACAGAACAAGACAGGTGCTAGATCATATTCAGTGTGACAAAGCAGTGGAAAGGAGAACATGGAGGACAAATGTACCGCACTTGCAGAGGGATTGCTTCATGCCTGAGGGCTATTTGTCCATCTAGAAACAGATACATTGGGAGCAGAAAAATGTCAATGTGTAAGAACAGGGAAGTGCACAAGCTAATCAACTGATTTGAAGAGACAGGTGTGAAATACCAGAAGTCAAGGAGACACCAGGAGGAGGGAGCCCATGGAAAGGCATTAAGAGAATGAAAAGAAATGATAAGAGAAATGGAATGATAAATGGAATGAGGGGTGAATAAGAAATTTTATATATATATAATGCAAACAAACACTGCCATTTTTTTTCAACTCATTAAGGAGTGAAAGGTCAGGGAATGGCTTCTGACCTGTAAGATATTTGAATGTCAAATTAGGATATGGACATTTCAAATGAATCTTAAGGAGGATGGGAGACTGAATGCAGAGTCCTCCTCATACAGGAATGGACACAGATGTTAATGGCTAGATTGTGCCTTTAGGTGCAGGCCTCATCAAGAGGGAATAGCTAAGCAGCACTAAGTCAGAAGACCCGGGAAGTATTGTGTCTCAGAGACACCCTGCTACCTCTTGTGCAAGGACTGGAGATACAGGGGGTAGGAATTTGCTGCTGGTCTAAGCAAACAGCAAATTCCGACATCACATGTGCTGGCTCAGCAGTGCTGCTGGGAGATGGAATCAATACCCTGCTCCTGACTCACCCCTCTCTACCCTCCTGCTCTGAAGGTCAGGAGTGGGGGGATTGGTAGACACACAGCAACTGATACTTCTGTGTATGCAGACCCAAAACCCAGGTTGCCTGAGCAGAGGTGTCAGCGGAGTTCTTATTCCCCCTTAAGGCCCTGACCAGATGCTGCCAAAACCACAATCTGTCCTGTCTCACCCAAACAGGCAATAAAGGAATTAGATTTAATGACAGTTCTCATGTCCCAGATGGAAATAGTGATTGAGTGCAAGATCACTTTTCCTAGAACCTCAAGAGACCAGATGGTCTATCTGGTGCTGATCCAATGGTCCCACTACTGAAAAATGGCCCAATGTCTTCTGTTTGCAATGCGTCTCGGTGTCCTGTGCTAACATGTATTCTCATTCAGCCCATCATACAAGGAAATCTGCGTTTTTCCTTCTGTGATGCCACTGGTATGATTTGCACTGACAAGCAATTTAAACACAAGGAAGTAGAGGAAAGTTTGGAAGCTCTCTAGCATTGTCCTTTAAAATCTTTGTCTGACTTATTTAGAGTTAGATTGTGCCTAAAGACAGAGCCCAGAGCAAGGGGGAGTGCAACAAACACTCTACCTCAAAAGTTGCCCAGCAGGGACAGTGACTTAAACACTATAATGGCGGTGGGACTAGAAATACAAGATTAGATTAGGCTCAGTGAATAGATGGCTGAGTCCATGTGTGTCCATCTCCATCTCCTATGTATAGGAGCAGAAGAATCAGAAACAAATTGGTAGTGGGGTGTTTCCCTATCATGTGTGGGAGTGGGGGGAGTATTAGCTAGTTCAGGGCTATGTTCTCCCCCTCCTATATGTACAGGATCTAGCAGCAACTGAAAGAGGCTGGAAGGTAAGACGCATGCACAGTAAGACCTCAATTATAGCCCTGAGTGCTAGTAGCCCTATACTAATTGGGGGTTTGATTCACGTCCCACTGAAATCAGTGGGAATCTGTGCTTGGAGGTAGCAGGCCCTAGTAAGTGGTGAGTATGGTTCCTCCATGAGCCGTTTGTTTGTTCTCTGTGTATAGGCTGGGCTGTGGGCCCCTGGACAAGCAGCTGAGACAGCTCTGTTTATTGGTAAAGGCAAGTACTCCAGTTGAGGCCTAATCAGCATGGAGTAGAATGGAAGAATTACTTCTTGTGTCTTGCGTACAACATTCCTGGTAATATATACCAGAATGAGGTTTGCTTTTTTTGTTGAATCCTGTTTACCTTGTGATCCATTATGAACTTCAGATCCCTCTCTGCTGTACTCCTTTTCAGGCAGGCCTTTCCCATTTTGTATGTATGCAACTGATTGTTCCTTCCTAAGTGGAATACTTTGCATTTGTCCTTATTGAAGATCATCCCATTTTCTTCAGACCATTTCTCCAGTTTGTCCCGATCATTTTGAATTTTAATCCAATCTGCCAATGCACTTGCAAACCCTTTCAGCTTGGTATTTCTGAAAATTGATAAGTGTACTCTCTATGCATTTATCTAAATCATTGATGAAGATATTGAACAGAACCGGACCCAGAACTGATTTCTGCAGGAACCCACTTGATAAGGTGGTGTTTGCAAATTGATTGCTTGGTGGTTTGCTCCATTATCTTTCTGGGTACTGAAGTTAAGCTGACTGGTCTGTAATTCCCCGGGTTATCCTTATTTTCCTTTTAATAGATTGGCACTGTATTTGCCCCTTTCCCTCCCGTGTACTGTGACTTTTCAAAGATAATCGCTAATGGCTCAGATATCTGTTCAGTCAGCTCCTTGAGTGTTCTAGGATGTATTTCATCAGGCCCTGGTGATTTGTAAACATCTAACCCAATGGTCCCCAACCTTTTTCGTCTGGCAGGCGCCAGATGACGAGCCATGGAGGACCATGGCGGCGGACGAGCATCCGCCGAAATACCGCTGACAAGCAGTGTCATCCAGAGGCGCTGGCGGCATTTTGGCGGCAACGCCTCTGGATGACGTTGCTTGCCGGTGGCATTTCAGCGGATGCTCGTCCGTCGGCCCAGTACGCCGGCACACTTAGACACCCTGGCGGGCGCCATGGCATCCACAGGCACCATGTTGGGGACCCCTGATCTAACCTGTCTAAGTAATGTTTGCTTTGTTCATTCCCTATGTCCAAACAACCTTTTGAGAGCCTTCTTGTCCCACATTTGAAGGAAGACAGAAGGCTGAAGATTCTGGGAATGAATCGCTGGTAGGTAAGTGACGTACTATGTTAGGTTTGGGCTTTGTAGAACAGTGGTCCACCTTCTATTATTGGAAGAATGGGCTGTATAGTTTGGTTCCACTTGTAATGAGGTGGAGGCCATCCAATCTCCTCAGAGATATAGGTTGGCTAAAGTAGTCAGGAAGGCGTGAAAACTTAAAATAAAAAGGGAGGGTAAAAAGAGAGTAGATATGAGCACTCAGCGCACACACACACACACACACACACACACACAAATATCAAGTAACTGAGGACTAAATTAATCAAGGAAACCAAAGTACAGAAATAGAAAAAATCTCTAATTGCCTGTTTGCCAAAGCTAGGAGCCTGGGCAACAAAAAAGAGGAATCGGAATTGATAATTTATTAACGTAACCTTGATCTACTTAATATTAGAGAAACCTTATTGGATGATTCATATGATTAGAATATTAAAATCAGTGGCTATAACCTATTCAAGAAGGATCAAGTAGACAAAATGGGAGAGGGAGTGACACTCTGTAAAAAGTGGTGTTAGCTATTGAGTTACTGACAACTCAGAAGAAAATGATCTTGAATGTTTATGGATCGATGTCCTAACAGATAAAGCATAAGATGGGGTATTAGTTGGTGTCTGCTACAGACCACCAAATCACACTGGGGAACACTATGAGTGTCTCCTTTTGCACCAATGTATAATGTATATGAAGGAAAACTGCATGATCATGGGGGACTTCATTTTGAGTGACATATGCTAGAGGTCTCATGCTGCCAGTATTAAACATGCTTGGAATTTCTAAATGATGCATGACAATTTCATAACTCAAAAAGCATTGCATCCAACATGGGGAATTCTATATTAGATCTCATCTCGACAGCTAATGAGAAACTGATGACAGAATTAAAAAATAATGGTAGCTTAGGTTCAAGTGATCATGATGTGATCACAGTTATAATATGCAAACAGAGTAAAGCAATAGATACAGTTGGTGTTGTAAGAGGGCCAATTTCACAAAACTGAAAACAATTATGAGCCAAATCAGCTGGGTGGAAAAATTTAATCAGAAAAATGTGACTGATAATTGGGAATAATTTAAGAACATTTTGCTAGATTCACAAAAAGCCACAATCGTGGAAGAAGGCCATATTGGTTAAAAATGATCTAGTTTAGAGTGGCAGTGAAAGAAGCTGTAAACAATAATTCTAAAAAATGGAAGAACAATAAATTTGTAATAATGAATATATATCAGAAACTAGGAATTGTAGAACATTGATAAGGGAAGCAAAGGGGCACAAGGAAAACTCTATAGCTAATAGACTTAAGAATAATTAAATGGAGTTTTTCAAGTATATTAGCAACAAAAAGAATGTTGATAATGGTATTGATCCACTACTAGATGGAATTAATAGAATTGTTAATACATAATGAAGAAGAAACATAAATATTTCTGTACTGTATTTGGGAAATAAATATGATGTAATCATATCAAATGAAACCATTTTCTATTCCACTAATATCTCAAAGGGATGCTAAACAGCAGCTACAAAAGTAAGACTTTTTAAAATCAGCAGCTCCCAATAAATTTCATCCAAGAGTTTTAAAAGAACTGGCAGAGGAACTCGATGGACCATTAAGTAACTCTTTTTCAGTAACTCTTGGAACACTAGGGAAGTTCCAGAAGACTAGCAGAAAGTTAATGTGCCAATATTTTGAAAGCGTAAACATGATGACCTAGGTAATTTTAGGCCTGTCTTTTTGACAGTGCTCCCAGGAAAATAATGGAGTGGCGGATATGAATAAAGAATTAAAGGAGGGTAATACGATTAATACCAATCAACAGGATTTGATTAATGGCAATCAACAGGAAACTAACTTGATTTTTTTTATGAGTTTGGTTGATAGTATTGACATAATACACTGAAACTTCTGTAAGGCCAGGAGATCAGACTAGATGATCACAATTCGCCACTCTGGCCTTAGAAGCTAAGAATCTATGAATTCACCTTTGATCAGGATCCTGATGATAGATTCAGAGGTTAAGTTATAGCACTTTGAAAGTGTTGAGACCTTCAGAACTATTGTGCTGGGAGAAATTTGGTAAGCCACTTCCCTTCCTTTTGTATCAGTTTCTCCAATATATAATAAGGATAATGACCTCCTCTGCAAAGTGCTTTGGGAGATCTACTGACAAAAAACTGCTATTTATTTATCACTTGCAGACCCAAAAGGAAATTGTTTTTGACACTCTTTATATTATGGATATGTCATTTCTTTAACTGCCTGCCAAAGGGATAGACAAACCAACCAACAAACTAGTGACTGATGAATACAGTTATTCAAATGAATCACTGGGGGAATTCTCCCTGATGTGAGCAGTTTGACAAGGTTCTCAGGACTCTGAGCACTATTTCCTTGGCATATATATGTATTCAAAACAGCAGAGGCTGGAAGCACACAGAGCATCTGGTGATGCTGGATTTCAGAAGTATAGCTCAGAGAAGAAGCTCATCATAAAATCCAAATTAGTAAATGTTCTCTAGATTTGTAAAGGGAACAGCTTCCCAATGCTGTGTTTCCAGAGCCGAGCCAAATTTTCGAATGCTCCTGTTGTCCATTTGAAATTTACAGCTACTAGATAATCATATACAAGGGAAACCTTAACTGCTGCAACTGTGTCTCCATCTCTTAATGTAATTGGCTGCCTTGCTCCTGCTACATTATTGTTATTTAATGGCCAATCAGCATGTGGCAATTTACTAGGCATTATGATGTAAAATGTCTCCTTTACAGAGATTCTGTAATGAAAAATTGCACAGATTTGTTAAACACTGGAGTTCCATGGTGCTAGTTTTATGTATAGAATAATTTAAATATTTAAAGGTATTAACATGTGTAAATACTGACATTTTCTTCCTGTATCTTTTTTAATTTATACAAACTGTTACATATTCTCTTACTGCAAGGAGGAAGGAATACCATATGGATAGACACTAGACTGGAACTCAATTCTTTGTTCAGTCACAGGCTCCCTGTGTGACCTTGGACAAGTCACTTAATCTACCTTGTGCCTCAGTTCCCCACCTGTAAAATAGTGATAATAGCTCTGTATGCACAGGACTGTCACGAAGATAAAATACATTGTTGCCTGTGAGGAACTCAGATACTCTCATGGGAATGTTTGCCACAGTCTTGACTAGATGTTCCCTGCTCTATGTTAATTGGCTGGTTCCTCCAGCCCCCTTCAGGCTCCTCCTCACAGCCTCTTCACCTCAGTCTCCCTCCACCAGCCCTTCATACCCTTCCCCTCATTTTCCAATTGAGCTAATCCCCACTTAACAAACACACTCCGCCCCGCAAAACCTCAATCCACTAATATGCCATTTACAGCCCAGCTCATTGCTCACTCTGCTTGTATGTTGCATCTCTTTCCTCTACCCTTTGTCCATCTTTTCTATTTAGATTGCAAGCTCTTCAGGGCAGGAACTGGCCACTGCTCCACAGTTATGCCATGCCTAGTACAATGGGGCCTCGTTCTTGGTTAGTAACTAAGCACTACTGGAATAAACATCATAATAGCAGCTACTACACTGATGAGAGTCTTACCCAGTGTGACGTTATTGACATCAACTGTGACCGTATAGATCATTGTTGCAACCAAGGTCATATAGTGGCACCAAATCTTGTACAGAGGAGGTTAAGTAAGGTGTCTATGGCAAGGTTATGGTTTGCTGGTTATGATTATGCTATCTGTAGGCATGTATCATTTTTGCATTTAAAGTTATAAGTATTGGCGCTATACTGTCTGTATTTCAAACTTGTGCTATGCTTCTGGGTGACACCCCAGCTGATTTGGCATCAGCACTGCCTAGCTTGCTTGATGGCCCATTAAGGACCATCAGCTATACAACTGACCCATTGAGAGAAGGCAGATACACCTTGTGACTCAGCAAGGCAGGCAGGGAGATGCCTATGGACAGAATTGTAAGTTTTTTCCATGCCATATGCTAGGTGGCTTGTATTTGGAACAAAGGAAGCACATGCCACATGGCAAAAAAGACTATAAAAGGCAGCATCACCTCCTCCATCTTGTCTTCAGTCCTGCTTCTCACCTCTGGAGGAATTTTGCTACACTGAAGCTCTGAACAAAGGACTGAATGACTCATCCAAGGTGTGGAGGTACTCCAGAGACTTGATTTGTGTTAGCAGTTTATTCCATCACTGCTACAAGCCTGAACCAAGAACTTTGCCATTGCCATATGTAATTGATTACTTTGACAATTTTTAGCTCTCTTCTATATTTCTTTCTTTTTATGAATAAACTTTTAGACTTTAGATTTTAAAGGATTGGCAACAGCGTGCTTTGTGAGTAAGATCTAACTAGAATATTGACGTGGGTCTGGGGCTTGGCCCTTTGGGATCGGCAAAACCTTTTTTCTTTTACTGGGGTATTGGTTTTCATAACCATTCATCCCCATAAGGAGTGGCCCTGGTGGTGATACTGGGAAACTGGAGTGTCTAGAGAATTGCTTGTGTGACTTCTGGTTAGCCAGTGGGGTAAAACCAAAGTTGTCTCTGTTTGGCTGGTTTGGCGTGCAAGGAATTCCAGTTTTGGGCTGTCACTGCCCTGCTTTAAGCAATTTGTCCTGAATTAATACTCTCAGTAGTGTCCCAACAGAGGCTGCATTGTTACACCCAGCAAGACAGGTTTAACAAATGGAAAGGAAAAAATAATACAAGTTTAAAATAATGTACAATGATAATAAGCTGATCAACTTATTAACAGGATTCTTAGCGGATAGTAGCAGCCTATTTAATTTAAATAGGAAAAGTGCTGTTGTAGATCAATTGAAACTGGTTTTCTCCTTCACCTACTCTCATAAATCTTTTTATCTTTTTTATGGCACATGCATGATGTGAATATTAGATGTCTTAACTAGACCTGGATGAAGTTTTTCAGCCAACCCCCCTGTCCACTTTTTTTGGCAACAAAATGCACCTTGACACTGAAATGGTTTGTGCATTGGTGTCAATGTTACCAAATTATTCATTTTGGGGAAAAAAATCAGTGTTTCATTCCCGGACGGTTGAATAAAAATGTTTTGATTTTTCAGCTTGAAATGACTGTTTCAAACTTTCCATTTGTTGTATTTTTTTAAAAGTATTTTTAAATTGTTGAAATATAAAAGGGATGTTTTGATTGTGTTGAAACAAAATGTTTTGGTTGACTCAAAATTAGGGCTGTCAAGCGATTAAAAAAATTAATTATGATTAATTGCATGATTACAAATATTAACCACAATTAATCACACGATTAATCACACTGTTAAACAATAATAGACTAAAATTTATTTAAATATTTTTGGATGTTTTCTACATTTTCAAATATATTGATTTTAATTATAACACAGAATACAAAGGTTTCAGAGTAGCAGCCGTGTTAGTCTGTATCCGCAAAAAAAACAGGAGTACTTGTGGCACCTTAAAGACTAACAAATTTATTTTAGCATGAGCTAAATAATACAAAGTGCATGGAGCTGAGAGCTCTGTCTCTCTGCCCCCTCTCCCCCCACGCACTGCCTCTCTTAAGTTGGTGGAAGTGCTTGTGGTGAGGACACACACGACTGACAGAAGAAGGACAGTGTGGACATGCACTTATAAGTTGACCTAACATAGGTCACCTTAAATTTATAGTGTAGACAGGCCCTGCAAGTCCCTTGATAATCTACATTGCATGGTACAGACCTGCCCATCATCCCCTCTCTCTGTTAAACAGTTTCTACTGTCCAAGGCTACTGCCAGTATGAACTACTGCTATGTGCCTAAGGTGGCCAAGTTTTCCAAAATGCTCGTTTCATGACCACTTTCTAAATCATTCTGGCAAAGCCCTTTGTGATACTTTGTGTATGAAATACCACCTGATCCTATTAAGGATTCCACTGTCCTTGAGTTATGCTGCTGAGAGTGCCCAATTCAGGAAACATAAATTGGGCTTCCAAGTTGTACAAATTTGCCTAGGCCAGGGCAGAGTGGAAACCAGTAATGCACTTGCTCATTTGGGTCATGAACTTATTTTCGAGGACTGTTACTTGCATGATTAATGCTGAGTGAAAAGGCCTATTCCCACCATTAAAATCCTTGTGTGCACCATGGTCATCTATCACCTTGATTGCTCCAAATTTCTCCTACCTGTGTGCTTCCATACTTTCCTTTGCATGTTCTTTCATGCTGCTTGGTACAGTCTTCTAGTTGTCTCCTGCTGAATGCTCTACTATACTTTAATGAATCCTTCCTGTGCGGTTCTTCTTATACCTGGTCTCATCATCCCTTCTAGCCCAACTTCTTTTCCTTGTCCGTAAAGTTCTGGGAGCAGGGACTATCTTTTCTGTGCTCCAGAAAAGTGCCATGTATATTTATGGCAATATAGAGATGTTCATAGTTAGTGAAAGTTAACTACAATAAAGTAGCCTATGCCTGACTCATCCTGCTCCTGATGGTTGATATATTTATATAACATCTGCCTTATGGCATGGGACCAGAACACATAATTCTTCCATCAAATCTTCCTTGTTTACATGCATGAGGGTGTTGAATTTCTCACTGCATTATTATGCTCATAAATCAAATGGTTCTGATTCTGATCTCACTTACACTTCTGTAAACTAGGACTAACTCCATCAAAGCCACTTATGTCACAAAGTGAGAGGAGAATCAGTACCTAAATGTGTGGTATTTAAATCGCTGTGACTACAGTGTGTGTTTATAATTAATGGGCTATTATTAAAACAATGATAGTGTGCCTGGTGCTGTACACAACACAAAGATGAAGACAGTCTGCGTCCTGAGGAGTTTACAATCTAAATCAAGGATTTTCAAAGGAGGCGGGTTGCCGATTCCCATTGAATTTCAATGAGATTTAGGCACTTTTGCAAATGCAAGCCTTAAAGAAAATGCAAATGGATCAGTTTTGCCATCCTGACTGGGACCTTCCTGAGTAGTCCCATTAATTTAAATGGTTCTACTTGCCCGCGTAACATCATAATTATTGTGAGTGATGCTGGCAGAGTCTGGCCCAAGAGGACTAGACAGGGATCATAATAGGAAGTAAAATATGTGGCTGTGCTGGTTATGCTGCAGTGGAGGTCTCAACGATGAAGGAAACCACAGAGAATGAAATCCACCCCTGTGCAGATGGCCAACACAAGGCCTTTGGCCAATGCACCACTGCAATATCCCTTAAGCCTTCAGGCCTTAAACACATAACAATTGTGTCATATTTGCTCTTTCCTTGAACACTGGAACTCTGGAACCCGTGATCTCCCCCGTGCAGTGAATTTCACACCAAGAGATATGATAAAGTACTAATGAGCACTGCAATGCAGCCTCCACCACAGAATCCACTCAAACTTTCTTTTTCCTTCTAGTTCAAAAAGTCTTTTCTTTCACTTGTCTAATTCGTTCAAATCTTGTACCACAGGAACCAGTAAATAAAGCAGAAAAGTGGTGGGGGGAAAAGATTTTAAAAATTTGTATCCAGATCCTCATCTGCTGTAAATCAACTTAGCTACAATGATCTTAATGGAGCTATGTTTCTTTGCACCAGCTGAGGATCTAGCCCAAGAAGTGAGAAAAAAAAAGGTTCCGGTCACATATGTACCTGCTAACACTGTAATTATGGGCCTTTCCCATCTAGGTTATTTCCAAAATGCCTATTACCTTGACATGTAAGTGCTAATGGTCCTCTGGAGATACTGACTGGGGCTTTAATCTAACCAATGGGCAGGGAGGGGGTGAAATTTTGCCAACTTTCCTTAATCGCACAAATAAAAATAGACACATTATGCCACTTCCTTTGTCAACTAAGTTTAGGAAAGGCTCTCTGGAAATATTGTCGTCATATTCATTTTGGACATGTCGCCCTAGAATCTTGACTGACCGACACTGGTAGTTTGAGCTCATGTTCTGAGTTTGCTGCTGAGGCGGCCACAACACATGCAAAACTGAAATTAGCAACATCTATTCTGAGTGAGCAAGAGGCGTTTCACAGAGGGTCTCAATACCACTGTGAATAACATCAATGGGAGCTTTGCCATGGACCATAACGGGAGTGAAGGTTAGTCCTGAAGCATCATCTGTACTTGAGACAATATCTGTTTGCCAGCCAAGATGTAGGCTTTGCATATTGAGCATCATGAAGGATATAATAGTGAATGACACACCTGGACAAATCCAGTTGACATATTTAGCCCAACTGCTTTCTGGTGCTATTTCATATTCAGCACAGACTAGTAAAAATATGCATGATATTTCCATCACCCTACACATTTTAGCTTAACATCCAGACATTTTTTTATTTAAAAAGCCCAACCCATTGTGTGGTTACCTAAACATGAAACATAAGCTATTTTTGTGTCTGCTTCCGCTCCCATTGAAGCCTAAGGCAACATTCCCATCAACTTCAATATTCAGGACCAAGACCTTACTGATTTAGGCACAGCCTATTCAGGAAATCACTTAAGCACATGCTTAACTTTAAACTCATGCTCTACTTCCGTGCTTAATGCACTGTGCTTATTGAATATGATTAGATGTAAGCGTCACCAGTGTTGTCAATTGGCTTGCGTGTATGTGTGGCTTTTTGGTGTGCCGTCCCAACTCTGTGCAAGCAGCTAACCCATCATACCTTAATGGTACAACCCAAAAAAGCCACAGACTTGGTTTGGCGGCAAAGGCGATTGGCCAGGTTTATTGTTAACGAAGCATGGTACTAGTGCCCTATATGGTTCATGGGTCTATTAACACATGTGTGCCCATTACAATGAATGAGCTCAGCCAGCAACAGAACTTTTTGCTGCCCCCTAGCCCAAACAAAGGGTTACGGCAAGGGACCCTGATATTTATAAATAAAAAAAAACCCTGTAATGAACAACTGATGTCCCACCTTATCTGTTTTATAACATTTGTTACCTTTTTTGGTTTTAAGATTTTGAACAAAACATTTTATTTATTATTTTGTCACACCACCTTATTTTGTACTCAATTAAAATGTATATGTACTAGCTGAAATGTATGTACATAAAGATTTAGTGCCTAGTACAGTAGCAATAACTTTATGTCATAAACAATACACTTCTAAGCATTTGCTTTAATACATGGCTTAACTTGGGTTTATAGCTTTTGGTTTAGGCCTTAAATGTTGCACCGGTCCCAGTGCTCAGGCTCTGTCTCTTTACTACAAGAGTAACCAAATGTTCTGTGTTTGTAACCTGTCCCCATCTATGACCAATTCAGATAGGATGTGAGTATGTTACACCTTCTCTTAGTTCAAGTTGTTAAATAAGCAGGCTCTTTGTTCAATTCCAGGTGTCAACCAAGATGATGGCCATCACATAAGCATGTGTTTAAATGCTTTGGTGAATCAGGGTCTTTGATCTTTAAATACAGTCTCACCGCATCAAAATATGAACTGTAGAGAATGGTTTTTATATAAGACTTTGCTTATCTCGGGCCCCAATCCTGAAATCAGAAACAGTTACACAAACTACTGTGTCCAACATGGACTATGGATCAGCCATGCTTTCAATAAAGTTGAATAATAAAACTAAGCTATCACAAATGCATGCTCATCAGAATTCTAGAAACCTGCTCCATAAACATGTATGTCCAGCAAAACCAGCCCCAAACGTCCCAGCGACGCTACAGCTACAGAGCATCCAATTAGAAAAGAAAAAAGCTGCGGCAATACACAAAGAATGAAATTCACCCCTGGTGCAGAGAATCAGCACAAGGACTGCACCCCACTTCAGGCTTATGGGTTAAATTAACCCCTTCACAGAGTGCCAGAACAAGGATTACATACCATTTAAATTGTACGTAAGCCATCAGAATAAAATTCATGTGGTGCCTAGACCTCTGTTTCCCACCACTGCACTGGGTGAATCTGACCCATGAATTCCACCACCAACTTTAAACAAACAGTGTTTATTAGATAACCAAATAGGAAGTAGAAGTGATACTTATAATAAAAACATGACTAATGCTTCCATGCAAATGTGTCTGCCTAGAGCTAAAAGCATCTATTACCCTGAGGAGGAAAAATCTCATTATCTAAAAGCTTCAGGTCATGAACAGGAAGAACTCACAACACGGCCACTAATACCAATCAACGTCAGTCACCTACCTCATACAGATAATTACTATAAAGAGAGCAATTACCACTTAAGCAGTCCATTAGAAGCCACTGTATTTTGAAAAGACCAGAGCAATAGCCTTTGTATAAAAGACATAATCTATTACATTAAAATTCTTTTCTTGATCAGTTACCCTCCAGATGCATCAGATAACACTTGTGAAGTGAAAGATACTACTGTAGGAATCACATCTGAACAAAAGAATTAATCAAAGTGCTGAGGCAATAGCGCAAAGGTGAGCAGGTGTAACAGGCTTAGTGTCACCAAGCATCTCTCCCTGGCTGGTCCCAGCACTGCAAGCAAGCCGTACGTCCGTTTCCCTCCTCATTCCTTTATCTATCCCAACTGCCAAACCCAGAAGGACAGATGCCATACCTCAAATCCTGCTAGACACCTGTTTCCCCTCTGTTTTTCTTTTTCTCATCCAATGGCAAAAATCCAGCATATTTTGCTACCTTGAGTAACTCTTTATTGGTTCTTTAACCCCCAAAATCCCCCTTCCAAGAGGTCTCATGTTATCACCAGTCCACCAGAACCACTCAATCTGTAGGTCATCGTTCATAATCCTCCTCGCTGGGTCTCCTCCCACCTACAACCAGTCACCTCTGTTTACAGTTCAACCCTAGACCCAGGACTCTCTCCATGATCTAAAACCTTCTTGAAGTCATCTTCTGCAGCCCCTCCTGACCAGAGTGCTCTACTCTGGGCAACCTCCACTCTATTTCTAGAGGCTGCCCTACTTCAAAGATTTCCCATCCTCCCTTGAATTAGGGTCCTCCTCTTTCCCCCCACCTCCCTGGTCAGACACAGGTGGGAAACACCTAACTCATTGCAGGAGAACTGGACTATTTATTTCTGAATAAATACATACTCTCCATTCCCATACATACTAGCTACAATTCTGTGGCTAGTGTGGATGTTGTTCTCTTCAGTACACCTATTTAGCAGAGAAGATATTTTCTCTGTGGCTTGGAGTTGTTAACAAGAAACTGGAAACCAGGATGGCATGAAGAGAGGCAGTTGAAAAGAAGTATGTTGTTTGCAACATGAATCAATTTACAGCCTAACAGAAAGAGTACATGCTAGGTTCTCAGAGATTCATCACTAGATGCCAGTACAAGGGCGCAGGTATATAGTACATGGAAAACTAAACATACTGTTTTGGTTCACTTCTTCACATAAGGCTACACTATGTCATCTAGCCACAGCTCTTCAAAGGCACAGTGCCAAGCTCAGGGGCTGGGATCCTGGATGGCCCTTAAATCAACAAGGAAAGGCTTACTTCCTTCCACACCCTATGTTGCCATGTGAGCTCACAATCCAGTTAATATTAAGTGGGTAGTAGGAACGACTATTTGCGTTGCTTCCAAATGCCACTAAACTTAAAAAAATAATTTGCTAGAGATACATGCAAAACGATTTAATTGTGTGTGAAAACTGCAATTGCAAAGGTATCATTTCAGAGCACAGAAAAAAACCCAACTAACCCTTCATTTTTTTCTCTCTTTCTTTCCTACTGACCACGACTTCTTGGTGTGAATTTAATGCTCAGGAAACATGCCTGATTGAGAGCCCAGAAGTCTCAATTCCTTTGTTTATCCATAGAACAGGTAAGACATAGAACATAGTTGCACCACCTTCAACCCGAGTGTGTGTCATCCCTCAGTCAGAGGCACTACCTTTAGTTAATTCATTTTTCCAGTTCCATTCAGTCCTCAGCCTCTCCACTGAGACTCCCAGTGAGGGGACCGATGAGTTCCAATGTGGGTGATGCAGACACCTTTCAGCACTGTTGAGCATCCCCACCACCAGTTGAAGTCAAGGGAGTCAGTGCTCAGCACCTCTGAAAATTAAGCCTTTTATGGGGACTGAGCTGAGACCACCAAAGCAATTCCTCAAAGGCCACTAAAGATAGTCATAGATAAAGGTAGAATAGTGACAATCTGACCTGGATTCACACTAGCAGTCTACCCCTGTGACAACCCCTCTAGTCCCCAGATTAGACCTTTTTTTTTAAAAAAAAAAGGGTCAATGAAAACACTCCTTAAAAACCTGATCCTGAATCCAGTGAAATCAATAGCAAACCTCCATTCAACATCACCAGGCCTAGGATCAGTCCTTAAAAGAGAAAACACAGACAGTAAGTAGGGAAATGGCCATTGTCTGTTACTGAAATTAACACGCTATTGGCACCCTTTTCATCAGGTAGCAGAGTTCAGAGGAGGAGTAGGTGAGAATGAAGGAAATGGCAATGAGGGGCAAATGAAGCTAATCAACATCCATAGGCTGACAAAGAAACTACAATACTGCTTTGCAGATCCCAAAGGCTGGGGAGCATCTCTTCCCAGAGGAAAGTATTCTCTTGCTTGAGCAAGGGGAGCTAGAATGAAGGTTTTTTCTTCTTTTTCTTTTCCAGGCAATGCATGTTAGGTGGAAAACATGGGAGAATGAAGAAACTTGAAAGAATCACTTGCTTTCTTAACACATTCTGCGGTTGCATGCCCCAAATAGTGAAGCAAACAGCTTTTGATTAAGAAAGCAAAAGTGTTGATCCTAATTAGAACAGACAAAGGAATTTTCCATTCTGGAGCCTCTGTTTAAACATCAGCTTTTGGCAGGCATGTGATAGCTCAATGCACTAACGGCACTGGTTATTAGGGCTTCACTACATGGTGATAGTACAGCAAGTTCAAAACCAGACTTCATGCCCGGAATTGAAAGCCATGCCAGAAGCAGATAGGTCACTCTCTTCAAATGATGGCACAGTAATTGCCTTCCAGAGGGAGGCTAAAATCTGTTGGCAGACCTTTCACAGATCCTGCAGGTCTAGCTGATTATTGCTGGACTCAGAGAGAGACCTTATCAGGGTACACAGGAGTCTTTTAGTATCACACTCTACATAGATAGCAGGCATTGCTGGGGCTTTGATGCGAGTGTAAAACTTAATATCTTAAGCCCAGAATATAAATCAAAAGTCACATGTGCAAAAAAAAAAAAAGATTTTTTTTCTAAGTTTACCATTAAAGATCAAGAGTGCAACCTTTCTGGGAGATAATAAAAGTTGCTTTTCCGGACCTTCCCTTTTAATTTAATCTGATCTCTGGCAGCAGCTGACACTGCTGAGCACTGACATAATATCTGTCATTTTAAATTAGCGGTGGGGAAAAACGTTACTTACATTTAAAATTAGAGGTCAGTCAGAGATTTTAACTTAACTGCTGCCCAGAGGTGTTGAGAAGCCTCCAACTGCAGACATTCCTTCTCACACTTTGGTCGGTGGAGGTCAGGAACATGCCAGTGGACAGTTTAGATTCAATTTGTTGGTATGGCTCAGCTGGTGGGGTGGATGGTCACCTGCGGAGCAGAGAAGTGCCAACAGCCGTGCCAACCGTGGTCTGGCAAGGGGCTGGCGACTCAGCCTATAACAGGATCCCTCTTGTCTGTGTAAGGCACTGTGATCTTGCTTTCATGGGATGAAAATTCAGGAAAATTCAATCTGGAGATTGGGGGAAACGTCTTAACAGTTTGTGGAATAGCTTCCCAAGTGGAAGAACCATCACAGAGTCATTTAGAACTAGATCGGATACATCACAGAAGGATGAACTTCTAAGTTAGTGGATCTCAAGTGTAGCCCATACAATAATCGTAAGATAAAGGGGTAAGGAACTGATAGCAGAAACACAAGAGCTCTATAGGCCTAGACTTATAAAAATAGCTTAGGCAGCTTGAATAAATATAAGGCCCTATAGCGTGAGTAGGATTAGCTGCTCAATAAGTTAGGATAAGCAAGCAAACTAATGGTAACTTTAAGTCACAAGATGGCATAAAGCTTTGCTTATTATTTTGTAATAACCACAAGTGTTGTGAGAAGGCAGTTTGTACCAGTTTAGAGTATTTTTGGTGGGGAACAGCAGAAGATGCCTAACTGCAGGTAACCATAGTAATCCCAATTGATGTATATGTTAATGAGCTTAACTTAATTAATATACTAACCTATGGTATAAGGACACCCCAACATTATGAGGGTGAGGAAGTTAAGATATGGTAAAGGAGGGAAGAGCTTTGCTTGCATATGAATGAGGGACATTGAGACCTTTATTTATAGGAGCTCAATGTTACTCAGTGCAACTGCAACTGAAAACATCCGCTCAATGTACGGCAGTGTAAAAAAACAGCTGCCAGAATGTTAGAAACCATTAATAAAGGGATAGATAATAAGACAGTAAATATCATAATGTCATTATATAAATCCACGGTATGCCTGAACCTTGAATACTGCATGCTGTTCTGATTGCCCCATCTCAAAAAATATATATTCGAATTGGAAAAAGTACAGGGAAGGGCAATAAAAATGATTAGGTGTATGAAATACCTTTGACATGAGGAAAGATTAAAAAGCCTGGGATTGTTCATCTTAGAAAAGAGATGACTAAGGGGAGAGATGATAGAGTCTATAAAATCATGACTGGTGTGCAAAAAGTGAATAAGGAAGTGTTATTTATGCCTTTGCCTAACACAAGAACCAATTAAATTAATAGGCAGCCGAATTTAAACAAACATAAGGAAATACTTCTTCCCTCAATGCACGGTGAACCCGTAGAACTCGTTCTCAGGAGATGTTGCGAAGGCCGAAAGTACAACTCAGTTCAAATAAGAATTAGATGTGTTCATGGAGGATAGGTCCATCAATGGCTATTAGCCAAAATGATGAGGGACACAACTCCATTCTTTGGGTATCCCTAAGCCTCTGACTGCCAAATGCTGGCCCTGAATGGAAGGGAATGGATCACTCAATAACTGTCCTGTACTGTTCATTCCCTCTGAAGCATCTGCCACTGGTTATTGTTAGAAGACAGGATACCGGATTAGAGGACCATTGGTCTGACACACTGTGGCCATTCTTATGTTCTTATGTGAAACATTAAGATTCCAAGGCCAAACCCTCGACCCCCTTGCAATCAATGATAAAACTTGTATTGATTTTGCATCAATAGGATACAGCCCAAGGATTCTAAGTGTTGATCTGAGTATCCAAGTAGGGGATTTACGCACCCTAATAAGGTTCCTTTACTTTGAAAATTGGACCTAATATACATGTTTATTCACATCTAAAACAATCTCTGTGGGTGTAAAGGATTAGGCCTATTTGATAGCACCCTCTTCTCATCAGACCAAGTCTTGTTCTGCTGGGTCATCTCACTCTGTGTGGTTCAACCAAGTTTTCTCAAGGAATCCAGGGAAGCTATTTCTTATCTGGGGTAGTTTCTTTCACTGAACAATAAAAAAATGAACAAAACATAATCAAGCCCTTGCAGACTCTTACTTCAAACTCTGTGCTAGCATAGCAATACGTTCCCACAAATTAGTCTCTCACATCAGTAATTCCTGTAGCCAGATTTTCTGGCTCTTACTTCAGCAATTCAGAGCTCCCAACCAGTCACCATCTCTTGCTTGGTTGGTTTTCTGGAACAGTTCTCATCGGTAGTAACTCCAGTAGCAGTCCTCCTGGGCACCACCTCTAACCCCTCAGTTTCCTGCAGGGTGTCACAGTTTCCGCTCCTCCTCCTCCATCCCCTCTTGCTGTTTTCTTTACATAATGATCAGCCAATTAAGTGCCACCTCTGTCTTAGGTGCAGCAGGTTAGGCTAATCAGACAGCCAGGCCAGCTCCAGGCCTCTGACCCTAAAGGAACGATATTGCTTATTCCTTCAAAATGGGCCAGGTCCTCAGCTGGTGTATATCATCTCAGCTCCATGGATTTCAATAAAATGATGTTGATTTTCAGCAGATGAGGAGGTGGTCTGGTATATTTTCACAAGACACCTGGCCTCAGTCCATCACACATTCCCACAGAAATTCCTTTATTTGGTGATACACTCACCGAGATGTCAGTCTTGAAATGTTTTGAAAAGTTCAGTCAGCACCTAACAAAAGACTGGAACAGAAAGTGAGAAATAATATCAAATATTTTGCCAACCAGAAATATTCATGGCTAGGAAAATGACAAGTAGCTCTAATATTTTGAAATATTCAGTTGTATGCATCTTTATTTCCAGGTTTGGTCTGAACAACCCAATGAATAAAGAAATGAACATGTTTTATCTCTTCCACAGAGAGCGTTGCCAGCATTTTGCTTTTCACTGCTGCTCAGTAGCAGCATCACCTCATACTTTTTTCTCCAAAGTGTTTCTGTTCAAGTGGGTAGTTCAGAGGTTGCAGTGGTTATTTCTCCAAGGTGTTCTTGTGCATGATTAATCAGTAAAAGCCAGAATCTTTAATTCCCATTTCCTGTTAAAAATTATGATTCATATCACGGAGCAGAATAAGTGCACTTCATCCTACACTGGAGCCTCGCATTCTAAATGCTGGGTGTTATAAACACACCCTACTGGATTTCAGGTGTTTGGACTATACTGTAAGATCCCAGTTCAAATGGAATTCATACAGGGCTAGTTTGTACCCTTTGGGTAGCGTGTAACTTGAACTGCCCTATGAATACCTCTGGGAGACCCTAGAGAGACAAGGTGGCTGAGGTAATATCTTTTATTGGATCAACTTCTGTTGGGTGGGAGAGACAAGCTTTTGAGCTACACAGAGCTCTTCTTCGGGTAAGATGCTGGGAGACACTATGCTTCAGAGATAGTTGAGTTCCTCTGGGGCCCCTTTGTTGCATGGTGGATGGAGTGGGGTAGCAAGGAGCAAGGGACCTAGTCTGCTATAACTCTTAACAGGAGCTTAGACACTATGAGACATCACATGGCTGGACTACTGTCATGGATCTCTGTACCAACTCATCGATGGCAAATTTTGAAGCAACATCTGGGAACATCCTCCTGACACTGAAACCACTGAGTGCCACACGATGGGAAAGTCAAGTGGAGGCAATAAAGCCCATCAAACACCAAATTGGGAAGGCAGATGATGCCATAGTTGCCATTATGGAGGATAATGCTGTGACAGGAACTGTTCATGAGAGAACAGTAGCAGAGGGAAATGGAATCACCAGAAACATACATAACTTCAAATGTCTGTGTGGCTTAGTGTTGTGGCATGACACACTGTTTGAAATAAATGTTGTAAGCAAGAGACTCCAATGTGTTGACCTTGATATGTCTGGAGCAATGGAACAACTAGACAAAGCAAAATTATACCTACACTCTTACTGATCAGATGAGGGATTTCAAAATTTTCCCACCCATTCAAGAATACAAGAGTCACCGAAGAAGAAGACCTTTTGATTAAGAGGCACAGGATAATCCTATAAGAGACCCCAAACAACAATTCAAAGTTGAATTCTTTAACCAGGTGCTTGATTGTGCAATACAGTCAGTTGAAGAATGTTTCATGAAGCTCAAGGAACACAGCAGTATATTTGGGATGTTGTATGATATTCCAAAACTCCTCACTATATCTGAAGAAGACCTACACCAGCAATGCAGGGCACTAGAAACAGTGTTGAAACATGATGACATGCGTGATATTGATGCGAGTGATTTTGGTGATGAACTGAAAGCCCTTTCAAGATACATTTCAGCTGGATCAACTCCAAAGGCTGTTCGGGAATATATGTGCACAAATAAGGTGACCACTCTCTTTCCAAATGCTGTTGTTGCTCTGCGTATACATCTAACACTTCCTGTAACAGTTGCCAGTGGAGAATGCAGCTTCTCCAAGCTGAATTTAATAAAAACACATCTATGTTCCACAATGACACAGGAGGGGCTGGTCGGCTTTGCAACCACCTCAGTAGAGCATGAGATGGCCCAGACTGTGGACTTTCAGGAAGCAGTTCAAATCTTTGCAACCAAGAAGGCACAGAAAGCACCACTTTGATTATTCAAACAGATAAAAATGCCAGTGTTTACTATGCAGACAAGAAAAGTTACATTTGCTGTTCTGGCATTTGAAAATTAAGTGTTACTTAAATTTTTTCAACAAGGCATTTTAAGTTGCTAGTTCTCCTTTATTTGGGTAGGTAGCAGAGCAGTGCCGTGAGAGGAGTAGAACAGGAAGAAGGCAGAACTGAGACCTTTCAAAGTTTCAGCCCAAAGGAGGGGGCATGGGGGTGTCATTCGAGCTCCCTGCCTCAGGTGCCAAAATGTTGTGGGCTGGCCCTGGCAGCCTGTGCTGGAGATGAGATGAAAACACTAGAGTCATTCTTCCCTTTCAAATTACAGCCTAATTAACATATAGATCAGTGGGCTAACATTTCCATGGAACACGTACAGTGCTTGTTATTAAAATACAAGCACTCTTTGAACTTCAGCAGTCACGTGAAAATTGTTAATTTTCTGATTCTGCCTTTGTTTGTCGAGTTTAGATAAAACACTGGACAGCCAGGATGTACCTATTGGGTTTCTGGGAAACTGGGTGGGCGGAAGCCCGCCCACAGCTAACGGATCCCGCCCCCCCAGCCTAAGGGGAGGATCTACAGGATCTCAAAAACCCAACTGATTCCGGGGGACAACTAATAAAAGAACAGGGACAGGAGTGCGGTCAAAGGGTCATAAGAACGAAGCCTGACGGGGACATCGAGCAGAGAACCCCGGACAGCGCCCACTGCTCCTTGAAGGCGTCAAGGGAGCCAGTGGACGCCGCCCAGAGGAACTCTGCCCGGATGTGTGAACGGACAGAGGATCGGAACCAAGCCCCACAGTCACAGGAGTCTCCGTTGGCCAACCTCCTCTCCCTGGTTGCGTAGATGGCCATTTTAGCCAGGGCGACAGCCAGTATGTACTATTGGGTTATCCGGGAGAGGGGGCGGGCGGAAGCCCACCCCATGCTAACGGATCCCCCCCCTAGCCTAAGGGGAGGATCCACAGGGCCACAGAAACCCACTAAGTGCGGGGGACAACTAATAAAAGAACAGGGACAGGAGTGAGGTCAAAGGGTCATAAGGAGGGAGCCTGATGGGGACACCGAGCAGAGAACCCCAGACAGCGCCCACTGCTCCTCGAAGGTGTCAAGGGAGCCAGTGGACGCCGCCCAGAGGAACTCTGCCCGGATGTGTGAACGGACAAGGGACCGGAACCAAGCCCCACAGTCACAGGAGTCTCCGTTGGCCAACCTCCTCTCCCTGGTTGCGTAGATGGCCATTTTAGCCAGGGCGACAGCCAGGATGTAGCGGGGTGGTTACCTGCTCCTGCCCTGCGGGGCTTGAAACAGCCCAGAAAAGGGCTGTGGCTGGGGCAAGAAGCCTGGGCTGATTGTGGAAAGTAGTCTCAGCTGTGGCCATGCCCCAATCAGGCCCAGCTGGCCCCTATAAGAGGTTGTGAGCCAGAAGCCCAGTAAGTCTCCCTCTGCTTGGTGAGGGAGAAGGGCCTGGCTGCAGGGACCTAAGCAAGACACCTAGATTGGGAGCAGGGCTGGGGAAGGGCTAGAGGAGCTGGGAGCTCTGGCCTGGAAAGCCCCAGGCTGCAGGCCTGACTGTAGGCCGAATAGGTGCAGGGTTGCAACGGGGCAGCCCATGGGTAGGTAGAGGCAGCAGGTCCGAATCCCTTTGCCTGTGATGAGTGGCTTATACTGCAGTCTGCCCCAGTGAACGGGGGCTAGATGGAGACTGGGCAGTAGCCAAGACTGAGGTGAAGTGGGGATAATGGGTGGGGGTTCCCCTGGGAGGGGGACACCCAGAACTGTAGGGTTACTGCCAGGGGGCAGCACCCAGTTAAAGGGGCACCGGGGTCCTAGGAGGGACATAGGGGCCAGCAGTGGTGGCGAGACACCGGCCTGAAGCGGGTGCTCCAGAGGCTGGATGCTAATTCCCGAGGATGCCCAGCAGGAGGTGCCGCCAGGTAAGTCTGCCCAGCTTACACAGGGTTCTAAACCTAAGCAATCATGTGGATACTATTAATGTTCTGGTTATGCCTCTATTTGTTTAGTAGCATATATTGTGCATTAGAAATCTCTGCTGAAGGATTTATCTAAATTGAATGTGTTATAGCAGATGACAGCAAGGGGATTTCTTTCAAAATTAGCTTATGTCTTTTTAGGCAGAGTGAATTATCCCCAGCTCCCATGAAAGCATCTACAATAGCTTCCACTGGCTCTCAGCAGGAGTGGCACCTTCTGCTGAGCAAAGCTGATCAGCCAGCACAGACTCTGTGGCTGAACCCAGACACTGCATGAGACTGGAGCCCAATGCGTGAAAAATGGAATAAAATCCCAGAGGTAATGCTACTACTCAGTTTGTCACAGATTGTGGATATGCAAGTCAGGGTGTATTTAATCCTGGTGTCACAAAACAAATGAACATGAGCATATATGCATCCAGATGCACAAACATTAAACACTAGGTCTGTACTGGTTTTTTTTTCAACTGTTTTATATAATAGAAGGCTCTAGATGCACAGTATTCACTACCGTTGTTTTATCTTCCTTGACATAGGTAGGGGAAGCATGTTGACAACGTATTATTGAAAGGTTGTCTTATTCATGGTAGCTTCTCTAAATAACTTTGTACAGGGTGTTGATAAAGAAATGTGGTCTTGTAAATGTCTTCAGCAGAACCTCTGAATGAATCACAATGTGCCAGTGGGGAATACTTACAATATACTAATATTGTTCTTTTTGTAGATACAAAACATGAGGAAGTTAGTTGATGGCAATTATTTCTAACAACAGGTGAGTTGCAGGGCTCTCCCACTACAGTTCAACAAAGCACTTAAGCAAGTTCTTTAAGTCGATGCGAGTTAAAATATGCTTAAAATGAATAATATGATTCAGTGCTTTGCTATATTAGGGCCTCTAGCAGACATCTCAAACACCAAATAAGGGCCCGATTTTCAAGATGAATCTCCATTTTGTGGGCCCAGTTTTACCCACAATGTTGCTCACCCAGAATTGCAAAGGAAAGACATGAATGACCTGCTGGTACAAAACTGGGGGATGGAGGGGGGAATTCATTTCAAGGACAACACTTTACCACAAAACTGGAGGTTAGGTTTGAAACCCCTTCACCTGATTAACAGATACTGCCAAAATGTACAGCAAGGGGCTAACATTCATCCCAGGCATTTAATTTCTGATGTTTAAGGATCATACGTTGCACTGAATGTCATTCTCTGACTTCAGCCAGCGTACAACACTTGCGTATTTGGCTTTAGCTCTTTATTTTGGGGTTTAATCATGATAGAAGACAAATAAATGTACGTTTAGTTTTCTCATTTCATCAAATTATCATGTAGGGCCTGATCCACAGCCCGTTGAAGTCACTGGACCAGCCACCAGAGGGAACAGAACACATATTTTACAAATGTTTTACATAATACCACCTGACCGGCAAAGCATCTGAAGTCCACAGAATGTCAAGACTCTGTCTGGGCTCCATTCGATGGGCACCCCACACTTAAATATGACAGCTGGTTTCTAAAATATCCTTCCCATTAAGGCAGGATGGCATGATAGAACAACCCAGTGTGCTATGGCCCACGAGAGAGAGGAAGGATGGTTGAATGGTTGGGGCACTGTCTTGGGACCTAGAAGATCCTGGAGTCAATTCTCTGCTCTACTACAGACTTCCTGTGTGACCTTGGGCAACTCACTTAGCCTTGCCATGTCTCAGTTTTCCATCTATAATATGGGCACAATAGCGCTGCTTTATCTCATACAGCATTAGAGGGATAAATACATTTAAGCCTTAGATTTAAGGTCTTAGATACTACTGTAATAGAGACTATATAAATGCAACCAATAGACATGATTTACCATTGAGGACACTGTTGTAATAGTAGAATAAAACAAATAACTTGTGGTTAAAATAGGAGGCTTAAAATGAACATAAGGAAGTACTTCTTCACACAATGAAGTCAACCTGTGGAACTCATTGCCAGGGGATGTTGTGAAAGCCAAAGTATAATGGGGTTCAAGCAAGAATTAGATAAGTTCATGGAGGATAGCTCCATCAATAAGTATTAGCCAAGATGGTTGTAGTGCAACCTCATGCTCCAGGTTAACCTAAACCTCTGATTGCCAGAAGCAGGAACTGGATGACAGAGGACGGATCACTTGATAATTGTCCAATTCTGTTCATTCCCTCTGAAGTATCTGGCATTGGCTACTGGGAGAAGACATGATAGTGGATTATATGGACTATTAGTCTGATCTAGTATGGCCATTCTTGCACACAAAGTGCTCAAGCCTGGAAAGATCTGGGCACTCCTGTAAGGTGCTGAGCCCCCTCAACATGTGCTGAATTCAACAGGAGAAGAGGGTGCTCAGCATCTTGAAGGAGGGAGCCTATAGGTTCTAATTCAGTACCCAATGAAGTATGTGGAGAGCCTCTCATTGACTTCAGAAACTCATTGACTTTAAGGCCAGGAAAGACCGTCATGATCCTCATGACCTCCTACACATTGGAGGCCAGAGACTATCACTCACCCATCCTTGCAATAAACCCATAATCTCTGTCTGAGTTACTGATCTCCGCAAATCTTCATTTAAAGACTTCAAGTTACAGGGAATCCACCATTTAATCTAATTCAAACCAGCAAGTGAACTGTGCCCCACACTTCAGAGGAAGGCAAAAAAAAAACCCTACCAGATCCATGGGGCACAGTATGAAGGAATGCACAGACATGGGAGTGGGAGGAGATATTATTATTATACTTTTTTATCTTTTTATTGCAGAATATGAAGAAAGCAACCAGAGAAGAGCCTATACTAGATTTGATTCTAATATACAAGAGGAACTAGTTGAGAATTTGAAGGTGGGAGGCAGCTTGAGTAAAAGTGATCGTGAAATGAGAGAGTTCACAATTCTATTGAATGATAGGAGGGAAAACAGAAGAATAAAGACAATTAACTTCAAGAAGGCAGACTTAAGCAAACTCAGAGATCCCATGGGAAACACGGCTAAGGGAAAGAAGGCATGCAGGAGAGTTAGCAGTGTTTAAAAGAAGATTATTAAGGGCACAAGAACAAAGTATCCCAATGTGTAGGAAAGATGGGAAGTATGGTAAGAGACCATGATGGCTTAACCAGGAGATCTTCAAGGATCTGAAATTCAAAAAGACTCATCAAAATAGGAAGCTAAGTCAAATTACAAAGGAATACAAAAAATTCCCCACAAAACAACAAAAGCATGCAGGAACAAAATTAGAAAGACAAAAAAACTAGCTAAGAACATTAAAGGTAATAAGAAAACATTTTACAAATACATGAGAAGCAAAAGGAAGACTAATGGTACATACATGTAACCCTTTTTCCAGTCAGAGTTGGCAGCAACAAGGGCCGGGTTCAGTATCTAGGGGTTCCTTTTCAACAATACAACAAAAAACTGTCTCGCGCCTCAACCCAGTGGCCTGGGATAATTACTCACCATGCCCTGGGCGCCTCTAAGAGGCAATATTTCCCCTCTCACAAGCACAGAGTCTGAGTGTAGCAAAAAACTTTTAATAAAAGGAGGGAAATAATGCAGGATTAATTTGAGGAAACACTGCAAACAGGGTTTACAAACATAAACCATGATCAAAAGACCCACCACCAAGTAAGGTGGGCAGTGTCCTTTTCCCCTCAGGGTCTTAAGTCCAGCAACTCAAAAGTCCCTTTTATGTGCCTGTCCCGTCTCTGCACTCCACTCATAGTTGCTGTCTTTGGACAGTGCAGACCCAGAGCTCTGAGATGCAACTGCAGAGTTCACCTCCCACACTGGGGTGAGGGGGACAAGGAGGCACCTTACTCGCTCTGCTGCTTGGGCACTTACTCTGTGGAATTGTGCTCTGGCACTCTCGACCAACCACCCTGCTGGCCACGCCTCTCCACCAGCCAACCCACTGGACACACCAAGATGTCTTCAGTGCCTCTCACTTAACACAGCTGTCTGTGATTTCAGTTGTTAGTGGTAGAGCCTCACTGCTGGTGCACACTGGGCAGTCTCTTGCATCAGAGACAAAGTCCCAAATGAAAGTTAATACTAAGACCTAGGTATGAGTGATTTCAGCTCTGCAGCATGTAACAAGACTCTCAATTGAGTCTAAATTAGCTCTGCTGTTACACAGTGGAAAGCTCAAGTGATGTCTGGGGCCCTTAAGCAAAGGCCATACCACACTCTATCAACTCACTGAGCTTTGGAACCCATGTTCCCTGCCTGATGTGTGCCACTTAGGCACACATCAGGAAATGCCCTCAATCAGGAAATGCCAAGTACAGTTCTGCTCTCCTTTGTTCACACAACAAGGATAACAACCCTTTATTACTCCTGCCCCAATAACAAGGAGACTGGGGACCTCACACCAGCCAAAAGTGACAATTTGGGCAAGCAATCCCATCATGTTGAGCACCTAGGCAGGGTGGGTGTGCCCATGCAAATGAGATCAGGTCCTGAAGTCCTTTTCCACAGCTCATCAATAGATGTCAGGGGAGAGCTCATTCAGACTCTGTTTACGCATGTTACTCAATGAGGAGGGAATGACAATAACAGAAAATACAACAATGACCAAAGCATTAAATGCCTTTTTGATTCAGTTTTCATCAAAAAAGTTAGTAGTGATTGGACCACTAACTAGGGTGACCAGACAGCAAATGTGAAAATCAGGATAGGGGATTGGCGGTAGTAGGTGCCCATATAAGAAAATGCCCCAAATACCAGGACTGTCCCTATAAAATTGGGACATCTGGTCACCCTACCACTAACATCAGTATACATGGAGTAGGATCTGAGTCTAAAATAGGAAAAGAACAAGTTAAGACTTATTAAGAATTATTTAGACAAGTTAGGTGTTTTCAGGTTAGCAGGGCCTGATGAAATATATCCTAGAATACTTAAGAAACTGTCTGAAGAGGTCTCTGAACTATTATGATTAACTCTGAGAACTTGAGGACAGGAGAGATCCCAGAGGACTGGAAAAGGGCAAATATAGTACCTATCTATAAAATGAGAAATAAGGACTACTCAGGAAATTATAGAACAGCCACCTTAACTTCAGTGCTGGGAAAGATAAAGGATTAAATAATCAATCCATTTGTAAGCACCTCGAAGAAAATAAGGTAAGTAACAGTCAACATGGATTTGTCAAGAACAAATCATTTCAGACCAATCTAATATTCTTCTTTGACAGGGTAACAAGCCTTTCAGCTAAGAGGGAAGCAGTAGATGTGATATACCTCAACTTTAGTAAGGATTTTGAACCTATTAAGAGGGGGATTTTCAGTGGTTCACAATCAAGCTGAAAAAGCATATAGAGTGGGGTCCCGCAGGGATCCATCCTGGGTTTGGTTCTATTCAATATCTTCATAAATTAGTTGGACAATGGCATAGAGAGTATACTTATAAGGTTTGCAGATGATACCAAGCTTGGAAGGGTTGTGAGTACTTTGGAGGACAGGATTATAATTCAAAATTATCTTGACAAACTGGAGAAATGGTCTAAATTAAATAGGATGAAATTCCATAAGGACAAATGTAAAGTGTTACACTTAGGAAGGAATAATCAATTGCACAAATACAAAATGGGAAATCACTGCACAGGAAGGAGTATGGCAGAAAAGAATCTGGGGGTTATAGTGGATCACAAACTAAATATGAGTCAACAGTGTGATACTGTTGCAAGAAAAGTGAACATCATTCTGGGATGTACTAACAGGAGTGTTGTAAGCATGACACGAGAAGTAATTTTTTCACTCTACTCAGCACTGGTAAGGCCTCAACTGTAGTATTGTGTCCAGTTTTGGGTGCCACACTTTGAGAAAGATGTGGACAAGCTGGACTCGATGTTCAATGAAGTCCCTTCCCATCCTACATTTCTATGATTAGGGTTTCAAGGCTGGTGGATGAGAGGAGATAAGAGACAAGGTTTGAGATATAGAACGGAAATGGGGATGGGGAACTCCTTGAACTCCTAATGAATTACTCATGAAAAACACCAATGTGTAGGTTAGTCAGATAAACATTCATTACCTGACTTAAACATTTCAATAAGATCACAATATGCTGTTTAGTATTCACTAGATTTTCACTAGTTGACCTTTATCCACCAGTGCCTGCATGTGTTGAGATCTCTTCATGGACATAGCAGAAAATTTTCCCACAAATTCTGAAACTTGCAAAGACTCTGATGATGCTAAAGCCCACATAGCCATTTTCAAGTTAATTAAACTGTTAAGTAAGAGTAACCCTATTTTAGTTCAAACACCTCCAGTGTGGTGCAACTTTCAGTCTTCAATTTTTCATTCATTGTGGCTGGCACAGGGAGAGGGAAAAATGTCAGTTTAAGGGTTAACAAGTCAATCTCGCAGAAAATATTATCTCAGCTCTGGATTTTTTTTAAAAAAAATCTATTTTTGCCCAAGGCCGCTGTGTGTTATCAAATAATTTGCCCATACTAAGGGGTCCATAAATCACTCTGAAAGAAGGCAGACTTCAAAAAGTAATTGTGGCAAAAATTCACAGCTTATAAGTTCCTAATACAAAAGAGTACACAGTACATTTACAGTTCAGTCCATTTATCTGGGTAAAAAAATATGATTCATATCCTACATGTTCACAGGTGTTCTTTCATGTACATAAATAATAGATGCTAGACAATGTAGAAATCCCTCTTCCCCCTGAAACGTCTCTTTAAATCGAGGAAGGGAACATGAAGTAATCACCAATTGGCCATTTAAAAAAAAATGCACTTCTCAGTGAGTTATATTCTGAAGTCTGTCAGTGAAAAACTTTTCATAACTTTATGGCAGTCTTGTTTCATTAAAGACTGCAGGATTTAGCCCCTATGTTAGCAAATAGGCTCCTAAAAACTCTCTCAAGAGCAAGAATACAGCGGAAGATACCTGAGTTTTAACTAACAGAAATTTTCAGAGGTCTTCTGCAGAATTGTCTTGTGGTGAAAACACTAGACTATCCACACATCATATTAAAGCACTTCTCAGAACTCCTGGATGAAGAGTAGGGATGCCAGAAAATGTATCACTAATTAAAAAGAAGCTTGTGCTCTATATCCCTATATTCCAAGGCCAGAAGGAACAATTGTGATCATCTTGTCTGACCTCCTGTATAACACAGGCCAGAGAACTTCCCCAAAATAATTCCCAGAGCATATTAGAATTAAGATGTCATAAGTAGGTGCCCTAAATACTCTACAGTTGGGCAGCCACTTGTTCAGGGAAAGCCCCTGGTGGTCCGGGCCGGTTTGTTTACCTGCCTCATCCGCAGGTTCGGCTGATCGCGGCTCTCACTAGCCGTGGTTCGCCGTCCCAGGCCAATGGGGGCTGCGGAAAGGGCAGCCAGCACATCCCTTGGCCCACGGTGCTTCCCCCAGCCCCCATTGGCCTGGGACAGCGAAGCGCGGCTAGTGTGAGCCGCGATTGGCCAGACCTGTAGATG
The DNA here is from genome assembly GCF_016161935.1 of Mauremys reevesii. Lineage (NCBI taxonomy): Eukaryota > Metazoa > Chordata > Testudines > Geoemydidae > Mauremys > Mauremys reevesii. The sequence continues at coordinate 618,428 of NW_024100837.1, forward strand.
TGGCAGGTAAACAAACTGACCCAGACCGCCAGGGGCTTTCCCTGAACAAGCGGCGGCCCGGCTTTGAGAAGCACAGCTCTACAGTGTGTCTCTCCAGTATGTGTGTCTCTCTTTTCTGTCTTTTTCACTATCTATTTTCCTCTCTCATCTTTTTCACATCTCTAAAATGAAACATGAGCCCCTTCATTTTATAAGATGCCCAAACGTTTTACTAGATGTCCCCCCGAAAATACAATCAATAAAGAAGGCCACACTGTTAAATAAACCAACATGGCTTACAGGTGATGAGAAAGAAAGAAAGAAAGAAAGAAAGAAAGAAAGAAAGAAAGAAAGAAAGAAAGAAAGAAAGAAAGAAAGAAAGAAAGAAAAACAATGAATTTTTCCAAGTATATTAGCAACAAAAGGAATCTTAGTGGTATTTGTCCATTACTAGATGGAAATGGTAGAATTGTCAATACAAAAACAGGAAAGGAAGAAATGTTCAATAAATATTTCTGTGCTGCATTTGGGAAGGAGATCAATATGTCATCATATTTTAGGATAATGTTGAAATATTTTCCATTCCAAAGGTAACTAAGGAGGACGTTAAACAGCAATAACTAGAGCTAGACCTTTTAAAATCAACAGGTCAGTATAAATTGTATTCAAGAGTTTTAAAAGCACTGGCCAAGTTGCTTTCTCAACTGTTACAGGTTTTTTTCATTAAGTCTTGGAACACTGGAAAAGTTTCAGAGAACCAGAAAAAAGCTAATATTGTGCCAATATTTTTAAAAGGGTAAATGGGATGCCCTGGGTAATAATTATAGGCCTTCTTTTTATTATTTCAGATGGCTGGAGTAGAGCAGCAACTACAATTTCACCTGAAGCTGATCAAGCCTAATGGCTACATCAGGGGTAGCAAAATTTACTGCAGTAATACCTCCATCATATTTATAAATTGGGCAGTAGATAGTCATATGTTCAATGGTCTGTTGTGGGGACCCACACTTGCACACCGGGGAGTCTTTGATTTTCCATTTGTGTATTAGATAGCCACATCTACCATGGTTGGTTCAAATTCAGTTCAGAGTTGACCAAGATCACCATGGAAGTTCAAACCCAGGAATCTTCTGCATGGGATCTGGCATAAGGTGCTTATTTTTAAAGTCTTGTTTAGCCCAATCTGCTTTCCAAGCCTCCTTCTGATCATAGCATGATTGCATGAGGCTAAACAAATGTTCCCAGAAAGGTTTGCAGGACTTAAGATGTTGTGGGCGAGCGTTGATGGAATTACAAGTTTAGTTGATAAATGCAATAGGGTCGATGTAATATAGATAAACATTGTAAGAAATTTTGATTAAGAAACTAACAAAATTATGATGCAAAATTAACACGGTACACATTAAATGGATTAAAATCTGGCTAAGTGACAGCTCTCAAAATGTAATCATAACCAGGGAATCATCATCAAGTGGGTGTGTCTCTAGAGGGATCCCACAGGGGTGGTTCTTGGCCCTATACTATTTAACATCAATAATGTGGAAGAAAACATGAAATTGTTAGTGATAAAGTTTGCAGATGACACAAAGACTGGGGGTATGGTACATAAGCAATACAACATCACTGATATAGAGCTAGCTGGTTCAAGATTATACATCTAGGTAGAAAGAACGCAGGCCATACTTATAGGATGCAGTACTCTATCATGGGAAGCAGTAACTCTGAAAGGACTTGGGGGTTATGGTGGATAATCAGCTGAATATAACACCCATTGAAATGCTGCGGCCAAAGTGATCCTTGGATGTATACACAGGGGAATGTCGAATAAGAATAGAGAGGTTATATTACCTCTTTATTTGGCACTGGTGTAATCATTACTGGTATAACCATGTCCAGTTCTGGTGTCCACTGTTCAAGGATGTTGATAAATTGGAGAGGGTACAGAGAAGAGCCATGAGAATGATTAAAGGATTGGAAAACATGTCTCATAGCGGAAGAGTCAAGGAGCTGAATCTGTTTAAATTAATGGACAGAAGGCTAAAGAATGACTAGATCACACTCTATAAGTACCTACATGGGGAACAGAGGTTTGATAGTTGAGGGCTCTTTAGTCTCGCAGACAAAGGTTTAACAAGATCCAATGGCTGGAAGTTGAAGATAGACAAATTCAGACCAGAAATAAGGCATACATTTTTAACAGTGAGGGTAATTAGCCGTTTGAACACATATCCTTCACTGGCACTTTAAAAACCAAAATTGGATGTGTTTTGTTTTGTTTTTTTTCTAAAAATGCATAAAAAATGCTCTACTTCAAACAGGAATTAATTAAGGGATGTCCTGGTACCTGTGCTATACAGAAGGTCAGACTAGCTGAGCACAGTGATTCTTTCTGGTTTTATTATCTATGAATCTATGTTTCTTTTAGAGTCAAACTTTCAAACCAGTGATCAACATTAAGCCAAAGGAGTCCAACAGACCCTAATGAAATGTATGTAGTCATTATTACTGTTACTGGCATCACTGTTTAGTCATGACTTCTTCAGATTTGCTGAAAGGCCACACATTTGATACTTAAAAGAACTCATACATACATTTCTATGTAGTGAATACAAGGGTCCTTAGGGTAGTAGCACTAGAGAGATTCAAACAAGTGTCAGGGTCATTCACAACCTTTCTGCCCTTTCCAGATGGCTAAATGGGAAGAGGGGTTCCACTTTGGTCCTGCCTAGCTAGTAGGGGTCCCAACAGGGAAACGATTGAGAAGCATTAGAGTAATCTCACCTCTCTGTCGGTCTAAGATTTTTATATAGCATCTATCACCATCTCTCATTGTTCAGACAGGAGGGAGAAGCTTGAATATGTGTGTGTAGGAGCATCAATTATGGGAGAAGGATTTATCGGGAAGGTGTGTTTTAAACCCGGATCAGACCGCTGTCATCTCTCAGCAGAGAAAGAGATAATAGAAACAAGAACAGGAGAGCTCCTTGAACCCTTAGACAGCCAACACTGGAGTTTTCAACAGAACGGAGCCAAACCAACTCAGTACCATTCCTTTATGTCCTTAAGATTCTGCAGCTGAACTCCGAGATAAATTGCCAGCTCTTTTCCTGCATGCACTGTACATTTTTGACACCTGAAGAATAGTAAGATTAATGCTCTGTTTAGGAAGTGGATAGGACTATGTCAAGAAAGTAACTCACTCTATAAATGTGTGTGAGACCATTCGGCTGAGGTTTCTAGTAGGGGAAACAGTATGGTAGGAGGATTGTGCATGGAGCCAGCTGGCCCTCCTGAGTTCTAATCCTGCCAAGGGTTTACTTTGGGGACCTCTCCACCTCTCTGTGCCTCAGTTTCACCAGCTGTAAAGTGGGAATAATATTTATCAACTTCCCTGGGATGGGATGTGCAGGGCCTGTCCCTGTGTTGGCAAAAAAGAGTTAATGCTTTTGTCCTATAAAGGACTACAGCTGGTGCAAAGTGCAAAGACACTCAGTAGGGGCCAGGGGACTATATAATGTATTTTTCAGGGACTCGGAAAGCTTTCTACAGAGTCTGGCAGAAGGCTAGATGCCTTGAGGAAGAGAACAGGCTGAGGATCTCTAGTGTGAGCTCAGGGACTGAGATGAATTGGGGTAGGAGCCTGGGGGAAGGACAAAGGCTTTTTATTGATTTATACTATTAAATATACCCTGGAAAGGGAGATTTTCATTGGAAACACCAGTTGTGTGCTATTTGGTTCACAAAAGGAAGGGAAACTGAGGCTGGTGGTGCCTCCCCATACGGAAAAAGTAAAGCAATCCCAGGACACCCCTCGCTGTTTGTAAAGCACTTGAAACATGTTAAATACTGTATGTTGTTGGTATTTCCCTTGAACAATGCAGGTGGTGGTCTACTGGACTGTGAAGCAAAGCTGTATGATTGTATACAGCACTAACCGAATAACACATCTTGTGCTATGAGTAAAAAAGAGCAAAACCCCTGGGGAAGCACAGATGTTGGGGACCATTAGCTTGATGATGTGTCCCCTTTTTCCATCTGAAATTCTGGAAGCCCCTTCACTCCCAATTCATGGAGTCTCAGATCCACAGGTATAGGGAGGGTATATATGGGGATGACCAGAATCATCTCCATGGCAATGTTCCCCTCTTAAATATAGATTTTCCTCATGGAATAAATGGTCCTGCTAACCCTGCTCTGGTCACTGAGGGAGATTCTGGATCAGCTGCCTCTGGGACCCCCATGGTATTACAAGTCTGAGCCACAGAAGCTGGGGAGACCTAGAGTGTTGTGTTGAGGCAATAGGCTCATGCAGAAATATCCCTGCACTTCCCTTGTCCTGAGGTCTATGGGATCCACAACACTCAGGGTGTGAATGGATTTGGGAAGTCTTGCTCCATGCAAACACTGTTCACGTCCCAAGCAAAGGATGTGCATGAAATGCAGTGGGCCCCGCTGAAGTCAATAGCAACATTTCCACTGACTTCACTCATGCAGGATCAGGCTCCATGAGTCAAACTTCATATGCTTTTCTGATTTTTATCCAGGGTGTGTTACTACCTTACACAATGGTGTTGCCCATTTGCTGAGCATGTGCAGATATTTGGGGCTTTGCTGGTCAGTTTCCCATTTGGATCAGAAATCGCAGTCAGATATTTCCTTAGTGTAATCTGCTTATTCACAAAATGACCTCAAGCCTGTTTCTTTGAACCAGGATGATAACAAATGGCACAAAGGTAACTCCCTCTTACAGATAGCTCAGGTCAGGAATCATTATCCTGTCTCCTGAAGCCTCTGTCTCCAGTGCCTCACCCAAGCCATTATCCCGTCTCCTGAAACCTCTGTCTCCACCCAAGTTTCTTTGTTTAACAAACCATGTCCCTTCTTCTCCATGCATGCACTTTTTTCTTAGCCTTGGGTGGTGTGGCCAGGTAGACCCAAGTTTTAGGTGTAGACCAGGCCTTGTGCTGTCTTGAAGCTTCAGCCTGAGGTCACTATAGACCTTACCCACCACTCTTTAGTCAGGCAAAATGAGCCTATGATGGGGTGTCTGCTCAACACAAACCCTGAGCAGGTTAATGTGGGCCAGGAAGGGCCGATTAACCTTAGATACTGCACTTGGAGGGGAACCAGGGATTGATAGAGCAGATGAAGTTCAGGTTGGGGAGGAGATGGGGATAGGATTATAAAACCAGGGGGTGAGAGCAGGAAGGGGCTGTAGGAAGGAGGTTTGCAGTCACTCCCTAGAGGGAAAGGGATTTGGATAGGGACAAGGAGGCAATCCAAGGGGACAGTAAAACCTGGGTTCCTGGCCTAGACAAGAGAGTCTGAGAAGAGGCCTAGAGGGGTGAAGTAGCAGTAGTGGAGGAAGCTCCAGTGGTAAAGCAGAGATAGGCAAGGAGGAAGAGAGGTGGGGTAGGAAGGAACCCAGAGAAACAGTAACAGGATCTAAGACTAAGCAGACCTGGGATTGCTAGTCATAGGGTCCTTGGGCTGGAATCCAAAGTAGCAGGAGGGTCTGGGTTTTCTACCAGCCACTGGGAAGTGGCAGAGGACCTAGAGGTGGAACAAAAGTACATCCCAGGTGATATCAGGACAGTTTTCCTGTGGACATTTGTTACCCTGGTAGGAGGGGACTATATAGCAGTCTCACCGGAAGATTGAGTCATGGAGGGAGAGAGAAGGGGAGATGTAGAGGTCACAGTGAGAGTAACCGATGGCAGGGGTTGCCAGATGGGGAGAGAGCTAATTCCCAGACCTAGCTATAAGTCAATGAACCCCTTTATAGAGCTTTTTCCTAACCAGGTAATAGAGAACAGGGCCCTCCAAATTGCAGTGATACTGAGCAAATAACACTATGAACCTCTAAACAATATGGGGAAGAAGAAGAAGAAAAAATACCTTCCTTTGGCTGGGAACTCCTAGCGTGTATGGAGCCAGAAAACAGACAGAGCTGAAGGAGAGCTACCCAGGCTTTCTCTGCCACATACAAATCACTGGCATTGCTCAGTTAAAAATGAAGAGGATTAAATCATATATTTGTATGTAAGGAGTCTGCAGTCCCTCAGGTGTATTCATTGTTGTGAGGGGGAGACTAGGGACCAGATTGATCTATACAGGCTAGCGACCGAGGACAGAGCTGAGGCTGATTTACTGGGGATTGGACAGTCTTGAGAATAATGGAGGTGATACCTGGCTCCTCCCCCACCCCCATTTCTGTGCTCAGCCCAAAGACGAAGGCCCTGCCAATCAGGCCTCAGTATTCTTGAGAAGCCCCAAACAACGGTTGTTTTAGTTGAGATAAAATGAGTTTCCATCATTCCTTTAACTATGCCTGTGCTTTCCATCACCAGCAATTTACATGGTCTCTTTATAGCTTCCACTCAGATTTCTGGAGCCTCGCTCCCACTTTGGACTATTCAAGATTTCATCCCAGGAGGGGGTTCATCTCAACACCCTGAAATGGAACAATGGGAGAATCTGAGAACAGTCAGTTCCACTGGACCAGGCACTCCCTATGTTAAAAATACCTAGCAACACAATGTATCCGCTTTACAGCCAGGGCTGCAAGGTGAATGGTTGATTGTTCCTGAGAATCTTAAAATCAGTTTTAAGTCATTCTTTTGAAATCAAGAACTATTTCTTTAAAATGACAAACTACACATGATTTTTTTTTAATTGGAATTCAAACCAATGGCTAGCAATACCTGTGACTGGAGAAACAAACTTTAGAGCCTGCAGTCTCTGATGAACCAAAACCAAGTAGCTTATCGGGTGCTGTAGCATTTTACTGTAGAATTTACTGTGTGTCAGTTGAATCTCCTTTTGAAGTCTTTTTAAAGGGACACAGTCATTTAACACCTGAATTTAGGGCCTAAGAAAATAACATAAATATTCTTGTTTTACAAAAGCTGTTAACAATAACATTTTAGAAGTTCCAGTCCAAATCAATACCCAGTTGTGCACTATAGATGCATATTAAAAAACAGTCCCTTCCCTGGACACCTTATAAGTAGACAAAACAGACTGAGGTAGAATGGGCCTATTATAGTACAGATGGGGAACTGAGTCACAGAGAGATTAAGTAAACTGCCCAAAATCATACAGGAAATGTGTAGCAGGGCCAGGCATTGAACCCACCTATGCTGGGGCCCAGGCCAGTGGCTAGGTATTTCACCCCAGTGCAATCCTTTCTTTCCCTGACATCCTTCTTCTGTTACAACTCCTATTTCGACAACTTGTTGGAATAAATTTTGGTTCCAGATAAAGTTCCTTCTGTACCAGATCCAGATGTCTCCTTATCTGTTTTTCAGGACACTGCTGCATTGCCGTCACCACTTTATCCCAAGAGTGGGAAAACTAGTTGGGTGGCTGAATGTATAAGTTGTTTAGTTAGTAACTTGCTATTCTAGGGCAGAATAATCCCTTGCAATTTAAGTCTGTGGTAGTCCACCCACTATTTTTAGTTAGGTTATATAGTGTTTCATGTTAGCCGTGTAAACAATAACACATATGTGTATAGAAAGTTTTCTAAATGAAGATGGATTACTTTGATGTCCTGTCCCCGTAAATGTTTGAGGACACCATCCCTCCCCAGCGTAAAGCCTCATTTTTGTGTCAGTTTCAGTTTTGCATCTAGAACAATAAAGGCAAGACAACAGACAGCTGTGTTTCTATCAGCTCCCCCTGTGGGAGTATGGGCCCATTCAGTGTGAGTGAAGGTGGTAGACTTGGGCCCTCTGGAATAGGTAGGTATTGTTATGTCCATTCTACAGAGAGGGGAACTAAAGTGTGGCATAGAGAATAGGCATAGATTTCAGCTCTGCTGTACATGGGTGTAGCATCCTTGGAGTTAACGGAAATGCTCTTGCTAATATCAGGGTTGAATTTGGCATTAGTGAATTGCCTGAGATCAAACAGTGCTGGAGTGTTCCTAGTCCTCCCACAGGTTCTCAGGCATGTAGGAAGAAATAAGGATTCCTGTCTAGTTGTGGAGCTGCTTAAGGGCTACCAGCATTGCAGAAGCAAGAACTGCATCCTCAAGGAGCAACTGAACGGGGAGTGAGTTGGAAGTGGAGAGTGCATGCTGGACTGCAGAACTGGGTAGCTTCATTGGCATGGGGGGTAAAGCTCAGATAATGTGGATCCCCTTTCATTCTCTTCAGCCTCTCTGAGACCAGAGAGGCACCCTCTTGCCGCTGCAGCAGTGACTTTGGCAATGGTCTGATACCACAGGGTGAAGGAACTCCCTGATCTTCAGGGAGCTGGGCAGCATGGCTCTGTCCTTTGGGTTATCTGCTGCTGGCCTCAAGATTTGCTCCACAGAGAAGCAGTTTCATTTTTCTCCCCAAAGAACATGCTCACTGTAGGCTTCAAAGTTCCCTCTAAGTGTTAATGCAAGTGTCACAATTCTGTGCAGTAAAGCAATCTATTACTTTCTCTCTCCTTCACTTCCCGCAGAATTTCATTAAAACCCACTTCACTATTAGTGGTTTTCACCAGGAGCTTGAGCCAAAGCCCATTGAAGTCAATGGAGAAGGACCACAGTATCTTTCATTTAAAGACCTCAGAGTGTTCTAATTTTGAAATGCAAAATTATAACCAATGTATTGCATTTATATAGGCTGGGAGTTTGAATAATCCCAGGGGAGTTAGGCATCCACTTCCACTGAGTTTGAACAGGAGTTGAACACTCCCTTAGGCGACTATGAAAATCCCTTAACAAAGTGTTTATTAATAAGCCTTCCAACACATGGCTGAGGCAAGGATGATTATTCCCCTCTTTCTTCAGAGGGGGAAACCGAGGGACAGAGTGGTTCAGGGATTTGTCCACAGTCACCTGGTGGCTGAGCCAGGCTTAGATTCCCCAGCAGTCCTGACTTCAACTCCCTTGTCTAACCAAGGACAGCACTGACTGCTATGAAAAGGTATCTAGATGAAATCCTTTATTAGATCTGACTAACGTGGTGGTATCAGTTTGGGGACCAAATAGGTGCTCTGAATTCGTTTAATCTGGGCTTTGCATTTTTGTTTTCTTCAGAGTGAGATCCCAGTTCATATTCTGACAGTGCTTTATAGTCCTTGAATCCCTGATGAGTTGCAAGACTGCTCCCACACTGTTGGCAAATACATTATAGATAATTTGAGAAATTTCCCTATAGATCCCAACTTGTGTTGACTAAAAATGAGTAGCTCCTCTGGCATGCTCTTCCCTTTGGGTAAGATAATGGGAGGCTGGACTGAAGCCTTTGTGGGAAAGAGGCTATGTACTTCTGAAGGGAATGACCTGGAAATGCCCAAGGTACTGTCAGTTTATTCTTGCAAGGGAGGTTCTAATTACTAATGTCAGTTGGTTTCTTGCATGTTTTTGTGTGCAGTCCATGCAACGAGAGGGAAGGTCTGGATTCTAGACCACGCCACAGCAGATGATCTTTCTTAGGTGTTCATATGGCAGGGCCTTGCAGCATTACTGTAGTGAAGTTCCATTATAAAACCCCATTTGCTAGGGGTTTAACACACAACTCTTTTTAAATTTTCATCAAGGTAGAATTTGGCACAAAAGTTCTCTGCCCACAGGTGATTTCAATTTAATTTAAATCAATTTAACCGCTGTGTACATGGCGTAAGCTAGCATTACATTAAGCTAGCATTAAGCTAGCAATGATGCAACTATGGCTGCTGACACCCTTTTGTGCTAAGGCTGTTTTCAGTTGCCTATAACTTTGGAAACCCAAGACACTTTGAGCTGAAATTTCTCATGCTTAAGCCCAGAGGTAAACAAATTTGTTTAGAACGTTTAGAAAAAAAATCCTGCAGCTATTGCTTAAGTTATCTGAGTATGGAGCAATAATAGTTTTGATTAGCTCTCAGTGAGGGATGTAGTTTTGTTGAGTTTGGGCAAAACTGGGCTGAGAAAGGAAGACTATTAAGAGAGAGGAAAAAAAGCATATTTCAGCGTAGCAGCCGTGTTATTCTGTATCTGCAAAAAGAACAGGAGTACTTGTGGCACCTTAGAGACTAACAAATTTATTTGAGCATAAGCTTTCGTGGGCTACAGCCCACTTCATCGGATGCATGCAGTGGAAAATACAGTAGGAAGATATATATATATATATATATATATATATATACACACACACAGAGAACATGAAACAATGAAAAAAAGCATGTTATTTTCCATTATGGCTTCCTGTAGGCAAATCACATCTGGCTATGCCTGCATGAAATCAAAGATTCATAGAAATGTAGGGACACAAGGGACCTCAGGAAGTCATCTAATCCATCCATCCTCCCACCCATGCTGAGGCATGATTAAGTGCACCAGACCATCCCTGACAGATGTTTGTCTAATTTGTTCTTAAACACCTTCAGTGACAGGGATTCCACAACACCTCTATGTACCTTAGGGCTTGTCTACACTTACCAGTGGATCGACGCTGCAGGGATTGATCCACCGGTGATCGATTTAGCAGGTTTAGTGAAGACCCGCTAAATCGACTGCCGATTTCCCTCCCATTGACTCTGGTACTCCACTGGAGTGAGAAGAGCATCTCCCATTGACATAGCATAGTGTGGCTCCCGCAGTACACAGATCTAAGCTATGTCGTCTTGAGTTACGTTACTAATGTAACTCAAATTGCATAGCTTAGATCAACTTTTCCATAGTGTAGACCTGCTCTTAGTCAGTTAATGCACAGCAGGCTAGTGTGCTCTAGATTGACACCCTAGCTTGCCATGTGCTAACTCTGCATATAGACAAGCCTACCGTAGTGCTTAGAGGTCCCGACCAAGGCTTCTACCTTCAGGGTGCTGTACAAACACATGATGAGAGACAGCCTGCCCATTCCAAAAAGCTTACGGCTTAAATAGAGAAGACAGACAAAAGGTATGTGAAAGGAATCACTCTTATTCCCATTTCACAGATGGGAAACTGAGGCACAAAGAACTTACGGCCATATAGGAAGTCTGTGGCAGACCTAGGAATGGAAAATGTTTTTTTCCCCCTGAGTCCCAGTCCTGTGCTTTAACCACAAGACCATCCTTCCTGTCTCTGTGGCATACCAAGGACATCTGCCTTGCTGAGCTCAAGGAGGGGTGGCCCATCAGCCTTACAATCCCCTTTTGATTCTGTCTAAACAGAATGAGGGAAGCCCCACAATGTTACTGGGGAAACCTCAGTAATGTGATGGACAGGTTCTCCGTGATCCTTCCTGGTTACATGGGACAGCAAAACAGTTCTTCCAACTCAAAGTTTGCTTGTTTGTGTATTGGCCAATGGCTGGCCGGGCACACTCGTCTTTTCCACCTAGGTGTTTTACCTAGAGGTTACTTCTGTGGCCTCTGGGAGAGATGTAGGATAGGGAGTGAATAGAGTGGGGCAGCAAGCTCCCTTTCTCTCCAAGAGACTGCACAACTCCCAGCCACACAAATAAGTGTTACTCAATCCTGTGTGTAGAGAGAATCCAAGTCTTCCACAAAGTGTGTTGCTCAGAGATAGCAGGTGTTTGCTGGGGCTATTTACTGCAGGAGTTTCATTCATGTTCTGACATCCCAACAGCACAATGGGAAGTCCAGTGTTCAAAGTCAGATGCCCACGTCTTATATTTGAATGATTAAAATCAATAGTTAGGTCCAAAAAACATGACCTCCGGGCTTCGAAGTAGCCAGTTAAAGGTGAGATCTATGCATCCAATGTAGCCCCCAATTAAAAAAAAGAGCTAACCTGTCAAAGGCAGGTGATTATTTAAAAAAAACAAACTTCATCTTTTTTTGGAAATTGCTTGCTGTGACCTTTAGAAAAAGAAAATATTGAAAACGACATAACATTTAAAGGTCTGACTTTAATCTGTGGAAACAAGAAAATTCCACCTTGCAACTGCAAATGCAACCGTAAGTCACTTCATTGGGCCAAGGTACTGCTGGGCTCACCAAAGATTTAGTGCCAGTTTACATAAGCTGTAATAACATAGGTAGACATAACGAGGTGAATTAAGGACAGGGTAGCAGCTTTAATGTGGAATTTGCTTCCTTTTGTCAGTTGAACTCAGACCCTTAATGTCATTTTAACAGAGATTGCATGTTTAACTTTAAACGTCTCTTTTGTTTCACATTAATGCATTCGGTGCATTTCTTTGAAAATGTAAGGCCCTCTCAGGTATCTATAAAGAACTAAGGCATGTTTATCAATAGAAATGTAAATTTATTGGGCAATCATTATGATCTCTTTAGCTTTATCATCCCCACAGATTATTTACATTACAAACATTTTGGTGAGGGGAGGCGCACCCTGGCATCTGCTGGGAGAGCAACACAGCAGCGCACAGACAATCCAGGAAGTTTCTGGAGAGCGTTGGGGACAACTTCCTAGTGCAAATGCTGGAGGAACCAACTAGAGGCCATGTTCCTCTTGTCCTGCTGCTCACAAACAGGCAAGAATTGGTAGGAGACGTAGAAGTGGGTGGCAACCTGGGTAGCAGTAACTATGAGATGGTTGAGTTCAGGATCCTGACACAAGTTAGAAAGGAGAGCAGCAGAATATGGACTCTGGACTTCAGAAAAGCAGACTTTGAATCCCTCAGGAAACTGATGGGCAGGATCCCCTGGGAGAATAACATGAGGGGGAAAGGAGTCCAGGAGAGCTGGCTGTTGTGAAAAATGGGTCACCCTGCTCTGTTCCTCTCCCCTTCCTTCTCCATCCCTGTAACAATAAGCGTGGGAAGGGGGAGAAGGGGATCCCTGCTACAGCTGAGCTTCCCCCTCCTAACTCAGGCCTGGGGGAGGGGTGAAGAATCCCTTGAGCTGCCCTCTCAGGTCTGATAAGGGGTGAAAAGCCTCCATAGCTACAGGAGGAACAGAGATGAGGGTGGGCCTCCTGGCAGCTGTGGGAGCTGAAGGGGACGCACCAAACTGATATGGAAGGGGGGGGCACACAATATTGATGTAGGGGTCAAAATCATGTTATTCACTGTAAAATTGCATGTGCCGGCAGCACTGACACTGGAAGCAGGAGAAATTAAAGAAAATCAGAAGCCAGAATAAACAACACATTTGTTTTTTTAAGTTTAATGATTTTTTGGTGTCTGACTAATGCTTTTTAAACTTGCGGGGTTGACACTACTGAGAATCTGTCTCATGCTGCGTGCCAGCTCTTCCTGTGTGTATAACGAACTTTGTAATCTTGAATGAAATATTATTAAGTAGCAGAACATGTTAGTCATGATCATTATGAAGAAAAATATAATATTAAAAGATACTTTGGGCCCAGTAGCTCAGACTAAACCAATATACAGGAGGGTTTAATGAACATCCCTTGTTCAGAGCAACATTAATGCTGTTACCTACATTATCTTGTTAACAACAAAGAAACATTTTGTAATCTCTTTTTCACTCCAGTTATTTAGTCCTCAACTTTTTTTAAAAACAGAACAAGGGTTTTGGAAAACGTGAAATGACTAATAAGCTGCTGGCTGAACCAACACAAATTCAGAAATGAAATATCAACTGTTGATCAAAAGTAAAGGAGCTCGGTTTATTTATTTTTATTCGTTATCTTTCCATCCAAGAACATTAGGTAATGTTTCACCAATGATATTACAATTGTTATTTCTGAGACAAACCTCACTGAGTCCTAATAATTCATTATGGCCCTGGTCCAGCTAGGTACTAAATTCTTGATTTTGAGCATGTGAATAATCTTAGCTGACTCCTTAGGTGCCTAAATACCTTTGAAAATCTGGTTAAAGCATTGTACTCGGACTTAAGAGATGTGAGCTTGGTTCCTCACTCTCTCACAGATTTCCTGTGTGACCTTGGCAAAGTCATTTAATCTCTCGATGCCATCTTCTATTTGTATCTTGTATCTCTTTCTCCCACTGTTTGCCTTTCTTCATGGTCGACAGGTATAAGAGGCCAGAGGAGGCTAAGCCTCCCCAAACAGCCAGCCTGCCCCCTTTGGAGCACGCCACAGCTGAAAGAGCACCCCAACTGTGTCCCTGCCCGTGCTCCGCCCCAAGGCCTCACTCCCGCTTGTCCTCCTCCCCGTCTGAGGCCCCATCTTCCCTCTGCCTCTTCCCGTCCCCACTCCACCCACATGGGGGCCTCTGGGGAGAGGGAAACGAGGCGTGCACAAGCAGTGAGTGGCCAGCCGTCTGGCCGGCTGGTAGGCAGTTGGGGATGGGGACCTGGGGGAGTGGGCAAAGAGGCATGCGTGAGCGATGAGTGGCTGGCTGATGGGTAGGGGGGGGCTGAGGGAAGCGGTGCAGAGGCGCGGATGAGGGATGAGTTGCCTACGGGGTGTCCGGTAGATTTTCGAGCAGTTGGGCAGGCGGAGGGAGGGGACGAAGAGGTGCGAGCGGCAGGTGGGGGGGGCCTCGGGGAAGAGTCATGAGGGGCCAGGAATGGGGGGCCTTACGGGGAAGAGGCTCAACCAGGCCAGGGGGTGGAGCATTGGTGGAGCTTTGTGGGGGAGGAGGCTGAGCAGGGACGGGCCTTGGGGCAGGACCATGGTCCAGGCGCACCGAGCCTCCCCAAATGGAAGAGTCACACACCACCCAGGCCGTTCTTGTTTATTTAGATTGTAAACTCTTTGAGACAAGTGTAGTCTCCTACAATGCATTGTTACAGCCTAGCACAATGGAGACCTGAACTTGGTTTGGGCTTTATGTGCAACTGTGGAGACCTGAACTTGGATCTCTACGTGCTACCGTAATATACATAATATTATTTCCTGCTTCCCATGGTTAATTGTTACTATCATGTTTTGAAAAAGGCAAAGGACAAAAACATTCATTTACCATCAGCAGCATGTTATGGGCTGGGGGCGGGATGCAGGGCAATGCCTACTCTGCAGGGGTCACCACCCTGCTGCTGCTTGTAGCCTATAGGTTCCCATCCAACCAGTAATTTTAATACTGGGCCTGATCTTGGGACAGGAACCTAACCTCAGGGTGTTAACTGGGAATTCTTAAGTAATCAATAGAATTAACACATAATCCATAGATCAGGCAACATGCTGATCACAGGCCTGTATCAGTCAGAGGGAAGGCTGGATCGTCTGACTCCCTGAACCTTGGGTAGTGATTTACACCAGGGAAGAGTAAAGTGTTCTGATCTGGTAGCATTTTACACCAGCTTGGCACTGATGTCAGTGGCTACCCAAGGTGCAGAGAAGTGGAGGATCAGAGCCCAAGAGGGGACTAATGTTTTGCTCCCGCTGCCTCCGTGGAGAAAGGATTTCCTCTATGCTGCTGGCCAGGAGGTTCTCACCTCAACACAGAGCAGGGAATGTTCTCCACAAGGTCACATGCAGAAGGGCAATTATGCAGCGCTGCACAGGGAGATCAGCTATCAGGGAATTACTCATGCATGAGCCTGGCATAATGTTAGCCTTGATTATACCCATTGCACAGGTGACTATTCTGGGGCACAGAGAGGTTCCCAGGGATCTATGCCCAACTGCCTTACACCCTGTGTAGCTATTACAGCTGATCAGAATGGTAGAGTTTTACATTCACTCTGCCCATGGGTAATTCAAGACACAGAGTGCACCAGGACATCACAGTGGCTGCAAAGTTGAAGTCAACAAAGTTCAAACTAGAAAGAAGACGCAGTATGTTAACAGTGTGGCTATTAATTGTTATAACATCTTACCAAGACATGTGAGGAATCCTCCTCTCTAACTCAAAGCTGGATACCTTTCTACAAGAGATGCTGTTAGGTCATTCCAAGATATTGAGCTAGATCAGGGGTCTCAAAGTCCTGGCCCATGGGCCATCTGCAGCCCAAGAACTGCTCCAATGTGTCCTGCGGGGATCCAGCAATTCTGAGGACAGGTCTCTCCCTTGGCCCTGCCTGCTGCCCACAGGCGCTCACCACATCAAGCGTCCCCTGGGTGATTTAAAATGGCCTGGGTCCCTGCCCACCACTGGCAGCACAGCAGAGCTGAGCGGCTTCCTGCACGCTTGCTCCACATGGCTGCCGGCCCCTCCCTGCAGCCCCAGGGTGGGGTGGGGCTGTGCCTCCGTACGCTGTCCCCTCCCCAAGCACCCCTTCAGCCAATGGGAAGCTGCGGGGGTGGTGCCTGGGGGCAGCAGCGCGCTGAGGCCCCCCGGCCTGCCCTGTCTTGGAGCCCCAGGTAAGCGCCGCATCCCCCGACCCCCTCCCAGTGTCTGCACCCCCACCCCTCCCCACATACCCTCTCCTGCCCCCAAACTCCCTTCCAGAGCCTGGAACCCCACCCCTCCTCCTGCCCCCTGACCCCTGCCCCAGCCCAGAGCCTGCACCCAGCACCCAAACTCCATCCCAGAGCCTGCACCCAAGACCCCCTCCCCCACCCAAACTCCCGCCCCGAGCCCAGCCGCTCACCCCTTCGCCACACAGACTCCCGACCAGAGCCTGCACCCTGCACCCCAATCCCGTACTCCTGAGATATATGACTCCAGTGGGTAGAGCCAGGAATGGAACTCCCATTCCTCTATTCTAACCATAGTCAGCCTTTCTTTATATGTATAGCAACTATATAACCAAAGGATGCCCATATCCATCAGTAGCTAAGTGAGTAACCGGAGTATTAAGCCTGACTGTCAGTCATTACAAGCCATATATATTGATATACCTTGTTTGACCATTACATTTCCCTCCTTCCCCTCCCTCCAGCCCAGTCCTCATACAAATAACTTTCATTCTCTGAAGAGTTCATCCTCTCAGTAACAGCTGGGCAAGTGCCAGTTTAAAACAACAACAAAACCTGTCCCTTTTCAAGTGCAAACCTTTCTTCTCTAACCCTTCGCTTTCTAACACCTTTGATTAAACAAGCTGCTCTGATCTGTCAAGTAAATCCGTTCTTTAGTCTTCAATCTATACTAAGTTAACATACTGTGTAACGCATACATCACATGCACAAACATGGCCATGAAAAATATATATTGAACAAGCTGGCAGCCAGGTCTGTGACAACTACAGCAAAATATCCAACATTAGCTAGCCAAAGAAGAGTGAAAAATAATAGGCATTTTATTTTATTTTTTATATTTTATAGGTTGCCTCTCATCTGATTTTTACCCGGACAGTCTGTTTTTTTACTTCTGTGTCCGGGTGCCATTTAGGGTTACCAGGTGCCCAATTTTCAGGGACACGGTAATCCTAAATGGCACTTGAACCAAAAGCTCTGTTACCGTGGAGTGGGGGAGGCATTGGGTCATTATGCCAGCCCTTGCTCAGCTGGGTCTGTCTCCTACCTGCAGCAGTCTCCTACCTGCAGCAGGCTCTTTGAGATGATCCAGTGAGCAACAAGGGGAGGTGGGAAGAGGAGTGAGTGATGGGGGCAGGGCCTTGGGGGAAGAGGTGGGGAAAGAGGTGGGGTCTCAATGGAAGAGGCAGAGAATGGGAGGGGCCTTGGGGGAAGAGGTGGGACAAGGGACAGGGCCTTGGGGGTCCACTTACCAGGAATTAGAAAGGTGTCAACCGCAGTAGATGGGCTCAAATGAAAATCCTAGATCGGAACAGCCAGAACTTTAAAGTCAGATCAAGGTCTGGATCTACAGTTTGTGGCTCTGGCCCTTCTACACTGTGATAAAATATTGTTATACCTGCTGCAGGAGCTATTATGTAGCTCAACCACAGGGAATCACTGGGAGAAATTGCAGGCCTGAGTTATGAGGAGGTTAGAGCAGCAAAGAGTCCTGTGGCACCTTATAAACTAACAGACGTTTTGGAGCATGAGCTTTCGTGGGTGAATACCCACTTCTTCGGATGCATTGTCAGAGGAGGTTAGACTAGAGAATCATAATGGTGCCTTCGGTCCTTGAATTAAATCTCTGGCGGGGCCCTCAAAGTTGTCACTGTCCTGCATGCTCTGGCTACTTAGAACTTCACGGTGCTCCACAAGCAGATGCTTGAGCTAAAGGGGAATCGCCATTAACTGTTGTTACAGGACTTATGACACACAGTTCAGCAGTCTTGGTTCTGTCTAGTAGAAGGCAATGAGATACAAACACACACACACACACACACACTGGCAGGTTCAAAGCAATGTGATTACCTGTGGCTGAACAGTTGGGCACTATAGACATCAAATAAGACTTGTTGCCTAATTTCTACAAGCTACATACATTGTGGCCTGCTTTACAAAGGTATACTAATTTAGGTGCCTAAAGATGGAGATAGACACCTAGTGGGCTTTACAAAAACATGTAGACTTGTAGGTCACATGGGCCTAGACCCTCAAAGGTATGTAGGCTCCTAATGCCCATTGAAATCAAAGTGGTTCATTATCAAAATGAAACATTGATTTTTTGGGGCTGTAGTCAGAGAGGGATTGTAGTTGCCATTCACAAAACCGGAGGATGGGAGGTTCCAATTGGGATGTGGGAAGCCCAGACTGATATCCCCACTTTGGAGCAAGAACTGGATCCCTGCTTTTTCCCACCTGAGGTGAAAGTGGGAACCACTAGGGTACTGTAGTGTGTGTTTCTCTCCACTTTGTATAAATAATCAGTAATTCAATTTACTGAAAGTTCTCTCCCAAATTGCTTTTGGTTTCACTCAAACCATTTTTAAAACTATTTTTCAGGGCTGCCAATGAACCTAAAACTCAGTTATATGCACAGCTCTACCGTAGCTGACTCCCTTTGATCTTAGGAAAATGCTGTGTATTTAATACAATGTTTAGTTGTGGTCTTGCTTGATTATAAAATGAAAGGAGCGTTCCCTTTTTCTCCCAGCCACCAAATGGGAAAGAAAACCAGTGAAATCACAAGCAATTTGTGCCATGTGTGGTTAACACACGAGTATTGGCTAGTGCTGTGTGGAAATTTATGACCGTAACTTTTTCTCAACAACAAAGTAGAGGTGGTGACAGCAAACCACTTTGCAAAGTCATCTCTGTTTAACTGATTTGTTTCAGTGAAAGACAACAACAACCACAACGACATTGCTGAGGAAATTAAAACGTTTTGTTTAGACAATGTCAGAACTGAAATGTTTCCATTTTTGAGTTCAAAACAACTTTGTTTCAAAATTGTCATTTGAATCTAAAAGTTCTTTTTCCAACTTTTCAATTCCCCAACGACTTGAAAAAAAAGTGGTTTTGGTTTGGCCCATATCTATTTTCCTCTTCTGACATTGCCAGCAAAACGGAAAAATCCGTTATTCACACAGCTCTAGTATTCACCTTTCCCATGGTTCAATTTTACTATCACATCTTACTCTTCAACTGGCAAGTTGGATGGACTCATGTAATAGTTCTGATTTTACTTTGTGACAGCATTTTGCTCCTGCAAAACAAACACAGGCCGACTAAAGTACAGCTGCTGTAGGCAGCATAACATAACTTTATTGATTTAGAAGTTATATACAAAATGATGTAATGAACTGCAGAGTGTGGGCATGGACTACTTGCATCTACTGCGTGGAAGCAGAACCACTCATTTGTGTGACACATTCTTTATTCCAGTAATAGCTAGTAGACATTCTCCTTTGGCTGAAATGGGAAAAGCTCATGCTTCCAGAGGAAAAGAGATATGCTCTAACTTTGATGGTTCCCAAAGCTAACTTATACCCCGACAGTTCTGTTTTGGTTCAACAAAGTATAAAGTTAGGGTAACAACATCTAGAATTCAGGTCATTTATCGAAAAACTTTACATTTTTTCTTTTCAAGCAGGTGGAATAATACTAAATACCAACCAAAAATAAAGCTCTTCTGCTGAGTATTCAGTTGCATAAACAAATGAACAATGGCCTCTTAGTCCTTGCCAATTTTTGCTTATACAATGGAAGTTACTTTGCTAAGTCACACAAGGAAACATTTTTAAAAACAAGTGAAGGATGCTTTGATAGGTTAGGAATATAGGAACATAGGACAGGAAAGGAACTCCTGAGTCATTAAGTCCAGTTCCCTGCTGTCACGCCAATGATCCTTCTGATTATAGCTGTGTGATGTTGTTAGGTGGCTTATTCCTTCACCCGCTCACTTGCCTGGTCCTTCTTGCATGAACAGAGAGCAACAATACCCGAAGTCCAAAGGCGCAAACAATTCAATGTTTATTGGGGTGAACTTCCAGCAAGCATGATTCCAGTTTCCTTCCTCAGTGTCTCCCTTCCCAGCTTTGACACCACAGAGCCTTGCCTGTGTCCCTGTTCCTGTTCCCATCCCCTGTTCCCATTCCCCCCTTACTTCCTGATTGACTGCAGACTATATAGTAAAACTTGAGTTCTGCTTAGCTATACCTTAACCAATCATTTTACTGAAATTTAACTAACCAATCCTAACATATTGTAACATGGTTATTTAACCAATTATATCCCGCCACCTTAATTGGTTTACACCCAACAAAATTAATTATACAGCAGACAGAAACAATCACAGAACCAGACAGAGATTATACAGACAAACAACAGGGAACTGGAGACTACAGTGCTAGAACAATACAGAAATGAGGATTTCACATCCCAGCTATTCCTAAGTTAGTTCTTGCCAGACAGGATGCTACCAACCTAAGTTTCCTTTTACATCTCATAGGCTCTTCCTTTTCTCTAGAGGTGATAGGAATATCAGGACAGGATTGTATTCCTAACAGCCCAATAGCACCTTATTTCAATGTGACCAGGTTGGAATGTGAGGATGTGACCGTACATTTCCCAGTTTATGGCTGGCCTCTGCTGCTTAGCTGAAGGCCTTAGCCTAAGAACCAGGCCTCAGACTGTCACAGTAAGAGAAGGCCATTATACAGACAGACAGTGATTTTGATTCTTTCTTTTATACCTGTATAACTAGCTAAGTGATAAGAATACACCTAAATTCTTAAAGCATAGGCCTTTGCAGACAGGCCTGAATATCTATATCCTAACAGATGTATTTGCAGTGAAATTCTAAATGACTGAGAGATCAGCACTATGAGAATTCATTACAAATTCAGAATTGGCTCACTTTTCATGACATTTATATGGTCATAATGAATCCTTTTCAGTGAAAATGGTCCCATTTTTGCCCAAAATTATTGACACAATCAAAATATGTGAAATATCAGGAGCACCAGTGAAATGATGTTATGAAATCATTCATAAAAATGTTTTGCAAAGAAGTTTTCATCATAATTTCTGAGAACATAAGAAGTGCCATAGTCAGTGAGACCAGTGGTCCATCTAGCCCATATCCTGTCTTTCCACAGCAGCCGGTGCCAGATGCTTCAGAGATAATGAACAGAATAGGTCAATTATCGAGTGATCCATCTCCTGTCATCCAGCTTCTAGCAATCAGACGATTAGGGACATCCAGAGAATGGGGTTGCATCCCTGACCATCTTGGCTAATAATCATTGATGGACCAATCCTCCATGAATGTATCTAATTCTTTTTTTAACACAAGTTCAATTTACATTGTGTGAAGAACTACATCTTTATGTTTGTTTTAAATCAGCTGCCTATTAATTTCATCTGGTAACTCCTTGTTCTTCTGTTATGTGAAGTGGTAAATAATACTTCCATATTCACTTTCTCCACACCATTCATGATTTTACAGACCTCTGTCATATCCCTCTTAGCCATCTCTTTTCTAAACTGAACAGTCCCAGTCTTTTAAATCTCTCCTTATATGGAAGATGTTCTATAGCCCTAATCATTCTTGTTGTCCTTCTCTTAACTTTTTTCAATTCTAATATATCTTTTTTTGAGATGGAGAAACCAGAAATACACACAATATTCAAGATGTGGATTAACCAAAATCTCTTTCTAGAGTCATAACAGCTAATTTAGGCCCCATCATTTTATATGTATAGTTGGATTATGTTTTCCAATGTGTATTACTTTGCATTTATCAACGCTGAATTTCATCTACCATTTTCTTGCCCAGTCACCCAGTTTTATGAATTCCCTTTGTAACTCTTTTGCAGTCACCTTTGGAGTTAATTATCTTGAGTAATTTTGTATTGTCTGCAAACTTTGCCACCTTGTTACTTATCCGTTTTTTCAGATCTTGTATGAATGTGATGAACAGCATATGTCCCAGATTGTTGGGGACCCCATTGTTTACCTCTTTCCACTAGGAAAACTGACCATTTATTTCTACACTTTGTTTCCTATCTTTTAAGCAGTTACTGATCAATGAGATGACTTTCCCCTTTATCCCATGACTCCTTACTTTGCTTAACAGCCTTTGGTGAAGGACCTTGTCAAAGACTTTCTGAAAGTCCAAGTATGCTATATCCACTGGATCACCCTTGTTCACGTGTTGTTGACCCCCATACAGAATTCTAATAGATTGGTGAGGTATGATTTCCATTTACAAGAGCCAAGTTTACTCCTCCCTAATAGGTTGTGTTCATCTTTGAGTCTGATAATTCTGTTCTTTACTATAGTTTCAGCCAATTTGCCTGGCACTGAAGTTAGGCTTACTAGCCTTGTACTTGCCAAGATCGCCTCTAGAATCATTTAAAAAAAATTGCCATTGCATTATCTATCCTCCAGACATCTGGTACAGAGGCCGAGTTAAGCGATAAATTAAATGCCACAGTTAGTAGTTCTGCAAATTCATATTTGAGTTCCTTCAGAACTCTTGGCTTACTAGCATCTGGTCCTGGTGACTTATTACTGTTTAATTTATCAGTTTGTTCCAAATCCTCCTGTCATAAAGGACACCTCCTCTACTCACACCTCAGCCTGGGATAGTTTCTCAGATTTGTCACCTAAACAGGAACTGTGTTGACTTCAGCTATAAAAATAAACAATAGTTCAAAGTACTTTGCTTTTCTAACAGATAAAAGGAGACAGCATAGATGTTATATCCATATACATCATATTTTGGACCTGATTCTGAAAGATGCAAAGAATCCATAACTACTGCTGAAGGCAAAGAGAGCTGCGGTTGTCCAGAATCGCTCAGAAGCAGGTTTTTAGTCAAAGATTTGTGAAAAGCCCAACTCTATTACCATAGAAGTCAATGCAAAATTCCCATTAACTACAATAGTTCAGAATCAACCAAAATGACTGCGGCTAGCAAATTAAGGTTCCAATTTTGCAAACATGAACCCCGTGGTCCTTCTTATGTCAGTACAGAATAGTCACATGAGTAGGTGTTTATAGTAATTAGGCCTCATTAGTTGTACTTCTGCTTGCATGTCTTTATCAACATTCATGTTAAGTATATTTTTGTAGTTTGCTTATATTAAAAATAAGGAAAATGTAAAAAAAATATATTTTCTGTGGAATTTTTGATTACATAATAGTGTTGACAGAGGTGACATATATTTCATTTTTCCAGGTATCCTAAAAGAAACACTCAGTTATTGAGATTTAAATTTGATTAATCTGAGAATCAAAACATCCCTGATTGAAAACATGAAGCTACAGGTACTCTCTAAAGGGAAGGAGTTAATTAAATGACTCCAGAAATGTTGTTAGGTGAGTATTATCATTCAAAGTAAGTTCTTTTGTAATACTGAATTTTTGTGACCCTCTACAATTATACCCATTCAGCTTTTATCTGAACATAGAGTAGTCTTTCAAGTTAAATTGAAAGCCAAAGAATAAAACAGAATACAGCTTTGTATTTCCATATTACAGTGTCTTTTATCCAAGAATCCCAATGTGGTTTGAAAATATTAATTAACTGAGCCTGCCGACACCCCTGAGTTGGATAGGGAAGAATGGTTTATTTCACAGATGAGTAAAGTGAGGGTAAGAGAAAGATTAAAGCCTCACTTCAGGAAAACATCCCTATCCAGGACTGTGCTTAAGTATGTGCTTAATATTAAGCACATGCTTAAGTCCCACTGAAGTCAATGCACTTGCAAAAGTGCTGTCTTTAACAGAAATGGACTTAAATACGTACTTAAGTGCTTTCGTGATTCAGAGCAAAGCTGATTTGCTCAGCGTCACATGACAAGTGAATGAGAGATATGGGCTCAGAACCCAGCAATCCTGGCCCCTGCACTAAACATGAGATTACACTGACATTGTTTGCTTCAGAAGATAGGCTGTGTACCTGCAATATTGTATCATGGGGCTGTGCAACAAGCCTTTTATAGCTTTTCAGTGTATTCTCTAAGCCATGTTTTAAAGAGGCCGGCAAATCTTTCTCTGGTGAGCCTTCATTTGCTTTTAACTTTCTCTACAAGGAACAGCCTCTTTATCTTAATGGGTTCTTTCCATACCTTCATGCAGAAGGTTGATTTGCTCCACCTTTCTGGCCCTACAATGTCAGTTACACTCACCAATGTAAACGACAACCTCCATTTTCATCTCCTTTGAAACTGGCCTTCTGGGTCTCTGTAGTTCTATCCCTGTGTTTCAGGCATAACTCCCCCACAGGCCAGTGGGGGAGACACATAAGGGGAAGGATGATTCATTCCAGAAGGGCACTCATGTTTGGCTAGCTGGATGCTGACTGCACCCCCATGGCTGCGTGTGTGCTGTCATTTCCGGTGACAGCTGCAGACCTCAGTTAGTAGCGTCTAGGGATCTGAGTGGGCCTCCCAATAGACTCCTCTTTTCTCTTTAAACAGACGATGAATGAAAGCAGGCTAGAGTGTTCACTCACGGCAGGCCTCAACCAGGCGCTTTGTGTCCATCATTGTGATTATTATAACAACCCGGGACCGTCAGTTGCTGTTGCCACAGGGCAAAAGACCAAAACCTAGGAAAAAAATAAATATCAATCACTCCTGTCACATCAAACCACCAGTTCAAACCTAGTGTGACACACACAGGAATAGTGAAGCCTGCAGAATGTGCCATCTAGTGAGTCAACAGGATCCAGTGCTCGGGGCACTAACGTATGACCCAGAAGACTAGGATTATATTCCTGGCTCCGTCACTGACTACCTGTGTTACCATGGGCAAGTCACTTCACCTCTGTTCCCTCTCCCACCCTTTCTCTCTCCTGTCTGTTTAGACTGTTTGGGACAGAGATGGTCTCTTATTGTTTGCACAGTACCTTAGCACAGTATGAGGACACTAGGCATTTCTGTAACAGAAATAATGGAGTAATTTTGTCAAGATATGACAATGCATAGGGCAAACATGTCAGTGATGGAACCAATCACTGCTCTAATTTAGGTTTGTGCTGAAAGATGGACAATCCAGGTTAGCTTCTGAGATCTGAGAATCTGCTCCATTTACTCCGACAGGAGGAGGCTGAGTCAACACTTCTGCGATAACACACACAGGACAGGCCACCCAGAGTCAGAATCAGATGCAAGCAAGTGGAGTGCATATGTTTTTAGGTGTCTCTAAAACACCTGATATTGTGTGCATGTATCTTGGGTGTTTGCAAAGCACTCATTCAAATGCCTGGTTTCAACTTGTCGGGCATTTGTGTGTATATCTCTCAAACATTAGGCATGTGCCAAAGTAGCCATACAATTGTGTGCGCATTTCAAACCTTGAACATCAGGCTGTTTTACACAAGGAAGAAGAACATGGTGAAAAGACGAGTGGAGTAAAAGAAAAGTAAAAGAAAATAAACTTCAAAAGGAGATAAGATTTGTGCTTGTAGCTACATAACTGAGACGACAGACAAGGCTTTGGAAATACCTAAAGAGGTAGGTTGATAAAGTTCCAGCACTTGCATAAAGGATCTCATCCTGCTCTGATTAAATCCAATAGGATCCTGAACTTACAGGAATGGGAACAATATGGCGTAGCTGTGCGGATAAAAATATACCTGTTCAGTAATTAGATGCTACAGCACTGGACAAACTATAAATAGAAGAGACGTTAATACTAATTGTATTGCAATGCATTATATGAATCACAATAAGTTCAAAAGGGATGGACAGTGTGGATCAGAATTCAGTTGTCCCCTTACAGAGCATTCCAGGTGCAGCAGAACAGAGTTGTTATTGAATACAGGGGAAAAAACCTCAAAGCAGAATAGGAATAATGTAAACTGGTGGCAAAGCATAATGGTCACATATATCTCTATCATATAGATGCAGTTTCCACATGGTTTTCTAGGAAGTTATGTCAGGTATGTTTTCTTGAGAACATTACAGACGCAGAGATGCCTTAAAGTTATGTTTCTGAAAGTAATTATATTTCCTGCTTTGCCAATTATGTCTTCTAGAAGATTGTGACAAGTTTACTTTGCGGTGGTTCTTTTAATAATCTGCCTTTAAATGTCTGAATCACTATACAAATTAAATGCTGTTTCCTGTAACAATAGCCATAATCTCAGCTATTCATCTGGAATCCCATCAATACTGTACATTTGGCCAGCAAATGATTCATGTCGATTAAATTACATTTGCTTTCCTGT